>NW_004955468.1:8945292-9016461 GCF_000276665.1 Chinchilla lanigera | reverse complement strand
CAGCAGCAACAACAACAACAAAACAAATCTCTTCAAATTGTTTATGTACTTCCACTGTCTTCATGATAAAAATACTATTCTTTAATGGACAAAGAAGCTTTATGACAGGTTCTCAACCTCCCTCCATTTCATCCCAGGGTGCCATTCTATGCTTCATATATGAGACTTTAGGATGATCTAATCTTGCTCAAAATAAACCCTGCATATTAGTTTTTACCCTTCCTATCCTTTCCGTACTGCTGTGTTGCTGGTTCTATCTAGGAAACATATTTCATATTCCTCTACTTTCCTTTTCTCCCTAGACCCATTAACCATTATGATTTCACCCCCTGGCCATTAGGGCAATACGCTTATTAGTGTTTAAATTTTTTTCCTTTCTCAAGCAGCTAGAGTCATCTGTTGAAAGCCTAAGCTAGATTCTATGCCTTTCACTTAGTCTTACAGAGGCCCTCCCATGAACTTGGGATGAAACCTCTGGATCACTGGTCTGCTTTGCAAGAGACCAAGGTGCTGGTTGTGCCTCAAACAACTTTCTCCTCCCTGGATGCCACACATACTGGTCCTCTTTCTCTTCTCCCAATTTCTCTGTGCTCTCTTCTTCAGATAGACTGTCTTCTATGCTTTTGCTGTGTCACCTATCTGGAGTGCTCTTTCCTCAATTCTGACAAGGCTGCTGACTTCATCCTTTGGTATTTGGCTTTCCTGACCACCTTCACCGTCTTCTCCATATACTTTCCCTCTCACTGAAGGATTCACCACATCTTTTTTTTCCATTTTTGATTGTTTTCCATTAACTCTGTGGATAAACCTACGTCTTGGTACTTGGGTCAGAGTAGTCCTCAATAAACACCTATTGCATGAATGAAGAGATGCTGGGCTCCTATTCACTATCCTTTACTCCTTCCAGGATTTTGTATATGCTGCTAAACCCTTCCTCCTCCTTTAGGTTTTGGATTAGACTGTCACCGGATCGCACCCAAGGCGGGTCCCCAAAGAGGAAATGGAGACCTCATCTCACCCCTACCCATACAATAGACTGTAGTTTTGCTGACATGTCAGAGAAAAGTATTTTAGAATGTGTTAGAAGATGCAGGAGCAGATTTATTATGCGCAGTCATAGAAGTACACACCCAACCAGGAGAGCAAGCAATCAAGTGTGAGGTTGTAGTGGTCTGAGGCCCAGGGTATTTATGTGTTTTGGGAGGTGTTTTCCAGGGTGATCTAGGATGTGCATTTCTAGTATCTGTCAGGTTAGCCAGTTTGTGGATTAAGAATGCAAACCATTTGGGTGTGTTTGTGATTTGGAGATATTTCTTTGAGGGTAGAAGTCTGGAATTTGTTAATCTACAGTATCTGGAGGAAAATCACAGGCTCAATTTGTAGGGGGAAAGTATAGATCCAATTTAAAGGCTTAATGTATCTTTAAGACTCTAAGGATTTTTTTTTTTTTTTTGGAGTGAGTTTCCCCCAGAAGAGAAAAATTGTATCCTGAAGCTTCAGTTTTCTTAAAAGTACAATTTTTAAATTATGATTTTCCTTCACATTCATTTGTATTAATTTTTAGCTTGATTGGAACTAAGTTAATGTCATTTCCAATCAAAAGAGTGCTAACTGATGCAACAGAAATCCTGTAGTGGGGAATTATCAGACTAAAAATGCGTTCACAAATGAGAAAGTAAAATGTGATAGATAGTAAACACAATTAAAGTAATTCACAAAGAAATTATTTTCAGGAGTGTGGACGGGGTGTTAGGTAACCTGGAACCACCTGCAAGGAGATGTCTTTTCATCCCAGATCCTAAAGGAGAGAGGGAGGAAGCAGTACACAGAAGCATGGAAGAGGGCACTAAGGAGAGAAGATCTGGACTGCAAAGTGCAGAAACCCGAGAGGAGGAACATGGGCGTGTGTTACACCCCAGCCCAGTCTCTGTTCTTGCTGTTGTCTGCTTAGGGAAGCAGGGGGCACGGGGATCTGTAGTCCTTCATGGCAAAGGGTGGTTCTGGAGGTGCCAGTGGGAGACATCAGTGTATAAACCTAAAACAGAGCAGGTGAACAACTGGCTCTCACTGTGCAGTGCATTACATAGAGAAAGTAGAAACATTGAAGAAAAACAGAAAAAAAAAAAGGTGTGGATTTGGCTTATGAACAATTAGCATGTAGCAATTGTGAACATTTCATCGATTTGTCTGATTGAGTAAAAAAAATGTTTTTTAATTGTTTCAAAGGATACTCCTTTTTCATAAAATTTTCTAAGATGAAGCATACTATAGCCATCATCATTATGAAAAAAAATGTGTATGTGAATTTACTGACTATTTTTTCTTTTCTGTAGTACTAGGGATTGAACCCAGGGCCTTCTCACTGAGCTACATCCCCAAGACTTTTTATCTTTTGGTTTGAGACAAGGTCTTGCTAAGTAGCTTAGTTGCCTAGGCTGGGCTCAAATTTGCAATCGTCCTGCCCCAGCCTCCCAGAGTGCTGGGATTAAAGGCCTGCGCAATCATACTCACCCCTTCTCTTTTCTAAAAGCCAGTAAAGCATGCTCAAATTTGCAGCCAAAATGTAGAGTAAATAATAACCAATAATAATAATAACAAGTGCTACCTAATATTTATTGAATCCTTTTCATGTGCCACATAGACCTTCTTACTTAATCCTCATGCAATAGGAAGAGGCAGTTATTTTTCTCTTCCTCTATTTTGCAAGTGAATTATCTCAGCTAAGCTGTGATACTTGACCAGTCTCTGGGAGAAGTGAGTCTGACAGCAGCCTGTGTGATCCAGGGTCTGAGCTGGTGGTCCCTTTATCTACCTTTCTAGTTGTGTGGCCAGAGAGCTCTGGTGCCAGGAGCCTTTGGAGTTTTATGGAACACACTGGTGAGCCCTCCTGCTCTCATACTAAGCACCTTGAGAAAGCTACTAATGGCCAGCTCCAGGGAAGTCACTCACTTTAAAATCCATAAAACATAATTATGCTGAGATCATAGCCCATTATTTGATGCCATCTCATGACACTGTGCCTGATTGTCACTCCAGTAGAAAGAACTGTGTAGTGAATCTTTTTCAAGAGATCATCTCTCTCCATTATCTCCAATAAAGTGAATCTGTACCATAGAGCACTTAAGTTAATAGTACCTTATGACAGAGTCTTTCAATGAAATAAAAGTGATTATAAATTAAGTAGAACTGCCTGTACTCTTACAGGGAATATATGTACACACTTGATCTGCTTGTTATATCGGTTGTTAGGGTCTATTCAGGCATCACAGGAGGAATGAACACAGAGGGATGAGTGGTGTCAGGACATAATGAATAGTGAGCACCAATATAGGCCCTGCATCTGTCTCCCATTCATGGCCCCCAGCCTTCTCCTCATTCACTCAGTCCTAGGAATGCTGTGGAAACTTTGCATTTTCACAATTAATTGAAGGCTCATTTGTCAACAACATTGCCCATGCAATTAAACCCAAGATGGGGGGTGGAAGTAAGGAGCTTGCTATTTGGATTTCTTCCAAGGAAGTTTTTGTTTGTTTGTTCTTTGTTTTGTCTTTTGGTTTTTGTGATACTGAAGATTGTGTTTAGGACCTTAATACTAAGCTACATCATTAGACCTTTTTAGTATTTTATTTTTAGACAGGGTCTTGCTAAGTTGATAAATTGTCCAAAACAGGCTAGAACTCATGATTCTCTTGTCTCAGCCTCCCAGGGTACTAGGATTGTAGGCAGGCACTGGGAGTTTTGATTCTTATTCTACTGTCACTTATGCAAGTTTACATTCAAATGTCTGGACTTCTGTTATTTTCTGTTCACTATTGAAGTCTCCAAACCAACTTCCTAGAGACAGTGTTTTGGAAGGGGAAACACGGACTTTGGAATCTGCCCTGTCTCTGCTTCCTGAGCTCTTGATTGGGGCTAGCTGCAGCCTGACAGTCCTTAATTTCCCTTGACTATGACACAAAGATAATCATAGCCTTACATTTCCATTGCACAAGGTTGTTCCAGAAATGGAGTAAGGTAGTGATGGAGAAAATACTTTGGAACGGTCAGAGTAATATCTAAACCTTTATTCCTACTACCCTACCTAATGTCAAAGAGTTACTGGGAGCAAAAACAATGGGGAGAGAGTGAGCAGGGTGTGGGCTCTTAGCTGCCTTCCTCCCTTCCTCTGGCTGGCCCCAACTGGATCCAAGTGTTTCTAAGCCTCAATTTCTTTATTGTTAAGTGGCTTAGCTACTTTTCTCATTGCTGGGACAAAATACTCAGCACTCAAAATTAAGGGAAAAATTTATTTAGCTCACAGTTTGTAAAAGTTTCAGTTCATAATCAGCTGGCTCAAAGACAGGGTAATTTCAGAGAACAAAGCAAATCATGGTGGCCAGAAGACAGCAAAAGCAAGAAGAGAGGAGACAAGCCTGTTTCTGGCCCTTATATGGTAGCCAGTCTATCAGGACTAGGGCGGTACCAATCCAGGCAATGGACTGACCCAGCAATCACCCACCCTTAATCCCAGCACCTTTAATCCCAGCATTGCAGTATGAAACAATCACACACTCTAGATCTAGCCACCTCTGAAAAAACTCTATGACTGCATGAGGCTTTGGTGGATAACATCAAGACATAAACCTAAATAGTGAGAACAGGATTATCCTACCTAATAGCCTTGTTTTAAGAATTTAACAATCACAATGAAGGTGAAATTTTATTAGTATACTTGCTATATACAAAGTTAAAAAGTATAAATTAAGTAAATGATCTGCATAACACTCAACTTGCAGGATGTCAGATATGCCTAGTTTGTGTGTACTGCATTTTGACTTACTAGTTGCTGAATTTTGATTGCTCCTTGCTTGACCTGTTTGACCTATTAGATAACAGCACTAGGGAACATTAATGTTAAAGCATCTGCTAGTAGACTATGATGCTAAACGAAATGTGAATTTATGAAATGTTGTAAAGTAGGTCTTTTTATGAAATCTAGGTTATATTTAGGAAATATACAGACCTATTAATAAGTCATGGGACTCCAAGTACCAGTAAGAGACAATAGGCTAGAAGCTGTTCTTAAGACTAGGAGAACAGGTTTCACTGGGACAGTCTGGCCTAATCCCCACCCCCTCTACACTCTAGAAGAGAATGTCAGACTAGCTCTGTTTCACTTTTCCTTCAGTCTGATCTTCCGCTGGTGAGGAGGCAATTTTAACTCTTGAGATTCCTCATTCTCACCTTTTTAGGCTGAGGGTAACAACTCATAGGCAAGTTGTCTCAATAATTCACCAGGAGGATGAGAAGAAAAGATTTCATTTTTCTGATCTCATTTCTGATCTTTTCCTGTCACTTTGTACTTTCCTTTCTTAGAGGCATGTTTCTGCTAAGGATTAGAGAGGAAAAAACCCTCAACTGTCTCAACCATTCCTTCCTACCCAACAACAAAGAACTTTTAAATTGAGCCCATAAAAATATAAATATTTGCTAATGCTGAAGACAAAGAAGTCATTTTAGATGAGGAATACGTTCAGTTTAAGGGAGAATTCCCAACCTCTTGGCTCACTTTCTCTCTCTGTCTCTCTTTCCCTCTCTCTCTCTCTCTCTCTCTCTCTCTCTCTCTCTCTCTCTCTCTCTGTCTCTCTCTGTCTCTCTCTCTCTATCTATCTATCTCTCTCTCTCTCTCCTCTTCTATGCCTGGTTCTCATCATTTATACTTGTAGAGGAAGGAAAACACTTTTCCTGATGTGTAAGTTGTGGTTTCTGAACAATGGATACAGGTTTTAACCTGTGAGCTTCATAAGTAAGTTGCAGATATAGAGACGTAGAAATTTTAAAGTGGATTTTGAGTAAAGCTTAGCCTTGTCTTGCTGCTAAGAAAGATTTCCTCAGTGATTAGGTAGACAACACAGATGTCTTCTTTTCCCTAGGACCTAGAGAAGGATTTTTCCAAGCCGTTACTTGCCTCTGTGTATCTATAGAGGTGATCTCTTCTGCAGACTGGGAAGGGCTCCAACCACTTCCAATTTTCCCTTTGATTTCTTTCCATAATTCCCTTTCAAAGAATTGAAAACCAGTTGTTTAGGTCTCTTGGTTATTGGTTTAATTTTGCTAGCAATGCTTCCTTTTTTAAACATGACTGTTATAGGTGAAAGCAATTATAGCTTGTGCTTTTAGAAACACATGCTGAAGTTAAGATTATGAGTTTCCTGAGAAGGTTAGGGTGGGAGTCGGTAAATGTGGTTAATCTGACCCAACCTATCTTCTGGTCACTCTAGATAGCAACCACCTGCTCTGCAACCACCTTGGAAGATGCCTTGAGTGGATATAAAAACCAAGTAGAGATTGAAAAGGATGCCTATCCTTCCCTTTGCTGTTTTGGGGAAACTAAATGTTAAATTCTCTTACACCTTTAGAATGTATCCTTAAGCAATGATAATTGTTCAACCATCCCTTATTAAAAAAGAGCTGTTTAATATCTTTCTGCACCCATGCATGGTATGCCTACTCCCTAGGCACAAAATGGAATGCAGAGGAAAATATTGATTATGATGTTATTTCATTACTAAAGTTATACTGTAAGAGAGGAAAAATGGTCAGAATTACCTAATATTCAGACTTTCTTTGCATTAAAAGATAATCCTTACTTGTGTTCAAAATATAAATAGAAGCCAGAAAAGAAAAAAAGAAACACCTCTGGCACGTAAGGCACAATCAGTCACATCCACTAGTAAGCCTGAGATTCCTCTTCCTTGCCTTTCAGACCCTAAGGGCAAAGTTTCAAAGACAGCCATGATTAAGGCCTCTATTGGGCTATATCCATCTGTATCTGATTTTGTTCAAGCTCCTGGAGGACAGTTTCCCTTACAGCTTTACAGAAGATAAATAGAGAATACTGACTACCCTTTTCATGTGTCTTTCTCTCAGTGATCTCAAACAGATCAAAGAAGACCTGGAAAGATTTTCAGATGACCCTGATAAGTACATTGAAGTCTTTAGGGAACTTACACAGACCTATGAACTGTACTAAAACAGATGTAATGCTACTGTTATATCAAACATTGACTTTTAATGAGAGACAAGCAGAATTATAAGCTGCTATTACATTTAGAGATATATACCATTGCTAATTTTAAAATCACCAAAGACAGACAGCCAGGAGAAGAGCCAGTTCCTACTAGAACCCAAGCAGTCCCTACACAAGATTCCTATGGGCCTACCAACCAGATAGGAGATTAGAATAGAAGATATCTTCATACATGTGTTCTTAAAAGTCTAAAAAAGACAAAAACTAAGCCCTTCAATTATTTTAAAATTGTCAGCTGTTCATCAAGAAAAAGATGAGAATTTCTGTCTTAGATCATTTACAAGAGGCAGTAATAAAACATACATTCCTGGCTCTTAATTTCATAGGACAGATTATTCTTAAAGATAAGTTTATTATTTTATTAATAATTGTTTTATTATTTATCATTTATCTTAAAGATAAGTTTATCAGTTTCAGACATTTTTAAAAAGCCACAAAAGATGGCTTTTGTCCCAGATAGTTTGCTTAATACTTTAGTGAGAATTGCTCCTCAGTATTTCACAATCAAGACCAGGAGACCAAGGGGACAAAATAAAGAGACCAAGCAAAAGAAGTTGCCCTGGTTGCAGTCTTAAAAAGAATAAACGGTTAAGTCTGATTCTCAAGGCTCCAAAAAGAGCTCAATTACTAAACTCATCTGCTACCACTACAGAAAGTCAGGCACCTTAAGAGGAACTGAGATAAAAGCAGTCATGACAAGAGGCCCTCTGAGCTATGCTCTGATTGCAAAGGTGACCACTGTAGGTGAGACTGCCCCTGATATGGAGATCCCAGGGATCAGACCCATCCTACCATCTGGTCTAACAAGGCTGAAGGGCACCAGAGCCCCCTCTGTCTTCTCCCTCTGGCTAGAATGTCATCTCCACAGAGGATCCCTGACTACAGAGCATTGTCCTATTGCTGGACACTGGTGCTTGTCTCTTGGTCATTTTAAACCCTGGACTTCCTTACAGGGGTTATACATCAATAAAAGGAGTTACTAGAGTGGAGGTAACAAGCTATTTCTCACAACCTTTAGGCTATAACTAGGATGGTCTTTCTTTTCACCCATTTCTCTTTAATTATGCCTAAAAGTCCAGTTCCCCTCATGGGGAGAGATATATTATCTTGCTTAAATACTATAACATATGTGAATCCAGGTCAGATACGCTGCCTTCGTCTTGTAGAGACAGAAATAAGTACTAAAATATGGTCAACTAAAAGTAAAATAAAAAAGCAATAAGAGCTTCTCTAATACAAATATATTGCAAATATCCTACTATTTTTCTTCACTAGAGATCATTTTCTCACTAATGATTTTCTCTTTAATAGAAAAAAAATGCCTTACTGAAAGATGTCACCTCACTGGCTAAATTCCGACAGACTTCTGGACAGCTAATGGAAGCTCAGCCTAAAAAATAAATTCCATATTCCACCCCAGAGATTTAGTACTGATAAAGTCTCTCCTCTTATCATCTCCTTCCCTAAAACCAACTTGGAAAAAATCATATGTCATTGTTATGGTTTGTGTCTGGATGTCCCTCCAAAGCCTCATGCAGTCATGGGGTGGGCTTTTACAGTTTATGATTCACTCATGATCCAGTGCTGGGATTATGGGTGTGAGAGCTACACCCGCCCTGGGGCAGATAGTTTGCATATGTAAGGGAGGGAAAGAGGCTACTTGCCACCATTCCTCCCTTTTGCACTTGTTGCTTTTGCTATCTTCAGCCGCCATGAACAATTGCCCTCTGCCATGTGCCACTCTGCCTTGGAGCCAGCCGAGTATGGACTGAAACCTCCACAAACTGTGAGCTAAATTAACCTTTCCTTTCTTAAATTTGGGTTTCAGGTACTTTGTCCCAGCAATGAGAGAAAAGTAACCAAGACAGTCATGATCTTTTCAACTACATCAACTGTCAAGGTAACAGACCTAGATTCTGGGATATACAACACCTAATTTAAACTCAGGGAACTAGAGACTGTAGCTCTGTGTAAACAACCACCTAAATCCTCCTTTAAATCCATAAAAGACTTACCATTCTTGTTAAAAAAGAAAACCTTCAGGTAAATAATCTAAGATGTTACTCTTATCTCTTTTACTAATTACTTTACCACTTAAAAGAGAGTACAATTCCTTTCTAGTGTGGGCATAGAACCATACAGAGTCATTACAACAAACATCTTCCTAGATATGTGGCTTTCTTCCTCCGTCAAGTTCAGCAGGATTCACTAGCAGGTGTCCCCACTTTTAAAAGATGATTAAAATAAACTACAAGACTACATTGATGAGACACAAAATAATTTCAGTGGTTCGTAGTTTAGACCACCTTTACGAGGTAATTGAGTGGCCTATAAACTGTACCCTTAAAGATCCTAAACATAATCAAAATTTTCTTCTAAAGATGCTCCTGAGGCCTCCCTATAGACTCTAGTAAAATCTCTATTAAGTATGAATAAGGGTCTTATTGTGAGAGCCAACAGTCACAGATATAAAAATGTCTACTTTCAAGTATGAGATGATTATATATGGTTAACTCCAACTATAAGGCAGCTTAGTAAAAAAGCCCCTTTATATTGAGAACAAAAAAAAATCACTGTTATTCTCATTGGACTAACTCTACTTAATATTGGACATGGATGCCCCTAAACAGTGTATACACACCATAACTTTATAGGTTAAAGACTGGCTTACAACAGACTGTTTTAATCAGCCTAAAATGAATAAAGCCCCAAATGGCATTCACAGCCCCATGGGACCAATTTGTGGCCCTGGCTACCCTCTAGATAAATTGAAACACACACACTGAGATTTGTGTGGTTGTAAAGCAAGAATGTCAAAAATATCACCAACTTACAAATTTACCCTGTCTATGAATGACATCGATGGTCTAAAAGTGTGTTTCTCTGGTATGATCATTTCACTTCTATCTTTGTTCCTTCCCTAAGATTAGAAGATTTCATACGACATAGAGAGGTCTTGGCTAACTATACTCAATGAGCCTTAAATTATATCTCAACTGGTCTCTCTTTCTCTCACTCTCTCCTAAATAAAAAGTAAAATTAATAAGACAAGTTGTCCTGCAAAATCGAATGGAATTAGACATTCTAACAGCAGCACAAGGGGGTACTTGTACAATTATGAATGCTAAATGTGTATAAATTCCTCATTCTTCTGTGAATAGCTCAATGGCTGTTCAAAATATTAAACAAAAGGTTAACACCAGTTCCTACTCTAAAACTTCCTGAAGCTTCCCCTTACCCTGTTTTTGAGAGGCTATTACTGGCTCTTCCTTGTGGAAATATTTGTTGGTTATATTCATAATAGTCTTGTTGATCTTATTATTTGCCCCATATATACTTAACTGTTTCTTTGGTTATGTCTCCTCAAGTCTTGAAGTTATATGCCTACTCAAGACAACAACACCTGTCATCTGTTAAGGACCTGTAGATAGACCCTCTCCAGAGCATCTTTGACTGCTGATCACAGCCTTAACCCCCTTCAGATAAAAACAGTCAAATGGTCATCACCCTTTACCTCTTCACAGCAGTTAGGGATACCTTTTCAAAAGGGGGAATATTATACACAGCTAAGTGATATAGAAATAGTATAGAGAATCAGACAGGGTTGGCTCCTGAAGGACTCAATACAAGGGATGGGAACACAAACAGCGTATCAGACATTTAACAGATTAAAAATTAAATTTATTTCCCCTATATCACTTGTATCTTGCTGCTCACCCTGGTTTCCTCATCTTCCTGATATCTTTGGCGCTTTGTAAAAAAATACCTTAAATGCTAGTTTGGCCAGAGGTGTTTGCAAATTCCATTTGGTGAATTGCTTAGTAAGGAAGTGTTTTAAAAATCTAAAAATTTGAGCCTGAACTTCCTCACCCGGCATGGCTTTTTAAAAAGGCAACAAAACAGATAAGAACAAAACACTCACTGAAACAGAAAACTCACAATTCTAGGTAGTGGATTGATTAGTTAAGAAATATTTAAAAGCTTAAAGAAATGAGCCTGAACTTTTTCACCTAGAGTTGCTTTTCAAAATGGTGACAAAACAAAACAAATGAAAAACCTTCTTAAACTCAAAACTCTCTAATAAAACCCAAAGTAAAAACAAAATAAAACAAAAAATTGTAATATGGCTTGCTCCGAGTTCCTAAAACTGTTACTTTAGTAAGTAAATTCTGGTGCTAAATTCCCAGGCTTGTGGTAGAGTGGAACAAACTTAATTGGGCCGTACAGGGCATAGGAAAGCTCCTCCGAACACTAATTTGGAGATAAACAGGACTTTGGGCAATGCATTCAAGGGTCGGGGACTTAGTTCCTAAAAAGAGCAAGGTCTTTTCACTTCACACCAACTACATATTTCTTCCATAGTTTATGTTTTCCCAGGAGAAACCTCAAGTCAAGGGGAGAGAGGACCATTGGGTTGACCATGAGACTCTAGATTTCAGCTCCTGGAAGATGGGGAATAGAGTGAAGGAACCATATTTTTAAAGGGCAAGAAATATTTTTAACTACTAACTTCATACTAAAAATATGTCCTCAAATATTTCTAGTTCTGGAATCTCAGAGGTGGAGTCACTAGATGATAGTGTCCCAGAGTATAATTTTGAATCAGCATTATTACCTTTGTGTTTGACAATTTCTTAAAAAAAAAAAAAAGTAGATTATTAAATTTATTTGTTCTCATGAAAGCAAAAGCCATTGAACTCAAATTGAATTAATTTTACTTTATGGAGTCTTTCATGAAAAAATAGTGTTCACAAAATTATCCTCCATATCTTTCTTCTCTTCTCCCTTCTCTTCTGTCCATTTCTTTTTCTCATCTACTCCTTTGTCTGCAGAGTTGAGGAGCAAATTGCTGTAGCTGGTAGACAATGGATCGCGTTGCTGAAAGTGATTCTAGTTTCTAAGAGTCCGGAGAAGGCTTAATTGAACTGCCATGTATGGATAGCTGTTGTTGAAGAGGAGAATTAGATTTGGTCAAATAGATAAGCAATTAAGTAATTTAAATTGTTAAATTAATCCACACATTTTGCATAGTGGGCTAAAGCAAATGACAATTTAAAGAGGTTTTTCATTTTTGGTCAGAGATGACCAAAAAAAAACCAGCAGTTTTCTAGGAAACCAGAATGGATGTGGCTTTGATAATAATGATGTTAGTGATGAGAATGAGGGAGGCAGACAGAGAGGGGAGAGAGAAAGAGGGAGAGAGAGAGAGAGAGAGAGAGAGAGAGAGACAGAGACAGAGACAGAGACAGAGACAGAGAGAGACAGAGAGAGAGAGAGAGAGAGAATTTGCTGGGACTCTGATGCTAGTTACTTTAGGATATTAAAATACATTCAATACTGGGCATGGTGATTCATGCTTGTAATCCCAGTAATCTAGGAACCTGAGGCAGGAGGATTGTAAGTATAAGCCCAGCCTGGGCAATTTAGTGACTTAGGGATATCTTGTCTCAGAATAAAAAAGTGGAGGGGGATGGGGAATGTAGCTTAATGCAGATGCCCTGAGCTCAATCCCCAGTACTAGAAGAAAACATAAATTTAAAAGATTTTTAAAGCATACATAATGTTGGACATGTTTATAGATATGGAAGATATGGTCTTTGTTTCCAGCAGGTAGGTTACACAATTATACTGTCCCAGGTGTTATCTAGGGAAATGTGCAGTTATCTAGGCAGGGGTTGTTACTGTCTGTCCTAACTACTAGAAGCAGCCTCTGAAGGAGAAGAGAATTGCTTGGATGAGCAGGAGGAACATGAGATATCTCATCCCATCCCATTCTATGCTTGCTGGAATTCACTGGACCCTACTATTTTTAGGTCTTCAGACTTCAGGTGAATTATAACACCAGCTTTCCTGTACCACTGTTCAGCAAACGATAGTTCCTGGGACTTCCCATTTTTCAACATTTTATTCTCTCTCTCTCTCTCTCTCTCTCTCTCTCTCTCTCTCTCTCTCTTCTCTCTTTCCCTCCCTCTCCTATCTCCTTCTCTCTTACCCTCTCTTTCCCTCCTCCCCTTCTCCTTCTCCTCTCCCTCTCCCTTTCTTTAGCCTATTGGTTCTGTTTCTCTGGATAAACCTGAAATAATATATTCACTAGCCTGTCCACTTCATGCCACATGTTAGTCTTTTATGGAGACTGTATTAACTTCAAGGAAGAAACACAGAACACTCACAGACAGAATGGTAGCTTGTTCTTGGAACCTTTCCTCATTTGCCCTGCCCTCTAAGGTGGTTTTCCATTGCCAGATCTATTTCTGCACTGTTAGCTCCCATGATTAAAGTCAGAAGTTTTTGTCAAGGGCTAGAAACACAGTAAACATCACTCTTGGATGACAAAAGTGTGCTGCCGTACTTAATATGTGATACATGATGTGCAAAATTTATGCACATTGCCACATCTAATCCTCAAAACAACTTCATAGGGCAGATTCTATCTCCATTTTGCAGTACAAGGAACTTCATGGTTTTTACCATGTTCATCGAGTTTTATAGGCTATGTGGGGATGGCTGAATTGCTGTTCCCTATGTTTTTGTCCCCACAGTCACATAACTGTGGTAGGTACTGCAGATAAGATACTATATTATGCCCTCAACAATCATATTTGTCTCAGTTCTGAGCACCAGTCTTTGAAAAAGTCATGGTCACCAAAAAGTTGTTTAGAAGAGTGTGTCCAGGATAGAGGTGATCTGTCTTTCAAGGTACAGCAGGAGATAGTGATGGGATTTCTGAAGTGGAGGAGAAAAGGCCATGAGGTGGCATGACTGCTATCTGCACAGTTGGACTTCACCTGGATGAGGCATGCATTTAGAGTGCCCAGAGAGTAGCTCTCACTGAAAAACAAAGTAAAACTCTGCAAAGGGATCTGAAACCAACAAGATAACCTGCTTTTTGATACTCTTCAAGCAAGGATTAATTAAAAACAGATTAAGAAGGTATCTGCATTTTGTAGAAGATGCTGCATTGGATTCAATGAAACCACCTCCCAAAGTTCTTCATACTTAAAAATTGCAAGGACTCTACTCTCAAACAATGCATGGCTTACTTCAGAGGCTCAAGAGATAATAATTTGAGAAAAAGCTAGAATATGCTCAGGTAGTGAAATGGTGGCTGTTGGAGATTTCCTGCTTGAGTTTGACTCTTAGATCTAATATTTACCTGCTTTGAATTGTTGAGGCTCAGATTCCTCATGCAGAAATTGCTACCATAGTGACGGCAGTCACATAGGGGGTGTATTTAGCACAGGGCTCGGCACATGACAGGGCTCATAAAATCCTGGGTATTTATTAAGAGACAGAACTCAGTGAAATGGGAAAGCTCAGGGTTTCTGTCCCCAGAAAGGCTTATAGGGAGTCAAAAAGTGGGGAGTAGGCAGAAACAGCTTCAGGCACTGCCATCCTGGATATGTGATAGGAAGGGTGGGTTTCCTTCCCAGTCTACTATGCTCCCAAGTCTTGGATTGGTTCAAGTTCCCTTCAGATTTCTCATGCTAGACAAATTCTCATAAATGGAAATTAATGCAAAAGTATTAAGAAGCCCATTGGGGTACTAGATATTCAGCGAGGTAAAGTTTTGAGATGCTGAATAAGAGTGTTTTAATTCTCAGGGGAGACTTGGGGAGGTGGTTAAGAAAGGAAAAGAGCCAGCCAAGCTGCCATGGGATAGAGAGGGTCACATGTGACTGCCCCTCCCAGGAAGCCCTCCGTCCTACTGTTATTTCCACTGAGGATCCAGGCCTCAGAGTATGAATGCTGACATCATGGTTCTAACTGAAATTTAATTTAAGGTTTTCCCTTTGCATGGCGCTTTCTCCTGTACTTATTTACTTATGCTTGTGATTTGTTTCTCAACACTGTGAAAACATATGGATAAAAATGGTCTTAGTTTCCATACTTGCAAATTTAATTCTTACAGCTCAGAGAACAAGTGTGCTTTTGCATTTCTTTCCCTCTGGGTTCCAGAAATGCTTTTTCTGAACTTAGAGATGTTCAAGGTAAGCAGGCCCTTGTGGGTTTTGACACCATACTGGAATAACAAAATGTGAATAATAGCATTAATGACACTAAACATGTGGCAGGAATTGTTCTAAGAATATTACATGGGAGAGATTGTTTAAAGTATTTTTTAAAATTTTATAAAGTAGGGCTAGGGAGGTAGTTCAGTTGCAGAGCATTGACCTAGCATGTATGAAGCCATATGTTCAATGACCAGCACTTCAGACAAACAAACAAAAAATCTATGAGATAGGTATTACTCTGAGGGAACTGAGGCATGGAGAGGTCAAGCAGCTTTTCTATGCCCACACAGTAAGAGCTAAAGGAGAATATAAAGTTAGGTAGCCCTGACAGGTCATCCCACTGTAGTAGATGTTGCTCATTTGACTTGCATTCCTTGCCTAAGAGAGATCTCTGGTTACTAAATTGCTTGTATAAATGCAGACTTGCCAGAAGATCTAGGAGCCATGTCTCTAGAACAATCTTCAACTAGTCATGAGCAGGAGGAGATGGTGCACCAAAATCCCAGCCATTTGGGCCTTTTGGGTTGGAAAATTCTCAAACATATCTCTACATCATCTCCCAAAGTCCCCAAAAGGATTGAAACCCAATTCCACAATGATAATCTGCTCACTAATACTTTCCACATCTTTTCCACTTCCTCTACTCATACAGTTACTTTTTGGGGTATCCACGTAAATTACTTGTACCAAAGTCCTTATCTCTGTGTGTGCTTTTGGTACAATCCATCCTAAAACACAGACTGTATAATCTTTTATATTTGCACTTTAAAAGTTTTTCAGATATTCTCTCTTACAATTTTCTGATTTAAAAACCTACTTAAGTCAGTGATCTGAGAACTCCTTGTAGTAAACTGTAAAACTAGGCTCAAACTTTGAACCTTCATGTTGGTTATGAGACGTCAGCAGAAAGGGATACAAGCAGATGCTTCAGAAGCATTTTGCACAGCAACTTGCTCTCTTGCTTTAGTTGGACTGCAGAGGCCAACAATAAATGAGCCCAAGCCAGTCTGTTAGAGGATGAAGCTACATGTGGAACTGGCCTCCTGCCATCGACCACCTAGTGAGACTGTCCCTGACCTTCTAGCCATCACTTGACTTACTACAGATGAGATTGTCCAGCAGAGTTTAGGCAACATAGTCTGCGCCAGAACAGCCATGCTGCTGATTGAAGAATTATGAAAAATAATAAAAGTTTGTTGCTTTAAGCCAGTAAATTTGGGCCCAGTTTGTTATGCAGTACAAGCTAAGTTATATAATCCTATCGATGTCCTTCGTAACTGTTGAATCAGCTGGGTCTGAATAGTTAAATCTTAATTGTCAACTTGATTAACTTGGGAGCTGCTAGGGGATTAGCGGAGCACACTTCTGTGTGTGTCTGAGTGGGTCATGGAGGTGACTCTGAGTATCATATCTGCTTCCAGGTCCCTTCATCTCTAGTGTTGCTTCCCTACTCTGTTTCCTGGTTATCACAAGGTGAGCAACATTCCTCTGCCAAGCTATTCACCCATGATTTTTCTGCTTTGGAGCTCATTAGTTATATGGCCTGCTGAGTTCTATGACCTATCTGGGTAGCTGGATAGGGTGGATATGCATTAGCACAAAGGCATTTATAGTTAGGCTCTGGCAAATACCTCTTTAAGATTTCTCTAGTCTGTATGTGTGCTATAGTCTTATTAATTCTTTCTAGCAGTTTTTGTTGTTATTGTTTTTTGTTTTTGTTTTTTTGGGACCAAGAATCGAATTCATGACCTCAGGCTTGCCAGGCAAACACTTATGCCCCTGAGCTATATCCCCAGCCCCTCTAGCAGTTTTTGCAGTTTCGTTTTCAAGCCCAATCAGTCATGTCTGGATAAAGGTTCATGGTCATGCATCCTACTATGAAACTGCTGCGCAGAGCACAAGGTTGAGGAACCTACAACAAGATGCTGGAGTTTCATTCCCCTGAAGCAACAATGGATCACTGATCTCTCCAGTTTTCAGTCTGCTCTAGCTAGAAAAGTTCAGTGAATTTCATGTTCATAAGTTCAAGTAGGATTTAGAACACATGTCTGAGAAGATTTTGCTTCTGATGGTGCCAGAAATGTGAGCTTACTTTCACTGGCGACAAATGTAATTTCAATTGTAAGGCTTTTGTGATTCGTGATCTGAGTCCCCCTGGCAACATGTCAGTCTTTTGATGCAGTGTTTCTAAAGGTTTCAGCAACAGGTAGGATCTGTGTGCCATGTGGTGGAGTGAGGAAGGGAAGAAGCAATGAAAATGACTACCATAGGAGACAGAGGGGAAGACAGAGCAGGATGCACGGGTCTTCTTTCTTCAGAAGGCTTTATTAGATTAGGAAAACAAGACCAGGAATTCTCCCTTTTGAGTCACTCTTGTATTTTGCTTTTGACCCCCTGATACTATAGTCCTTGGAACAGGCAAATCTTCAGTATCCCCAGGTTGTAGCACATTTTCCTGTCCCTCTCTTGCCTTCCTCTCATTTACATCTGTGAAGACCTACATTAAGCCCCAGGAAAATGATTGAAAACTAATTACTGAAACTAGTAGAAATGAACTGCATTATGTATGTGGATAAACTATATAATATCCAAACTGAGTTAGGAAGTGGGTTTGACTTACAGTAAGAGTTAGGACTGGGTAAAAGAAGGAAATAGAAATTTATCCCCCCACCCCAAACTTGCCTGCCATTTTCTGCCCCTGACCTTGGACCAGAGGAGCTGTGTGGGCATCATTCTCAGTGAATATATACTTTGTGGTACTCACATCAATGAAAATGTGTGCTCTTTTATAAAAGTGATGAAATGAGGGGTAAGCATATTCCTCATTTTAGGAATAGGTGTTTCCGCACTTTCTTGACTCATGCAAAGTTTTCAGGCTATCTTTACATCCCTGACTATGAAAGAGAGATGAGAGAAAGAGAGAGAGAGAGAGAGAGAGAGAGAGAGAGAGAGAGAGAGAGAGAGAAGATATATAATTTTTCTTTTCACCAATATAATAGCAAAAGTGTAATGACACATGGCCACTGATATTGGACCACTGACACTAGGAAACAATTGGGATTGGTGGGCACCATGTTTATGTGGATGCTCAGTATCACCCAAGGGGATCGACACCACTCAGCTCAGCCATTGGTAGACGCGAGAGAATTTGGATGCATTGTTGCCAAATACTTTGTTAAAAGTAGAATGCAGAAATCTGGACTTTATGTGAAAAGATATCTTTGTTTAAATTTTTTCCCTTACCAGAAGAGCCTGGGCTTTGGAGCCCACATGTTGCAAGCCAAGTCATCCATTGTTGAGATTTGATGATACAGGAGGCTGTATGATGCCTAGAGAGCAGCGGATCCGTAACGCTCACTGCTCTAAGTCAAGCCAAGGGTTTTCTGGGTTCTTCAGAGCTACAAAGACTACCAAACACAGAAGTAAGGGATTTGGATTTTATTTACAATATGCATTAGTTTCATTTTAGAATATAATTTCTTCCAAGTACTGAGACAGAAAACCCATTTCAGTTGATCTGCCCAGACTGGGGAGCATTTGACTTGTACACAAAAAGACTTGCTTATAAAATCTTGCTCCTCCCCACAGCACTTTATATACTCAGAGAGCTAATTGTTTCACTGAGGTTTGCTTGATTTTATTTAATCTGAAAACAACCAGGGAAATCAAAGATGTTCATCTTGAGCCAACAAAAAAAAAAAAGGTGTGTAGGCCTGTCAGTGTGATGATGGCTCAATATTCATAGGGAGAAATGGTTTCCGTTCGTCCTTCTCCTAGGGTGATCTGCCTCAGGGAGACCTCAGTTCTAGAGAGGATGAGGGCTCCATAAATGTGCCCATTTGGTTAATATAGTCGTGAAAATGATAGATTGTGTGGACTTTGGAGAGTCTTTTCTACTCATGAATAAGCCATTCTGGAGACAGAGTAAATGCCTTCATGCCCAGAATTGGTGCCAGAGAATTTACAGGAATTCCAGACACCATACTGGGCACAGCTGCGAAGAGCAGGATGTAGTTGCCAAGTTCAGGTGGGAAACGGGATACTTTTGCACCTTGGGCTTGCTTCTGCAGGTCAGAGCACTACATCCACTGTCCCTGCATAGCTCCAGGAAGTGGGGAGTTTGAGGTGTACTTCAAAAAGGACAGTTGAATTCCATTCAAAAATTAAGGCCAACACTAAATCTATGCATGGAAACTTGTCAACAGGCATGGGGATTCATGCAGCCTTCTGTTGGGGTGAATTTCTCTTCCTTTATAACCAGTTAGTAACCCACAGGACTGAAACCTGACTTGACATCTCATTTCTCATTACCATCTCTTATTTCTAATTTCCTTGGGAGATTGAGCCTGGTTCTGAAATGCTGCTGGGTTAATCACACAGCAGTAACTACTTTATGTTAGGCAACAAGGTTTGATTCATACTTGCAGGAGTTTGAATTCTTTCTATATTTGAGTTATTTGCAATGAGTAATTTAATTTATTCACAAGCACCTATACTTCCAATGTCACAATGTTGATAAGACAGATCCAAGTTTACAATCTGTCCATCATTACAGGGCATATGCTGTAGGGTCAACTGCACTGAGATCAGATTCTCTTTAACAGGTATTGTCTGCCTGAATAATTACCATGAATTTGTTTTAACATGTATTCTAGAAGAGCTACATATTCTTATTCTGCACAGCCATTCTACATGTGTTTTGGTTGATTGGTTTTAGATTAGCCATTTAATGAAAATAAAATGTACTTGGAGAGTGTGGATGCTGCTGTCAGTTTATCAGGAGCTCTGCAGACATAAAAGTGAAATCATTTGGTGGGTTTCTCTCCCTTAATGGGAAAGTCATGCTACAGGCAACTCCTTGGGATAATGAAAGGAGCTGAGTATAAAATGTAAACATGCAATTAGGGAGGTCTCCCTCTTTGGTGTGTTTATCTGCTGTGTAATTCTCCAAACTAATTAATTTTATGCTAAAATGTGTGAATTGAGATAATTCAGGCCTGATTTGATTACCCATCCTTTAAAAAAGAAAACACTTCATATCAAATATTCTTCTATTGGCAAGCATGTTGCTCCTGGGTGCTGGGGTATGTTAGTGTTTGGTGTCAGACTAGCGTGTGGTAGGAGGAAGGGCTGCCATGATCGCAATATGTTTATGAAAATCTCTTTGCATATCATTCTGCTCCAACCTAGAAATAGTATGCTGAGACATACTGGGTGGTGAGAAAATTCCTTCTAAATCTTAAGTACATATCCGAGAGGGAAAAACAGATCTTTAAGCATTAGGTGTTTTTTTTTTTTTTTCTTTTAAGAGATATGTTTCCTCTCCTACTTCCTCGAGACCATAGCCACCACTTCCTTCTCAGCTCAAGTAAAGAGACAGAAAAATAAGGCCTCTGTTTGCGCTGAATATGCAGATGCTGGTCCCAAGGAGGAGAGGTCTGATACTGTTTCCTCTTGGGATTGGGGAAGGTGCCCAGAATGGCCAAAGTATAAAACAAGTGAGGAAATTCCATTAATGTATTGTCTGTCTCATTTTATTCTTTCTTTTTTACTTTAAAAGTTCTTGCACACCTGAACAAGGTAAAATGGAGATTTAAGGCAATAAAGAACTTCTCCATTTCCTTCAGAGCTAGTTTTGAATACATTTTTCCCATTTGCCCTAAAATAAATGGCCCTTGGGGAGAGTTGAGTAGTACGGACCTGAGCACCTAAAAGCAAGTTCTGTACATAAAAAATACAAAAACCTATGTCTTTAGCATTTCCTCTTGTATATTCTGAAAGGCTGACTCCTAAAAAGACGGTTGGGGTGGCTGCAGCCTCTGTGTACCTCAGTGCTGGCCCTTGTAGAGGTGTTTTTGCATGTGCAGCTAGCTGTACTGGCAACTTGGTAGTCATAGTGTTGCAATTAATGAACATTTAATGGTATTCTAGACCTCGCATTCCTGCCTAATAAATGCTTGAAAGTCCTTCATTTACACTTCATATCTTGCTGTTGGCTCCTTGTAGCATCTTTTAAAGGCTGTCATTGCTCTCAGGAGGGGTAACAAGGCAATCCCTTTCACTCGATATGCCTCTTCCCCTCACTTCCAGCCTTGGTGCTACTTTGATGCGTGTGGACTCGATTTTGGAAATTGCTTGCGTAGCTTCCATGCTGGTCTGGAGTTAGATGCTTGGAGACAGGAAGTATCAGTGAAAGCTTACCAAGAAGACTGCACATATCCTCCACGGGAAAGCCAAGCTAGAGAGGCCTGATTTATGCAAGTGTGTGTTTCACCTTTGTCATAATTGCTCTAATGACACTGTAACAAGAAGCAGATGGCCTTCCTTTCATGAAACCTCCAGAAAGCAGATGGTGTGAACATCTGAGACAAGCAGGAACCTGTTGGTAAGGGAAGAACCAAGAGAGGGAAAAGACACAGGTTCTGACCTGTACAAAGCCCCAAGCTTTATCCAGCTGAGCTGCACAGCTGGGGGACCCATTCAGGCAAAGATGAGCACTGAGCTTTTGGCTGGTGGGCTATCTGTAAAAACACTCCCTCCTGAACAGGAAGCAATGACTTTCTTCTAGGTCTGTCTCATTGTCTATAGCCTTCTGCATTACCCTTAAAATGAGAGTTTGCTCTGCCCTACTACGGTATAAGAGAACATACAGTGGCCTAAAAAATGTGTGGATGGGCCAGATGATTCAGACATTCAGATATGCGCTTGAATATATTTGTGGCCAGGAAAAAATGCCCAGAAGTATATATAGCAAGATGCATAAAATAGTTGAGATAAAATGATTCATATGGTGACTTTTAAGTTTGCACAGAAATAATATCCAATGAATACTGAATTGAATTCATGTTGAATTTCCTTGGATTAGATCTGGGGGCCTGTTTCTCTCTGCTCTCATCTCCATTTTTTTGTTTGTTATTCATTCTTATGTATTTTATTACTTTCAAATTACCTCTGATGCCCACTAGATGTCTCTTCTGAGGAACGAAAGCAAATCACATGTCTGATAATATCCAGTTCTGTATTCTTGTATTCTTTTTGTGTTATTTTGTAAATGTCTGTGTGTCTGTTAATATGTTTTCATTCTTTTATCTTTAAAATAAAAAAGTAAAACAAAAAAGAACAAAATACATTAGACACTCATACCACTCAGTAGCAAAACCCTTACAAATAATCTTATTTAAAAATGAACACAAGATATCGATATGTAATACAACAAGCATTGTTAATTCCCTACCACTCTGTTTGAAACTCTGTACTGTCTGTACTGATCCTTTGCTATTTTGTAAAATGTTGTCTCTCTGTTAGTATTTTTCACCTTTTATTTTTAAAATAATAAAAAAAAAAATGAACAAAAGAGCTGAACAGACATTTTTTCCAAAGAAGCTCTTCAAATGGCAAACAGATACATGAAAAGGTGCTCGGAATCATTAATCATCAGGAAAATGCAAACCAAAACTACAACCAGGTACAGGATGACTACTATAAAAAAAAAAAAAAAGAAGAAACCCACAAAAGATAACAAGGATATGGGGAAAAGAATTCGTACGTAGTGTTTGCAGGAGTGTAAATAGGTGTAAACATTATGGAAAATAGTATGGAGGTCCCCCCAAAAAATAGATCTAGCATGATCCAGTATCCCATTTCTTGATATATAACCAAAAGAAACAAAATCAGTACGCTGAAGCGAGTATCTGTACTTCCATGTGCATTGCAGTATTTTTCACTATAGCAAAGATGAAATAGACAACCTAAATGTCCATTGATGGATGAATGGAATCTATCTATCTATCTATCTATCTATCTATCTATCTATCTATGATGGAATATTATTCAGCCATAAAAGAAGGAAATTCTGCCATTTGTGACACCGTGCATAAACTTAGAAGATATTATTCTAAGTGAAATAAACCAGACACAAAAGACAAAAATGCATAATCCTACCTATTGTGGAACCTAAAAAATGTCAAAATCATGGAGAGTAGAATGGTGATGTCCCGGCATGGGGGTAACTTGGGAGAAATGAAGAGATGCTGGTTAAATGTTAAAAACCTTCACTTATAAATTAATAGGTTCTAGCAATGTAATGTACAGCATAAAGACTATAGTTAATAATATTGGGCTTGTGCTGCTTACTTGAAATTTGTTAAGAGAGTAGCTCTTAAGCGTTCTCACTTTGTAGAGGAAGACAAACTATATGGATGGTAATGAGGTAATGGATATTTTAAAGTAATGAGGTAATGGATGTTTTAAAGTAATTTGATCATAGTAATCCTTTCACTATATATACATATGTATATAATCATCACATTGTATACTTTAAATATATGCAAAGGTTATTTGTCAGGTTTTTTGTGGCTCTAAGGATTGGACCCAGAGTCTATGCACTGAGGTATATGCCCAGGTCCAACCCACATTTTTTGGAGCCAGGATCTTATGAAGTTGCTAAGTTAGCTAGGCTAGGCTCAAACTTGTGATCATCCTGTCTCAACTTTCCAGAAAGCTGAGATAATAGGCATGTGCTACCATGTCTGGACTTAGTTGTCCATTACTTCCCCCCATAGTAACCCTGGGAGTGAGGAGAGCACATGTCTGCTTCAGCTGTCTGCCTGATGACATCTGAAACTTAACATGTCCAAAGTGGAGCCCTTGACTTCTCCTCCAACACATTTCCTCTATGTTTTCCATCTCAGTAAATAGGACCCCTATCTAGTCCATTGATCAAGCCATAGAGCTTTCCTTATTTTCTCCATCTCCATCTTTTTTCATGCCCCATTCATTATCAAATCCAAATATATCTTGGACCTTCCCATGGCAAATATATCTTGAATCTTTCCATGCCGCATTCTTGTCCAAATCATTGTCATTGTTTGATTGACTCACAGCCATAGTCTACGAAATCCCTCTCCTCTGCCCTTCCTAGTCTATTTTTCCACATACAAGTCATTGTGATTTCTCATACACATAAATTATTTCATCCCTCTCCACTATTTGTAACATTCGAGTGACCTCGAGTTGCATTTGGTGGGGAAAATCCAATTCTCTCTCATGGTTTACAAGACCCTGGGCTCCTGGACTCTTTTTTTCCTCCAAGGTCTGACCTCATACCACACATTCCCATATCTATCCTACTTCCTTCATCCTGTCTGTCCCCACAGTATCAATAACACTTTCTCTGAACATTCTGAGCACTATAAGTTGATCACCATTCAACATGCTTTCAAACTCACATAGCGCAGCTAGAGTATCAGATCTTCTCTGTCCATCTGTTCGTTTGGTTCTCTTTTCACTGTTTATTTCTGCAAGCAGCACAGTTCCTTCATTGAGTATGTCACAGTTTGCAACACCATTTTGCTTGGTTACTTACATATTTTGTCTTGTCTCCTGGACTGTAAACTGTGAAGGCAGGAGCCTTGTGTGTCTTTTAAACTTGATCTATCCTTTCATTTTTGAATGAATTAAAGATGAATAATGTGTCTGCAATGATTTGGAGGAATACCCTCCAAGAAATAACCATTATCTTACTGTATATTTTGGATACTGTAAAGCTGCTCTGAATGATCTTCAGGAAAACATCCCCACCTTCAACTTCTCCTACTACTGGGCTTCTCATCAATCTGACCACTCCCTCATAGAAGCCCTGTGGTAGAAGAACAACCACTGGTAGAAAATGGTTAAGAGTATTTTGTGGATAATAATTCACATACATAGAATCCTGACTATGTGCTGGGCATTTTGTAACTCTCACAGCAGGCCCACGAGGGGCTGTGTTTGTTAGGATTTTAGGGAGAAAGCGTAGTAACTTAGAGGGAATTTAATGAAGTGGCTGTAGAGATTTGCGTGCAGTTAAATGAATAAAAAGTTACATGGGGACCCCTGAGCAATTGACAGCAGATGAGTGCTGCTGTGGTAGATGCTGTGGTACTCTTTCAAAGTCCCTCTGCAGGCCTGCAGGACTCATTCCCTACACCAGTGAAACATTGCCCACTTGCTGACCACCAGTCAACCCTTCGGCAGGGTCTCTGGATTGCCGTGGCTGAAGAAAACTACTTGGGTGAAATGTCTGAATGGGATCCTGGCCCTTTAGACCGACTCTGAAGGGTCATCCCAGCTTCAGAGAAGTCCATAGAATTAGCAGATATATTTAAGAATTCCCTGCCTCTGTTCAACCATACTTCCTTCTCCTGCCTCAGGGTTTGAGCCTATGACCCTTTCTAGTAAAATACCTGAACATGAATCTCTATTTTAAAGTTGGTTTCTTGGAGAAATCAATTTACACTCTCCACTTGCCCTGAAGATGCAAAGAGAGGGACTGATGGTACCAGAATTTAGTGACCACTGAAGCCACTGGAAGTAGGCTACAAGTTCAAAGATGTGGTCACATGTAGGGACTTCAGCGACTGCCTGCCCTGCACCTTCAAGGAGTGAGGACAAGAGCAAATGCCTCAAGCTCTCTTCTTTCCTTTTCTCCAACCTCTGGTGCTGCCTTTCATCAGCCAGCCTTGTAGGAAATTGGAGGACAAGGGTGCCTGAACCGGGCAACTCTGTGTCAGCTTCCTAAGGCACAGAGCTGGGCAGAGAAGGGTGGAGTGTAAAATTGAAAACCAAGCTCAAATGAGTACTGTTATTGCTTTCTGCTCACAGATGAAAAAGCAGAGCTCTGACAGGGCCTGATTGTGGTCAGATAGGTTGCATGAGGTAGAAAAAGAATTTGATCTCAAGTCCTGTGCTCTCGTCTACCACTCTTTACTGTCTATTCTGATTTCTTGTGCTTGTTTCCAATACATAATCTCTCTGAGAACCCAGCCTTGTTCTTCTGTCTCAGTTATTACCCTTTCATTTCATCATTCAAAGCCCAAGAAACATAGGGTGATGGCTAAACATCCTGCAAAGCTTTGGTAGTAGCTGGTGTGTGTAGGGGATTGAATAGCTGTGAGTAGCCTAATTGAATTTAGTGTTTCTATGGGACCTGAGAACCCAGAAGGAAAATTGGAAATTGAACGAGTGCTGTCACCAAATCCTTGCTGAGTGTCTATCTATGTCCACAGCTCTGGATGAGTCCTGTTTAATTGACTAACAGTTTTGATTTCAGGAATAAAATATCAAGCAGTTGTTTGAACTGTGAAATTCTAATGATGTAAAATGCCAGATATGAAATGCTTGTATGTTATCTCCTTCTAGGCAGTAATATTTCTGATCAGAAAGGGCATGTTACTTAAAGTGAGCCCACAATTAGCCTTGACAAAGGGATTGTAAATGGTATCCTAATTCATGGCTGGGTTTATTGATCTGCCCTAAAGTATTGACTTAGTCTTGAAGTCTTTCAGCCAGCATCTCCTACCAGAGGGCAGCTCTCTTCATGAGGAACATCTGCAGAAACAAGCTAGCTTGACTGAAGTCTTGTATTGGTCTTGCTGAGGGGCAGTAATCTCCCCTGTGAGCCTGTGTTGGGACAAGAAACAGTGATTTCTCCAACAAGGTTTTGGAAAAGAAATCATGGTGGATATTTCAGTTGGAACATTTTTCTGGAGAGTAGAATGCCATGATAGAAGGAAGGACCAGTGTTGATTCTCAAGAAAGAAGAAAGTCCTTAGAGGGAGATTAGGTTGTTGTGCAAGATCAAGGGTTGCTTTGGGGTTACCATTCCTTTCTAAAACTCATACAGAATGTTTATATTTTTGGATGCTGGAAAGTGATTATTCTTTCCATTCTCAAGATAATTTCCCCAGCAAGTGCCTGGCAGACTGCCATTTGTTTTGTTTTGTTTGATCTGTATACAAGGTGTCTTTTTTATTTTATCAGCACATCTTTGCAGTACATGATATTTACATTCATCTTAGGGATAGGTACATGTACTTAACATATCTTGATTCTTATCCTTTAGATCTCTTTACAAATAAAGTTTTTGCCAAGAGGCCTTGTGTTGTTGTCTTGTATAAAATGTCTTCATCACCCTGATAGGTATTCTTTCCCAGTTTTATTTATTTAATTTATAATTTTATGAGATTCCCTCATTTATTTTATGTCTTTCCAGCAATAATATATGTTCTGCAAAACCAGAGACTCTGTTTTGTTTACTGCTGTATGCTGAGCATAACCGGTACTCAAGACACGACTTTGAAGTAAAGAAATAAGTGAGCTACTGAGTGGATTCCAGGGGTCATACCTACCACTGTAGAGGCAGCAGGTCAGAAGTGTCTTCTCTCTGATCTTGCAGTCTCAGCAGAAAGGTTTTGAGAGTGCAGCTCAGGATATCAGCTCCAGAAAGGCCTCTCAGATGGAGCAATGTTTAAATGAAATCTAAAGGGATTCAGCGTGGCAGAGGGTAAAAGGAGACTTTTACTGCTTTCTTCAACATCAACTGGAAATCTTTCCTGAGGCAAAATTTTCAAGTCCATTACTTTGGCTATTTTACAAGTCATCAGAGGGTCTGTGGTTGATGTTGGTTGTCAGAGACTAAACAAATGTAATTCCCTAATTAGCTTCCAAATGGAAACTGCAGCCAACCCTGAGCTGATAGCAATTCATTGTGCGTGCTGGACAGTGGCACTCAGAGAAGGAGTGATTAACCAGCACTGGAAAGGGATAAATTTATTTAGGTATTTGGAAAAAACTGCTTTGTCAGATAAACCAGGCAGTAGAACAATCTGATTAATGATCACAAAAAAATCACCTGATGTTTTAAAAAGATGGGTAGAAACACTATGAGAAACTAGAATAAAAAATTAAGGTAGGATATTGATATAGAACCTTAAAATGATGTAGAGGAAGTAAATACACCTCCTAACCTGCTAGATGTCACATATTCCAAGTTCATGTTCCCTGAAATCACAGAATGAATTCTAAGGAACAATGGAGGTTAGGAGTAGGAAATTTTGTTAAAGGAGAGATAGCTCCTGAGAGAGACAGGAGGGTAGCAGGAAAATGGATTGTAATTGAGTCCACTTCTCAAAGGAAATTTTATAGAGCAAAATCAAAAGGTGGGTATAATGTGGGACAAATCTATGTCCAACCAGTGAGATTACAAGTATAGCTGCTTAAGTAATGTTGATCTAACAGGGAAGCAAGTCATGTAGCAAGTGTACATGGCAAAATCAAGGACCTTTGTTGGAAGAGGTAAGTCAGGACACCTGGTCACCCACCCAGGTGGCTGATGCCTATCTAGACTTTACTGGACCAGGTAATGTTGATTGTAGTGTATTATTTATACCTTACTGAGGTATGTAGGTGTAGTCATTCCATCTTTGTCTTAAGCATAGGTCTTCAAGGAATGCACCTCCAGCTACAGTTGTAATATGGTCTTGTCTTCTGTACCGACTCTTTCGGGGGTGTAGCCATGTCTGACTGCCTGTAATATTTCAACCTAAGTTATCTGTCTATAATAATATGAGAAAAGAAAAAAAATCTTACTTTGGCCAGGCATGGTGGCGCATGCACTCTGACATGCTGAGGTAGGAAGAATATAAGTTTGAGTGCAGCCTCAGCACCTTAGTGACTTAGGAAGTCCCTGCCTTAGAACAAAAATTCCAAAGGGGCTGGAAATGAAGCTCAATGCAAAGGTCCTGGGTGCAATCCCCAGTACTGCAAAAACAAACACAATTGTTTATTTTATATTGTTCTTACCATCAACTTTTGGCCACTTCTGGCATTGTAAAAGAGAAGCTCATGTTTGTACACAGATAAATTTAAAAGACTATAAAACTTAAAACTAGTACTTAAATATATTTTACATTTTCAGAAGTGTTTAATTATTAAGGTATAATGCCTAGGGTGAGGTTTGTAGAGGGCACAAATTTTCGATGTACAGCTCAATTAAGTGTTATCACTACAGACACCACCCAGAATAAGACATAGCCCTTTCCACCCTCTAGAAGAAGCTCTTTGTTTTCTCCCAGTTAATATTTTCCAGAAGTAACCAGTGTCCTGACTTTTATCCTTGTCTGTTTCTGAACTTTACATCAATTTAATAATGAACCATGCATTCTTTGAATCATAGAGTGCATATTCTTTTGAGTCTGGCTTACTTTGTTCAACTTATTGTCAGTGATATATATCCATGTTGGTCTATTTGTCAGTAAGTTATTTTTATATCCACATTATATTACATTATATGAGTATGCAGAATTTATTTATCCATTCTCTGGTTGAGGGACATATGAATTCTTTCCAAATTGGGGCTATTATGTATAAAGTTAGAATAAGTATTTCCAATTAGTGTTGGAAATATGCTTGAATAGTTTCTGGGTACACAAAGATTGGGGTTCAGAATTTGTGGACCGCAGTCTCCTATGTGAAGTTTGAAAGATACACAGACACACACTAGTTCTCATTAGCTTTCTGCATGGCGGAGTTCACTGAAGTTTTTGGATCTTACACAAAGTTAAACAATTTATCCAACTTGAATAGCCAGAAAATGTTCCTTTGCAGTGTTGACGATCAATTCTTCCTCATATATGATGGGTTAGAAATGAGAATAATAGTATGATAGGAAGTTTCTTCGGCGTTTTATAAAGAAGGGATGTTAAACTTTGTCAAAGGCCTTTTCTCCATCTTGTCTATTAAGATGGTCCTGTGCATTTTATCCTTGGTTCAATTTGTGGGGTGTGTTATGTTTGTTGATTTGTTTTCAAACCTATTTTTTCTTTATAAATTCTCCATGACTCCTGAAAACCTGTTTTTTTCAGGAATCATCAGTGATATGGTGCTTACATTTTACAAAATGCCTACACTGGAGATGAACATATCTGCTGTCCTCCTTGCTGGTGTTCCATTTGAAGAGTATTTTATGAAGTGTAAGTTTAATGAGTAAAATATTCTTATTTACATTCAAATTTGCCAGGAAATGTCATTTACAAATGGCTTCCAGTAATTTAAAGTAACTCAATATACTTTAAGCAAAAGTCCTTTTCCTCATTTATTTTCTTAAGTGAGAGAAATATCATCCAAAGATTGCATTAATGTGGCTGTTAAAAATCTCCCATATATCTCCAACAGAGCCAAAGACTACTGAGGGGTTGTACCTGTGGTCCATGGGATTGCTGGAAGTGCATTTGTCTGCAGATGTACCCTAAGGATTAGGAATAGGTGTCTAGTTGGCCAATAGGGGTCCATTTCTAGCTCACTCCTTAGTTCCAGTCTGGGAAGCTGCAACTTGACCAATACTTGGTGAACAGAGGTGTTTCTAGATAATAAGTGAATTTTTGATTCTTTAGTGGAAGAGGAGATTGAAAAATCAGACCACCTGCATATAGAACCTAGAAACAACACATACCGACTGTGTTTTTTGGAAAATTATCTATCCTTTTTGCCCATCTGCTTTCTAATGTAAAGTGTGGTTGATGATAATATAGTGTCAGCCTCCACAGAGTTGTTTTATGCATTCCAAGGGAACATATCTTAAATTGCACATCCAATAGCAGTCATTTAATTTTTCTCTTTGTATCTGGGACTATGCCCCCTTGTTGTTTGTCCTAGTGAACTCATAAATGTTCAGTTATGTTGTTTTAACAGTATATAGGTAAGCTGCTTATTTGTCTACATGTGGATGATTTTTGTCAAGGTAAACACCCAGGCATGACCAGGACCATTAGAACAAGCATGGTTGAAGCAAACAGTGATATCTTTATTTCAGACTGGGTGCAGTTGGTCCAAAGGTGAAAAGACCATTGGCCCTGAATAAGGGACGAGCGTATGCTTTTAAAGGGGAATTTAACCAGGGGAGAGGATCCCACCGAGGGAGGTGGAAAATTTTAAGTTTGTCAGAGGTTCTTGGTGGGTTTGGTGTATTTGGTGGGAAGCACCAGGCAGGAAGTGCAGGATGACAGTTACAGGTTTCCTGTAAGACTGAGAACCAACCTGATAAACAGGATTATTTTGGTCTCTCAGGCTGGGTGGAGGGCTTCCTGTTTGAACAGAGTGGTGGGTCTGTCAGGGTTTTTTCTCTTCAAGTTGGGCAGGGTCCAATGTGTGGAGCCGACAATTCTGCAGTTAAATCTGGTGCAGCAGGGTTGAGGTAGATGTGCCATGGTGGTTCAGTGGACTGGTCTACATGATTTTGAAAGATGGATAGGGTGAGGAGCTGGGGGGCAAAAATTTTAGCCAAATCCCTCATCCTGCCAGCTTGCCCAGGGGTCAGATTGTCACTGGGTTGTGCAGACCATCTGAAGGAATGAGTAGCATCTGTCTTCATCAAACTTTATATTTCCTGGTAGAGTCTTAAAAATGATTGTATTTTATAGTGCAGAGACATGGATGCTATGGAGCTTGAAGGAGCCAGTAAAGTAGGATGAGCAGAGAAGATCCATATGGGACAGGTCACAGTTGTAGCCCCAGTGGCCCCCGCACTTTGATCTTGCAGTAGGTACCTAGTAACCATGTAACTAAAATGAAGTTGCTCCACCTTGTCCATCTACCACTCCTCATGCCTGGAGGATTCCCTTTCCTTTTCTCCTGGCACTTGGCCTACCCTTCCCTTTAAGACTTGTTCTAAATCTCCATTAGGTTGAAGTATAGCCAAAGCTTTGCCAGCCCGTAATATAATGTGAATCTGAATGCCTTGACTCTGGGTTTGTGTTTCAGTTACCTTCATTCCTGTTTTCTCACACTGCCATACTTCCCTTTCCCCTCCTGACAGACCCACATAGGCATTGAAATGTTCTACTTTGAGGCAAGACATGTTTTCCACCAGGGTTTCATCTCTTTTGCACCCAGGAATCAAGTTCTTCTCCTTCATGCTGTAAATCCCTGTATTCCATGCTCAGCATTTCCCACATTGATTAAAAAAAGTCTTATTAGGAAATAGTTATAGGTTTGGAGTAGTTGCAAAACTAGCACATCACCCGGATACCTCTGATGGTTATGTTCTATGTAATATAATGCATTATGAAAATCAGGAATGTGACATTGGTAGAATAGATTTAATCACTAGACTACAGATCTGCTTAGATTTGACCAGGTTTTGCTCCCATTTTTTTGTGTGTAATTTTTGTACAGAATTGTATGGTATTTTACCACATGTGTAGGTATTAATATAGACACCACCACAGTCAAAATACAGAATGCTTTCCTTACCACAGTTCTACCAGATTCTGTTTTAAATCCCTTTTTAGCTGCTCTGTTTCTCCAGCAAGCGGTCCAGCCTTCTCAGGACAGTGTTTGTTCACCTCAGAATTTCACAGGACATAGAACAGATGCTCAGAAAATACAAATTTAATAATGAGTAAATGTATAAATCCAGAAATCTTTCTGGAATGACCAATGAATATCCAGCCCTGTGCTGGGGCATTGTCAGCATAACTGAGATGTCAAAACTGAGAGGTTTTTTTTAAAAATAAGCTATTTCTTGAGTTTCTCATGCTGAGAACAGAAATCATCCCAGGTACCCAGTTAAATCTATATATGAATATTTCCTGGTGTTTATTATACCCTTTCCATAAACTGGAGTGCTTTTGTACACTAGAAAGGTGGGTGGCCCAAACTGTGACTAAAATCATTTTTTTATTTTTATGAGTTTTTCTTGTATTTTTGTTGGCAGGTAGGTGGATGAATCTATACAGTCAGGTCCCAGATTCAGGCCTTTGATGAGCCCTCTTCCTCAGCAGCATTAGGGATGGTGAGATATGGTTTCCTCCTTTTGAAAGTTGCTGAGATCTTGGGCAAGGAGGCTATCTTCCTCCTGGAACAGCAGCTGCGAGATTCAAACCCATGAACGCACAACGGCAAAGAGATGGGTTAAAGCCCATGACATAAGAGAAGCCCTTTTCATTTCCTCTTATTTGGTTTCAGGAAACTCATTTTTGGCATTTTGTATGGCAGTTTCTTAAATTCAAGCTTGCCACAAAACTGGGATTCTTCATGTCCCCAATTAGCCTGAGTATTTTATTACTGCATTCCAAAGTGTGACTTTTCTCAGAGCCTGGCACCTGCCCTAGAAATATCTGAAGCCATTGAAGAAGTGGATGACAAAAGACACTAGCTTTTTATTCAGCTACATGTGGGCCTTTAAGTATCAAACAACCAACACAAACAAACAAACATAAAGCTATGTGTACTCACCATTTTACCAGCCAAGTTGTTCAAAGTGGGAGAGTCACCACCATGTCCACTCTCATATTTTCAAGGTAACTTTGAATTTTATTTCCTATGCCTACCTCGAAGAGTCAAACAAGCAACCCCCCCCATAAATTTCTAAAGACTTTTGTTTTGTTCTTGCCTATTATATTCTCCCTGTTTTGGTTTACTTTTTGGCAAAGTTGTGTCCGTGTTTGGAGGAACTTTATGAACAGAGGTCATGAAGGCAAAATTAATTTTGACCCCCAATCAAACCTATTCCTGTGACAAAAAATTTAGCTTAAGTTTAAATTTGTTGGTGAATAAAATTAATTGCATCAACTAAATAAAAGGCATTTGGGCCAATACATATAGATGTTCTGTCAACAAGACAAATGGACTCAGTAGTATGAGTATCTCTGTGGATGAAATGCATAATAATGTAATTACTTTGCCAACAAAATGCTAACTTGCTTTAATCATTCTGTTCACAGCATAATGTAAAGTGATTTAGTGGGTAAAATGAATCCACTTACAAATTGTTTTATGGTCATAATGGAGCCCTTTGGTGGAATGTGAATTGATGATAATAATTTTATGGGCAAATGATTTTTCAATTAAAATGTCTTTTCACAGACAGAATGGGAGTGTTACAAATGGCTCCCAATAACCACATGCCAAGTAATGGGCAGAAAGGGCTGTCACCTACATTAACCAAAGCCTCAACAGGAAAAGCTTGAAAGCTCAAAAGGTGATTTATTTTCATCAGATTTGTAATTTCCTTCCCTCCCACTTGAGAAGTATTTGTTTCCTGCCTTTACTGACCCAACAACAAAAATTAAATCTGGCTACCAGCCCACCAATCACTGGCTGCCATGTTCCTTCCCCGTGTTTTAATTGACTATGGCTGCATTGTTTATTAATAAGCACTTCAACTAGGGTAGTTATTTTTGGCTATCTAATATGAACTCCATTATCTTTAGTGCAATAATTACTGCACCCATGAAAATAGAATAAATCATTCTAATATAGTGGTTTTTAATTTGAAGGTTTGTGATGGAGAAAAGAATGTTTCTGTGTGGGCAAATTGCTATAATTTGTTTTTAATGAGATGCTGTCCAGTTGAAACTTAGCTGGCTCATAGACTTAGGTTTCTGAAAACAGTCTCTTTCCCAGTGAGTTAGCCTTGTCCAATGAAGAAGCTATAACCTCATACAGTCCTGTTGATTTTCACTGTAAGTCTAGTTCCAGGAGAGAACAGCCTTGGATGTTCTTGTTCACCTTCACCCCACAAAGAAAGATGGGAACCTTGGTCACTGCTTATGTAGTAGTGTCTGCTTACCATCTTTCCTTTCTTAAGCAAGGCAGCTTGTAAAAGGTACAGCCCACCCCTTAAAAAGCATATAAACTGTATAATAATAATGGAGTGATTATTATACTTGCCTCCTTCTATTTTATGTTGAATCTCAACCTCTGATCTATATACTACCAGCATTCTGGGGGACTCATAGCTTCTGATAGAGTCATAGCCCCCCATTTACTATTTTTTCCTCTTTTTGGGCAGTCAGAGCCCCTCTGAGTAGTTGTTTGTCACAGGAAATACCGTACATACTTATGGCAAAGAATGGCTGGGTATTGCTGCTTTAAGCTCCCACAAGGCTAGCTGAGCTTTCCTTCCAGCAAGTTACTGAGCAGCCCTAGAATCTTCGACTTTCTGGTTCACAGTTTGTCCAATCTCATATCAAAGGCAAGGCTGCCACAGTGCCCTTTCCTGAAGAGAGTTTCTTCAGCCTCTGCCTGAAGCTTACCTTTGCTTAAGTCAGATCTAGTGCCTGGAGCTGGGTTGGGTAGCACCAGCCATTCCCTTGTCTCATGGTAAAAACAGACAACTTTAGAGAAGGGACAACTCTTCCTTTTGCTCAGTCCAGCGAACCAGTTTTTTGTATCTCTGGCTATAGTGATTAGTTCCAGGAAGGGGATATGATCAGTATTTTCTCTTTCAGTAGATTACTGAGGGATGATGAGCTTTCTGAGCTGGGTGAAACATGGTCTGCTGCCTGTGCCTTGCTCACACTGTGTGCCTCAGGCTTGGTACAAGACTGGGTCAGAGGCTTGTGCATATACTGTATCTGCACACAAACAGGTCTGTTTTGAGTCAGACCTCAAAATAGTGAGCAGAGAGGAGAGCGCTCACCTTCTCGGTCAACCCCTGGTTGCTTTGAGGCTTGTCTCATTGCCCTTTCCATCTAGTTTAGATGATCAGACCAGCAGACACCTCCACAAAGAGTGGGCTCAGGTGGCAGGGCAGAATGGACAGAAAGCTGAGCGGAGTTGGGGAAAACTCATGCATACATGATCTTATTTAATTCTCACAGCAATCCATTGAGGTAAGTATTGCTATCACTTCTGTTTTAGGAATAGTAAATTTGAGCAAAGTTGGGTAGTTAATGAATATTGGAGCTCCAGTTGAACTAACTCCAATGTCTGGGTTTTCTCTCCAGCTATGCTGCAGTTAATCACAGATTTTGAAATGGAGATAAACTCTTCACCAATTTATTTCTTTTTCAGTTATTGTACACTTCTCTGGCAGAAGTCACTAGCCGGAGATGATGGACGCAAAGATGACCAAGTCACAGCTGCTGCATCAAGGAGAAGTTCAAAGGTTGCCAGTTATAATGATTAACACCCAGACTAATTTTATATAGAAGGAATTGGGGATCTTGCTTATCTTAAGGAAGGTGATTTTTAAAAAATAAATAGAAGGGAAAGAAGTTGTACTTTTCAAGGAATTCCATTGTAAAATGTGGTCACCATTTGCTAATTTCAGATGTTCTGAAACAATGAAATTTTGTAGCTCTGGCAAACGTTTAATTATGTCAAAACTGAGAAATCAGGAAATTTCTAAAATCAGGCTTTTAGAGAATTAGAGAGTAATGACAGAAGTCTTAATGAGCTCTAGTTGTGAGGATGTCTTCTCTGTGGGTCTTGGTCTAGTGGGTCTACTGAGAGATAGGAGAAGTAATCAAGATGACCTAATCAGACCTGCTGAGCAAACTTTGTTCATTTTTGGGTTATTTTGGGGGAAATTCCCTGTTTGAATCTGAGCTCTTAAACTTTCGTAAAAATTTTCACTTAGTTTTGTTTAAGAATGAAGACAGATCTTTCTTGTACATACCTACACACACAAACACACACCTATGTAACACATGATACATATTTTAAATAAAACATAAATTTTCATGGTCATTATTGTTGCCTTTTGCTGATTTAAAGGTAAGTTATAGCAGAAAGCAAAAAAGAATTGCACAAATGTAGGAGAATAGGAAGGAATTTTCTTATTATGCTTTGAAAGGGGAGCAAATAGGTTAAAGAAACCTGAAATCCTATTTGTGAAAAATCATTTCAAGTTCCACTCAGCTCAATAGAGAAGACTGTACAATTTGGCTCTGAGTGGCTATGAAAGCTGGGCATAGGAATTTGGCTGTCAAATACTCAGATGAACGTGTGTGCGTGATTCAAACTGAAAAGTTAACCAGGCTTACAGAACCTATTAAAAAGCCAATCAGCAGGACAAGAGAGGAAGTCAGAGCCTGGTGCAAAAAAGGATTTCCTTCCAGTGCAGTGGGACCTGGTTCTTTAGCAAACACTCCCCTTTGCCTCATGTCAGTATTTTGAGAAGTCAGCCACTTACTTGGGGAAAACAGTGTAGAAATTCACAACCCATATATGGCTTCTCTGCTTGCATCAATTTCCAAACTCTTTCCGTCAGTCCCAGGCTCAGAAATCTAGGAAAGGCAATTTCTCTATCAGATCACACACAGAAAACTTAGACACAGTCTTGACTTTATGTGTTTGTCTGTTTTCCACAGATAAGGAAGTGATCAATAATTTAATGTGCAAGTTTTCCTCTGTTTCCTATTTGGGATGATGGGTTAAATATATGTCATATAGAATTTTTGTTCTCTTGTTTTGGTGCTGATCTTGAACCTAGGGTCATGTACATGTTTGGCAAGCATTCTACCACAGAGCTACACCCCAGCCCCAAGAAATGTCCAATATGTTTTTCTTTGATCCCTTTACCAATCATATGTTTCACAGGCTAGGTAGGCAAATATATTTTACGGTTCTCACCTATTGGAAGCAGCTGTTTGGAGTGAACTGTTGGGAAGGATTCTCTGTTGCCTTTCAGCTCAATAACCAAGTGCTGAGATTGATTCTTTGTACCTGCTGTAGGTAGAGAGGTAGCCACTTAGATATTACATAATTGCCATTTCTGCTTCTGACAGGAAGAGGTAACATCATGCCTAACTCTGGGCTGTATCTTGTAGGCAGTGATGTTACGTTTAGCTAGATGACTACTGGATTGATTGTTAGCAATTATGAAGAATAAAAATTTACATAGAGAGCCAGACTTCTGGCTTCCTCTGGAAATTTAGAAGATCTGGTGACAGTGTATACACACCCACCATGGTGGCAGCAGCTATTGAGATTAATGAGCATTTTTATTAGGCAGGACCTAGGCTTTCCAGGTTGCCTCAGTGCCCTGTTCCATCTTATTTTCTCCAGTCTGTACCAGATGGCTTCCTGTCAGCACTGGGCTAGTGAGCAGGCTCTTGCTTAGGCAGAGACTATTTCTGGTGTGTTAACTCTACTTCCAAAAATGTCAGTGAGGCCGAGCCAAGAGGACAATGACTTGGGAAGCAGGAGGTCTACCTTTGTGTTTAGTAAAGGCATGACTTCTAGAAAGTTACTTAAACTCAGTTTCTGAGTCTCTTTAATTGCAAAATTAAGAGCATTAACCTGTTGAGGTTCTTTGGGAATCAGATGATGGATTTGAAAGCATTACGAAGTTCTATGTGTAAAGTGACTGTGGTGGACTGACAACTTGTGGTCAGCTTTTAACAACACCCAGCTGAACTGAACCAGCGTGATGCTGGGTGTGGGAGGCCCACTTGAAGATTGTTGCCAGTAGCATAAGAAGCAGAATGGGAGAAGAAGAAGAGAGGCTGTTGGGAGCTGAGAGAAGCTGTTGGGTGTTGTTAGAAGCTATAAAGAGCTGTTGGTTCTGCTGGAGGAGCTTGTCATGCTGGCTTTCCTGATGAACTTACCTGTTTTCATCATCCAAGGAGCTCGTGACCTTGTAGGCACTGAGAATAGCTTTGGTTCACTTTGGTGGGGCTCTGGTCCTCACTTTGAGCATTGCTTCCTGGCTCTGGAGGGGAAGCTGGTGCACTGCTCTATCTCCTGGAGAAGCTTGTTGCATTGGCTGTCCTGATAGAACTCAGCTTTCCTCATTATTGGAGGAGCTCGGGACCTCACTGTTGCTGAGGTTGGCTGTGGTACTTTTCAAGGAAACTCTGGTTCTAACTTTGAGCATCACTTCCTGGCTCCAGTGTGGATCCCTGAGCTTGCTAGCACAGATCCATTATCCCGCTGGCACAGACTTTCTAGCTTCCACCACTGACCTTTGGGCCTTTCCCGTACAGGTCCATGAAACAGGCCTGCATGAGACGTTATCGTGGGCTCTAGGCCTCCAGTGGACTCATGGGAGGCATTGTCATGGGATGTAGGTCTGCAGCTGGACTCATGGCAGACATTATAGTAGGATCCAGGCCCTCAGCTGGATTCTTTGGTCTTTATAAGTGTGTGGATAGATTTACTCCATTATTTTGTATATCATTCTTTGGATTACTATTATAAATAATCTTATAAAATATGTGCCCTGTATTATATTGTTCCCCTTGCAAAATCCCCAAGCCATGACAATGACAGATTAATAATGACAATATTAAAATCATGATAACCACCTTATACACGCACACGATGAAAATAGTCAAGAAATCTAAATTGCTTTCATAGTGAAGAAAACTAAGAGGGATTTTATTTTCCTTTTCATGTGGCTTTAAGGATGGAAGGAGCAAGGTGTGATGGAACATCCCTGGAATCCCAGCACACAAGAAGCTGAGGCAGGATTATTAGAAGTTCAAGGCCAACCTGGGCTGCTACATTAGTGAGTTCAACTGGACCATAGACCAAGATTCTTCCTGTCTCAAAACCAAAAAGAAATGGGAGGAAGATGGTTAGTGAGCAGAACGTATTTTAAGGAACATTTTTCCCAACAATAGCAGACTGGAGCATTTGTATGATTGACATTAATGAGCAGAAGTTATTGAGGCAGAGGCATCTGCAGTAGGATCCCCTTCCTGGGCCTGGGGTGGATTTCTCCCAGTGCAGTATGTTTAAAGAAGTCTGCTAGGCCAGCAACCTGTGAGTCCACTGAGCTGTAGTTACAGGGGCATTATTATGCAGGCAAATAAAGGAGAGTGAGCAGTTTCTGTATGAAATTTCATGGAACCTAAAAGAAATTTGTCTCTGGGTAAGGGAAAAGCTCAGCATTAAAAGGAATGGATGTCTTTAATGCTAGTTTTGTTTCCATCTATTAAAATGAACGGTAAGGAATTGCCATTTAGTCAAAATGGTTGAATACTGGCAATTTTATATGGTTCCCTATGCTATTACATTTTGAACACTGAAATAGGTGTTAAAGGCTGGCTTTGTCCTACTAGGCTAAAAAAGCCTTGGAGAAAACAAGGCTGGGTCAGACCTGATCTCTGCCATCCCGGTGCTCATAGACGTGACCTGGCTGACATCTGGTCATGAGAAGACTGGTAGTTGAGCTTCAGCACAGGGAGTGGCCCAGAAGTTCATCTTGACAGGTGGGATTGGGTAGGCCTGTGGAGAGATGAACTGTGAAGTGGGCCTTCAAAGAGAATCCAGAGTGGAGAGTAGGGTGAGTGATGGTGGTGATGGAAGAAGTTCACTTCTCCTTTAAATTCTGTTCTTAATTCCAAATTGCAATCATTTCTGGTGTCTGGCTTGGCACTGTCTATGTCCACAGGGTCCAGAAATATCTCCAAGGTCAGGAAATGTTTTCAGTCAACCATCCAAATGCTAAGAAGGTGTGAGAGAACATCTATATATTTTTCAATATATAAATATTACTATTAAAGTAAATATGGAAGCAGAATATAACAAATAAGAAATAAATCAGGCTCTATATTGATTGTGGAAACCACTGCATAGTAGATACAATATAAACAAATTCACATTTCTGTTTGCTCCTCAAGATTTGATCTATAGAAGCTGGCATCATAGAGGAGAACTTAGATTTGCTTTAATTTTACAGTATAAGATGTGGCTGAGACTTTGTTTTTTCATTTTGATCATAACCAAAAATGACTCACGGTCATTTCCATTTCAGCAGCCAGGGATCACTTTGATAGTATCTTCATTTTTTTTCTCTTTTTTGGTACCATTTTCCACTGCGGGTGTTACTAGAACTCTAGCAAGAATAGTAATTTGTTAAAGCCTAAGAAAATGTCTATAAGTCCTTAAGGACTTGTCATATTAGAGGGAATTTAACTGCATGACATTGGCAAAAAACTTGTAGAATCAATGATAAGAATAAATAAGAAACAGCGGGTGGTCAAAATTGATATTGACATTGCACAATGCTAGCTATCTCAGCGCCATTACACCTGCCCTAACCCTGGAGGGATGCGGCGGTTCACTAATATTGTGTCAAAAGAATAGAATTTGAAGAGCATCAGTTTTGAATATGTTATATATTAGTTTCTTTTGTGCATGCATGTTGGGAATGGCTGTCCCAAAAGCTGTAATTCGTATTTTAGCCTCAGGTCTCTTAAAGATGTAGAGATTGTCTTCGTTTGAAAACAGACAGGGATTTCAGACAAAGCTAGGCTATCATTGGTAATGTTCTTAGTGTCAGTCAAAAGAAATCTGTAGTGGGAATTCTAGTTCTAGGCAGATTAACTTTTTTCTGTAAATAACAAAATTTCTAGTTGGAAAGAAAAGATGTACCCAATATTACCAAAAAAGGATGTGTGATTCTAGTCATTTAAGACCATGTGAAACAAAAACCTTGCTTAGATCTGGGTGGGATGTTGTTTAGGAATTTCTAGGTTCCTGCTTTCTGGCTGGGGCAACAATCTAAACAGCACAAGTCCAGCATGGGTCTGAATGAACTTACACCAGCTCCTGTATCTTCTGTCTTCATGTGTTTAATAAGGAATAACCTGGTACAAAGGTAAATCTTTAGCTTGGCCATTAGAAAGTTAGAAAGTATTTTCGTTATTCTGATGCCTCTCAGTCCTGATCTTCTTTGTTGTGTGTTCAATTTTAAAGCAGGCCATTCTATCTATTGGGAGCTAGAAACAAACCTGCTTGTCACATTTGATAGCAGTCTGAAATTAGTGGTGAATTGGATTTGGAATTAAGTGGTCATGTGAATGATCAGACTGCACAAGAAGATCTTTCATCCCAAGCAATAAACTTTCCGTTGGATTTATGAGATAGGGCTGAGGCAATGCACCCTGGACCTGGGCATCACTGCTTGATGGAATACTCATTTCCTATTTGTGTTTCTTTTTTTTTTTTTTTTTTTTTTGCTGTAGTTTGTCAGTGTCTGCCTATTTTACAGGCTCAGGCTCCTTGAGGCATTTAACAAAAGGCTTCATTTTTTACAGATTCTTTTCTGGGAAGCAATACAATACAGAGGTCATAGAAACCCATTCTGTCCCCTAGATAGGCTGGGGGGAGGATAGACTCTACATATCATGACAGAATGAGTCCTATGGGAAAAGAAAATAGTAATATGGATATACTAACATGGAAAAAATGTTTTAGAAGTATGGGCCACCTACATTCTCCTTTATATGCTGAATTTTTAAAAATGTGACATTTTGTGAATTAACTTTTCTGCTGCAGTACCAGAAAATCTGGGGATCACTGCTTGATGATGACACACATTAAAATGTTAGAGCAAGTGATGGATAAGACTATGTAAATTCTTCCAGATATTGTCCATGAGCATTGGTCAGCCAATCCTGGAGGGAAGAGCTCTGTGGGTTTGAAAGAAAAAAAGGTTTATACTTGCTCTCTCTCTGTCTCTCTGTCTCTCTCTGTCTCTCTCTGTCTCTCTCTGTCTCTCTCTGTCTCTCTCTGTCTCTGTCTGTCTCTGTCTCTGTCTCTGTCTCTCTCTCTCTCTCTCTCTCTCTCTCTGTGTGTGTGTGTGTGTGTGTGTAGAGGGAGGAGCCAAAGGTACTTCCTGGAGATGCATAGGACTGGTTCGCTTCAGGCTGCAAGCAGATTTTAACCTCCTTGGGCACATATAATATCCTCTTTGCTTCCATGTTTATACTAAAAATGCTAGGTCAGAAGGGTTATTCCTGAAGTCTACTCTAACCTTATTATTGGGGAATTAAATGAATATTTAAAGGTATCTTTTGGAAAGCCTCAGAAAGTGCTGGTGGCTAACTCAGGGAAAGGAGAACTGACTGGTGCAGAGGCAAAGAATTTTACGTAGCAAGGGAAGAGTCAGACACTTCACACCAGGACACGGAGACAAAATGTCACTGCTTGTCCATCCCTCACCAAGACTTCACATGCCAGCCACATGGCATGATTTAATGCATGAAAACTAAACTATAGAAGAAAGAACCATTGAAGAACCATCTCATGAAAGGCTCCACCAAGGTTTCAGCAATAACACTGGCACCGTTGTTATTATCACTGCATTTGTCATTACTAAGGAACTACTTCTGGCCACCTCCACAGCTTTTTAGTTTACATATACTATCTGGTTTAATTATTAAACACATACAATCTATAAGGTAATTAGGAACTATTTTTTCTTCATGATGAAACAGAAGCATAAAAATACTGAGCCCCTTGCCTGAGAGTCACAAAGATAATATTATAAAACCCCAACCCTAGAAACCATAGTTCTAACCATGACACTGTGTCTTGCAGTTCCTCCTGAAGTTCCTGATGCATAATGATATCTCATTCCTTGAGTTGTGTATTTTAAGGTATTTTCCTTATTACTGGGACAAAATACCCAAAACCCACAAATTAAGGGAGGAGAGGTTTATTTTGGCTCAGTTTTTGGAGGTTTCAGTCCATAATAGGCTCCCTGCAAGGCAGGGTGGCACGACAGGGAGTATGGCAGAGAGAAACAGCTCTTGGTATGGCAGTGAGTAGCAGAGAGAGATCCTGAGAGGAGAGAGAGAGATATATACCCTTTCAGGCCATGCCTTCAGTGACACACCTCTTCCCACTAGGCTTCACTTGCCCAACATCACATTTAGCTATCAATTTATCAGTGGACTAATCCACTAATGTGTATCGTGTTTCATGGTCCAATCATCTCCCCAAAGTTCCACCTATGAGCACTTGAGCCTTTGGGTGGCCATAGAGATATAAACCATAACAAGCTATAACCTGTGCATGAGCCAGAACCACATCTGCATGATCACTGCTGTGTCTTCAAATCTGGCACAGTGTCTGAGACATAGCACATATTCATTAATGCTTATCAGATGGGTGCTGGAGGAATGCAGAACTCCTGGTACACACTGCAGGTCTCCTAGAGGCCATGGCTATGTTGAATGATACTGCCCTCTGATTTACCTCTGGAGAAAAATCTCTGATCTATAAACCTTGTATCTGGCCAGTGCTTCTATTCCCCTTCTGCTGTAGGTGTTGCCTGGTGCCATAGTTTGTATATGGTTTGAGTTATGTCACTTAAAAGTTTCCTATGCTATGACTGTGGTCCCTAGTGTGGAAGTGTTGAGAGGTGGGGGGCCTTTAAGAAGTGGGACCAAGCAGAAAGTGATTAGGTCACTGGGGACAAATCCTTGGAAACAGATTAATGTAGTTCCTCCGAAAGCAAATTGCTATTTTACATAAAACAAGCCTGGTCCTTGAATACTTCTGGTTTACCTGTCCTGCTGTGTGATCTGTTCTACATGTGATCCTGCCATTGTGATACAATCTGCTATGAGGCCCTCACCAGAGGTTGAACATATAAAGCTGTCTGAAGTTTCCAACTTTCAAACCATGAACTGTGTAAACTACTATTTTTTAAATACATTGCCCAATGCTAGGTATACTCTAGCAAAGAAAAGGTCTATGGTTATTGGTTATGACTCACAGCTGCACCCTTTCCAGGGAGCCCATGCTTGGCTGACAGGATCTGTCTCATCTGGTGATGTCTGAGGGATTAACACTGGCCCTCTGTCTTCATCTTTTATGAACCCAGCCAATGTCTGTGGTGCAACTCACAGTCCACAGCACCCAGTGAAGGTTTTTCAGGTTAAGAAAAGACTTCTCCTGAAAAAACATGAATGCTTTGTTGCATCTTAAATAAATCACTTATAAAAGAATCTCAGACTTTCTTTTCAAACGCATGACCTAGGACACCCTAAAATGTAAATATCATTGTGTCTACTACCATTTTCTAATCCTATTCAGAAACACTATACTATCTTTCTGGACTTTTTACGAAGGCGGTTTTTGTTGCCTGCAATCAAAATATGTTTTGACATATACAAACCCCAACCTTCCTATTTTTATTAGTCAGGAGTAAGCAAAGAGTTCTGAAACTTAAGCATTGTTAATTCCCTACCACTCTGTTTGTAACTCTGTAATGTCTGTACTGGTCCTTTGCTATTTTGTAAAATGTTGTTGGTCTGTTAGTATTTTCCTCCTTTTATTTCTAAAATAAAAAAATAAATAAATAAATAAGAAGAAACTGGATAGAGTGGCTGTGATGCATTAAGGATGTGGTTTCTTTAGTCTAGGATGAAGAGCAACATCTCGTAATGGTCCAACCAACAAGCTAAAAATTTAACCTTTCTTCAGGCTGAGTCTTGTGTCCCCCAGATCAGAGAAGTGTGATTGTCAGAGAGGAGGACTTGGAAAAGCCTATGAAAGAGAGATGTTCCTGCTGCTGCTGTTGCTGCTGCTGCTGGTTTTGTTTTAAATGATGCTATTGCATTAGCGTGCTTGGACCTTGTCCAAAGTGAGCAAGATCTTATAGAATTTTGAGGGAGTTAATGGGCTCTTTGGCTGGACTAAGAAATACAGAGTGTTCTGAAGAAGAGAGGAGAAAGCCTCACTTTGCCTGGTGCTGCCCAGATGCTAGATGGAGTATTGTGGTCAGCTTGGGAGGTATCAGTTAAGGAGATGTATTGACAGTTTAGATGGGGAAGGGCTGAGGGAGAAAAGGCAAAGAAATCATGTTGTCTGAAGAACTGGGCATTCTGGGTCTGAAAAGAAGAGATATGAGGACTGACCTAAAGTAGTCTTCATCTTTCAGAAAGGCCACATGCACTTGCAGAGGAAAAATTAACCATAGGTGAAAGTTATAGCACATAGTTGCATTTCAATATAGGGAAGGTTTTCTCATACACATTCATATACTCCAAGGTTGTCCTGATGGGCTTCCCACCACAGAATCATTCAAGTTGAGGCCTGACTTTCATTTATCTGTGCTGTGGAGCAGAATAGTGCCTGTGTGTGTTGTGCAAAGGTCTATATTACAGGTCATTTGGATTGTCCTCATTTCTGAAAACCTCAAAGATTCTCCGAATTAGATTTGGATAGAGAAGGCTGGGGATATAGCTCAGTGGCACAAGTGCCTGCCTGATAAGTGCAAGGTCCTGCAGTCAATTCCTGGTACCAAAATAAAAAATAAAAAAAAAAGATTTGAATAGAGACACATACCTGGTAGAGAATATTTGGTTATATAGCTTTTCCAAGGGGCTATTCTTGGGAAGATCAGTGTGTATACAAAAAATTAAAAAACTCAACACATCCAGGCACAGTGATATAAACCTGTAATCCAAGTACTTTGGGAGGCTGAAGCAAGAGCATTACAATTTAGCACATGTACTGCTGAAGTGAGCACAGCAAGAGGATTACAAATTCAAGCCCAGCCTAGGTGTTAGCTCAATCAGTGGGGCCCAAAGAAGATTTTTGTGGATGAGGTCCCCAGTTTAAAGAATGAGTGTGCAAGACATCAGCCACAACAGACAGCGCGAAGCAGAGAAGGGCACAAGAGCCACCTGCATCTTTATTGTATAATTCTTATACAGGTTGTTATCACTTATTTACATTTTTACTTGCTGGCCTCACTGGTGTGTGTGTATTTGTCCACTGCTAAGTCATGGTTATATCATGGTGCCCTATGTGCACTTGTGCTGACAATGGGGACATGTCCTCAGGGATGTATGGAAGTGTCTTTCCATGCCCCAAGCTTTGACTCAGTCTGAACGGTTCCCCATGTTCTTCCCCCTCAAATGTTGGGGGAAAGTCATCCCTTGAGATTGGCCCATAAAGCTGATCCCGTCACACAAAGACCACAACAACAAAATAGGGAATAACAGAACACTACCCTCTGCATTGTCACCACAGTGCAGGTTATGTCTATCCAACACCAAGTAGTTCCCAAGGATTTCCACCATTGGGTAAGGGGGTCCTGCTGCAGAGCCTGAATAGTAGATACCTTTGCATCCATCTCTTGCAAAGCTTTCTGTACCTGTGTCTGGTGATCAGGGCTATAAATACAATATTCCACATGTAAGAGAGCACAAGTGCCCCCCTGTGCTACAGTCATCAAATCAAGAGTCATGCAGTTTTGCAAAATCACCTTTCACATTTGAGAAGTCTCATCCATGAGAAACGTCAAAATCTGCTGTGTAACATTCAAGGCCTGGGACATACATTGAGCAAGGACTTCAATTCAGAGGTCTAGGTCTATGGTCCCTATCCCTGCCAGCATGAAAGCTATTGGATAAAACAACCAGACCACTCATTTAGAATGGGCCACATGTGAGAGGAGGAGCTTATGTCCTGCAACATGTTTCACTATGTGGTAAATGTTTTGGCCATGCTCCCATAAGTCTTGTCATAGGTTGGCACCCTACAAGGGATGGTGCCCTATCAGATAGCCCTGAGTGACTGCTGTCCATTGCTGGGCTGTGCCTTGACCAGACCCATCAGTATACCAGGTGTCAACCAGAGATCCCTGTTTTCCTTCTGCATAGAGACTAGAGGTCAAATCCTGTAGTCCATTCTCCCAGACGGATTGCTGGGCTGTGTACATCACGGGCTACAAAACCATTGCCAGTTTGGCTGCCCATGGGTTAGCCAAGAAACAGGCCCACTTTTGGAGGTACGTCTCCCAATGCATGGAAGTGGGAGCCTGTGCAACTCCACTCCTGGGATAGACTGTCCAAGTCCATACCCAGCCCCTACTGGGTATTTTGTCTGCACTTCTGCTGTCTGTTGTTCTGTGATGCATTCACAGGGATTCAGAGCCGCATACACTGTTGCAAGCTGTTTCTTAATCAGGGAATATTGGGTCTTGGCTCCTTCCCACAACTCTGAACAAAACCCAGCAAGATGCTTCTGTTTCCCCTGTTTTTGCCATAGGCCCCAGCCAAACTTATTGCCATCCACACTGACAGGAAAAATGGCAAGATAGGGTCAATGACTCACAGGACTTGCACCTATGCAACAGCCCTCTTTGAGTCATGAAAAGCAGCTTTTTTTCACATCTGTCCAGTCCCATGTAGCACCCTTCCAGATCATCTGGTATAAAGGGTGCAGCATGTCCACCTAAAATTGGCATAGTGTCGTGGGTTTTGGGTATGCTTGGATCTTATTAATAACAACATTGGGAATTATTTTCATCTTAGCTGACCAGATAACACCCAAGAATTTAGCAGATAAGCCAAGTTCCTGAACCTTGTCTTCATTCATGGCCCACCCACACCCCAGACAAGGAAAGCTTCAGTCAGGCTGTACATGGCAATATCTGCAAGGCAATCAGAGGTTAACATAATATCATCAATATAACGAAACTGTGACACAGAGTGTGGCTTGGTCCGGGATGGCCAAGTCCTGGGCCACCAAGCCATGACATAAAGTTGGGCTATGAAAATATGCTTGTGGCAGCACCTGGAAGGTCCACTCCCCATCCTCAGATGAAGGTAAATTCACCTTGACTGTCAGGTGCAATAGCAATGGAGAAGAAGACATTAGCCAAATCCACAACATAATGGTATCAATCCACCCATGAAGTTTACAGTGTTAGGCACTACCACCTGCAACAGAAGAATCACTTTATCAGTCCCCAGTAATCCACAGTCATTCTCCACATTCCATCTGGCTTCCACAAGGGCCATACCAGGGAGTTAAAATGGCTCATTGCAGGATATATGACCCCTGCTTCTTCCAGTTTCAAGATAGCTTGTCCTATCTCTTTATGGCCTCCAGGTAGCTGGCACTGTTTCATGCAAAAAATCTCATGGCCTGTGGAAGTGGTGTGTGGTATGGAGACTCTTGGACTATGGTTTTTACCATATGAAGTTACAACCAGAATTTTCACTGTATGGTGTCTGGCTGACCAGTAGTCAGTATGTCCACCCCCATATGTATTCAGCAACTGGGAAACATACACATCATATGCACATAGGGGCAAGAACATGATACCGAGTTACCTGGGCCTTCAAGACCACAATGTAGTGACGTCTCTACCTGTTTATGTGTGCAGTAGGTTTCTGTAAAGTGTTCTGGGTTGCCACATATTAGCATTGACTCAGCTCCAGTATTCACCAGTGCTAGTACATATTGCCCATTTTTCAGGGACCAGCAAATACTCAATTCCACATGCAACTTCCAGTCTTCTAGGATCCCCAAGACCCAAGTGCCTTGGCCTGCCTGCTAATTGGGGTAAAAGAAGGCCAGTGTCATGTCTTCCAGCTTCCAGCTTCACAAGAGCTGCATTAGCCTTCTGGCCCAGGTCCACGGGCCAGTATTGCTGCTCAGGGTGTAACTGCTTCCACAGAGTCAGCAACACACCCAGTGGCTGCCTATCTTGGCTAGGCCAGCAGCCAGAAGGTCTATCCACATCTCATGCTGGCTGACCTTCAGTGGCCCCATAGCCTGTCCTTGGGGGGATGGCCCTGTTTGCCCAGGGCCCCCCACTTCTTTTTCTAATTTGCCAGCACAGTTTTTGCAAGTCTTGCCTTACCCTGGCACTTTATTTCCATTTCTCCCAGCCTGGCCAAGGCATCCACAGCACTGTGGACTGGGAAATCTGTAAAGGTATCTAGAAGGGCTCCCACTGTCCCAAACATGCCAGCTGGCTGGCTTTTCAGAATCATGTCCTTCATACATGCCATCAGCCGTTCCTCGTGTGCGCTAAGGTACTGCAGTGTGAGCATCATTTGCCCCATGCCCATTTCAAATGACTCAGTTATCAAGTCTAGATAGGTTGTCCATTTAGTGTCTTACTCAGGCAGATCACTTGGATTCTTCCAAACTAGGTGAGCTCCTGCCATCAACCAATTTATCACAGTCTGATTACCTACTTCTGGGGCCGTCCTCTACACATCCTGCAGATCCCATCTCATAGAGGGAGTACTGGCTAAATTAGCTATTTGGGACATCTTCTGTGGGTTTAACTGAATATTATCTGTCCCATCATCCCCCAGCCATAGCAGCGATGGGGGCACTGTTTCACCCATCTTTTGCTTTAATTGTTTTACCAGCTCCTGCAGCTCCATAGCTGTATAGGTTATGTGTGTTGTGTGCCAGGTAGAGGTAGGTGGCCTCCCTAGTGCTCCTGCCCAGGCTAGGAGTTCCTCTACCTCCGCCTTTTGATGAATGGCCAAACTGGCATGCAAAATCGGGGGATTTTTCCAAGGGGTTACTTAGACATGAGGACTTACACTTTTGGAGACATTTCTGGAGGAAGCAGTGTTTCCCATACCTAGCAATATGAACTCCACAGCAGCCAGCTATTGCTTTGGGTCTTCCTCTATATCCTGCAGCTGGTCTACTTGTCAAACAAGGCCATTCACCTCTTGATGTACATGGTGGAAGAGAGTGAAGAACAGTGAAGCCACCTGCCCCGCTGTTTCATGGGTGGGGGGGATTTATCACTTCCAAGGCTTGCAAGATATTCCCTGGACTCCAAACAGACTATTTCCCAGTCCTCCATGGCCTTCCAATTTGCTAAGAAGGTGGCTACAGTAGCCATGGCAAGGGCAGGGATCACTTATCAGCCATTCCTTGGGGCTCTCCCTCACCTTTGGATGCTGTTTTCACAGGCACCAGGGGAACACTCACCTTAACATCCTGCCAGTTATGCTAGTTATCAGCCCACTCAAGAGGCCTAAGGGAGATTTTCATGGATGAGTGTAGTGTATTGACAACTGTTGGTCAACTTATCACCTCCAGCTGAACTGAGAAAGCATGGTGCTGGGTGTGGGACGCCCACCTGGGGACTGTTGCCAGCAGCATAAGAGGCCAAACTGGATAAGAAGTGAGGCTGTTGGGAGCACAGAAAGGCAGCTGGGGGATGGTAGAAGCTGTAAGGAGCTGTTGATTCTGTTGGAGGAGCTCATCATGCTGGCTTTCCTGAAGAACTTGGCTGTTTTCATCCTCCCATGAGCTCAGGACCTTGTTGGCCCTGAGAATAGATCCTGTCCACTTTGAGGGAGCTCTGGTCCTCACTTTGAGCATTGCTTCCTGGCTCTGGAGGGGAAGACAGTGCACTTCCAGTCTACTGGAGAAGCTTGCTACGTTGGCTTTCCTGATGGGAAACTCAGCTGTCTTCACCATAGGAAGAGCCTGGGACCTCACTGTTGCTGAGGATGCCTGTGGTACTTTTCAGGGGAGCTCTGGTTCTTACTTTGTGCATTGCTTCCTGTCTCCAGTGCAGTTCCCTCAGCCTGCTAGCAGAGATCCTTCATCCTGCTGGCACAGACTTTCTAGATTCCACCACTGACCTTTGGGCCTTCCCAGTGCAGATGCATGAAACAGGCCTGCATGAGATACTGTTATAGACTCTGGGTCTTCAGTTGGATTTGTGGGAGGCATTGTTATGGGCACTAGGTATTCAGCTGGATTCATGCAGGACATTATCATGGGATCCGGGCCCTCAGCTGGATTCCTGGTCTATAGTGTATGGACAGATTTCATGCACTCTCTTGCATATGATTTTTGGGTGACTATTATAAATAATCTTATAAAAATGTGTCCTGTATTATATTGTTCCTTTGCAATAATCCCCAAACCAACACAGTGAGGTCAGGTCCCAGGTTAAAAATGCATGTGTGCAAGACATCTCCAGTAGCAGGCAGCGTGGAACAGAGCAGAACATAAGATACACTTGTATTTTTAGTGTATAATTCTTATATAGGTTGTTATCAACTATTTACATTCTTACATGTTGGCCTAATTAGCACATGTGTAGTTGTCCATTGCTAAATCATGGATATGTAACTATGCCTGTGCTGACAATGTGGTCCTGTCAGGGCTGACCAGAAGCATTCTTACATGCCCTGAGCTTTGACTCAGTCTGAGTGGTTCCCCACACTAGAAGACTTAACAACTTAATTAGATTGTCTCAAAATTCAAAATGGAAAAGGACCAGGGATGTAAGTCAGCACAAAGATCCTGAGTTCAATGGCCAGGACCACACACACACACACAAAACCCCAATATATGTAGGCTTCAGCATTCTAGCTTGACCAGTAATATTGTTATTTCCAAGGCAGTGGGCCACATATGTATCCTCTTCCAATAGTCTAGTCTTCCTCCTTGAGGGCTATACTGTGGTTCTGGGTGCTTCAGAGGAGGTACAGTTTGAGAAGCACCAACAGGGCAGAATCTGGAGGTACTGATTCTGCTGTTTGTTAGTCTTCCAACCTTGGGCTAGTACTCTAAGCCAGGGGACCCTACCTTACCCTGGGCCATGGACCAGCACTGATCTGTGGCCTGTTAGGAATTTGCCTTACAGCAGGAGGTGGTCATTGAACGAGCAAGCACAGCTTCACCTGTATTTATGGCTGCTCTTGTGGGAGTGGATTATCCCTGCTTTCCTGGGAGTGGATGATTTATGGCTGCTCTCCTGGGAGTGGATGATCCTGGGAGTGGAGAAAAAAAGCAAGTGTTCCAGACAGAACTTGGGGTAGGATGGAATTCAGGCAGTGGGGCATGCATAGGAATGAACCAAGGGGAGTGAGTCAGAGCTGGATGGTTTAGACAAGGGAGGAGGGAAAGGCACCAGGGTAAAGACATATGGGGGTAAAGACCAGTGTAATTAACAGTACTAGATTTTAACCAGGGTAAAGACCAGTGTAATTAACAGTACTAGATTTTCAAGTGTCCTAAATAGAATGGGGATTGAGAAAAGGCAGTGAGCTAGGTAACTAGAAGGTTATTCCTGATTTGTGAGGAAAGGAGGTCTCTTTTGGTGGCAACCCAACTCAAATAGTAGAGTTAAAAATTAAGGAAGTTTTGAATCAGCAAATCACAAAGAAAGGCAGCTATCTCTAGAATATCTAGAACTAGGAAATTAATCAGCTGTGCAAGGCTCTCTTTGGTCTTTTATTCTTGTCTGTCCTTGTTTGAGGGCTATTCTTCTGTGTAATGGCACTTTATACCCAGGGAAAGAAAAAACATTGTTTTCTGAGCTCCCAATAAAATTTCTTGTTGTCTTGCTTTTTCCTCTATCTCTAGTTCAATCACTGTTGTCATACAATACTTAGTTGGTGCTGGGTGTGCTTTGAGAGGTACCTGCCCCTCAAAAATCATAACAGCTTCCATTCTATTTAAGTGACTAGAAGTAAAGGAAGAGTAGTTTTCCTGAAAGAAGAAGGTTTTATCCCTGTGACTAAGGCAGCCGGGTGAGGATGGTACTGAGGAAAAAACAGAGTTAATGTCCTCCGAGGGAACTGGCAGGTGGAGCTGTTCAAGGAGGCCATTCCAGGGTGAGCATCTATCTGGTGGGAAGAGTGGAGAAAGGACAAGGGTAGAGAGATTGAGACTTTAAAAGACATTGTTTCAGGCATCCCAGAGCAGAAACAGGGACAAGGTCAGGAGGAAGAATGACAGCCAAAGGGGCCATAATCACCTAGGGGGTGCAAACAGATAATTGGCTGTGGAAATAAGAGAGCTTTAAATCAAAGCAAGTGCTTGGTATTTCCAACCAAGCTATTTTCCTTAACCTTGCTGCCCCTTTCAGCTCTCCTATTCTTCCTCTTGATCTCTCTTTCTGAAAAAGACAAACCAAGTGGCAGAGGAGAAGCCTTGAAAAGGGCACGTGCTGCAGGCATCCCAGACCTTTACATTCTCTGCTTCCTCTCCCCGAGCCTCCCCACTTGCACCTTGCCTCTCACCCTCTGCCTCTCCCCGGGAGAAGGTCTTAGTGTTCAGACATTTGCCTCTTGATGTGAACCTGTCTCCTCTGCATGAAGACACCCATTATATTTATTCACCATAAAGCTCGTATGGTTGTAGGGGTTGTGAGAAGTGAAGAGACACTTAAATCAAAAGCAAAAGATGCTTCTATTTTTGGATTCTTCTCTCAAGCATACTGTAGGATGGTGGCAGAGCCAGAGGACCCTCTGCTTTCTTTGCAGAAGCTGGAACAGGCAGGGAGGGTATTAATTTCTCCCTATTGCTTTTCATCAACGTTAGCTCCCAGGATATAGAAACAGTGATAGCCAAAAGATCTGGGGGCTTATTAGCCAATTAGGCCCAATTCTCTTACCCTGTCTTTGAAAGTCTGGAAATCATGTAGATTTACAAAAGCAAATATAGGTTTCCCATGTGAAGACTTGGGAGTCTTCTCTAGGGAAATAACTAACATCCCAGAAATGACAGAGGGAGAGAACAGAACTGAAGAGAACAAATGCTAAACACGGTTAGTGCCATTACAAGTTCCAAAGCTGATGGCAAAACCTCTCTGGAGGTGATTCCTATGGAAGCCACCATCTCTCTGAATGAAGAGGATAGCAATGTAGTAGCCTCTGCTTGTCCTATGTCCCTCATTGCAAGCCCAAGAAACGGTCATGGGGATCTCTGGACTTGCCTCCACGGCCCCGACAGATGGTCTGTGGCACAGCAGGTCTTCTTTGGCCCCCTTAGTGGCTGACATGTGTTTGGTTCAGTTGTACCTACTGGAGCTGCTGATGAGAATGGCCTCAAGTCAGATTTGGATGGACAAATATAGTGGGCATGTACAGAACTATAGTATTTTTTAAGCCAGGCATATTAGTGCACACCTGTGAGGATGGAGCAGAAGGATCTAAAGTTTGAGATCCCTATCTCAAATTAGCAAGACCGTATCTCAAAATGAGAAACAAGAGAGGGTTAGAGGGATGCATCTCAGTGCAAAGACCTTAGGTTCAACCATACAAAAAAAAAAAAAACAAAACAGCTATAGCATTTTAAAATAGAAATGAATTACAACTTAAGCTTGGGGGACAAATAACTGGAAATCTGTCCCTAGTTTAGTTGATTTCTGCTAACTTCATATCATCCAGTTGTGAATCTGATGTTTTTGTGGCTGGTGCTTGTCTTGGTTCCTGACTTTCAAACATCACTGTAGACTCAAGCATCCTTAGAGAGGGTGAGCCTGAGCTCTAGAAGGCTTTCTCCAAACCATAAGGGATTGATTGCCTGAGAGGAGACCTGGGAATGTCTGTAGCCTCAGTCATCAGAACAGATACCTGTGCAGAACTCAGCAGGTCCGGATAAGAGCTGCACAGCCTCTCCTATGCTGCATCCTCAACTGTGCCATCCTTGGTGATGGAGAACTCCGAGTGACTGGCCACATGCAGGCCACATCCATTTGAGTTGTGCCCCATCTTCTCACCAGTACCAACTGGGCTCCCTGCTGGTGAACTCCATGGGGAACACTAATCCTGTCTTGTTCTTTCTCTTTTGAGGTTCCAAGTTGCATGGAGAGTAGAAACCTACTCTTTGTAATTCTTTTCCTGGACACCAGAGCACAGCTGCTTGTACTTCAGACCTCACTGAATCCCTCAGGATAATAACCCCTCTGCTTGTCCTTGTACAGCCTCGCCCTACTGTGTCCCAACAAAATGCGATTGTTTTCTTCATCTGTCTGCCTCCACTATTCCCAGGGATCAGAATGTGAAATATCCCAAGCTCCAGGCCTTCTTTATTCTGTGATATCAACTCATGCAAATAGATACCCAGAGGAAGCACCAGAGGACTAATTTATCAGCCATAATGAGAGTCTACAACTCACTTCAGACTCTATTGGAATCCTTACAAGAAACACACAGCAAGTTGTACAAGACATGGGAAATATGTCTTGATGCTATCTCCTACATAAAGCCTTCCCTTATTACCCAGCCAGATGTTGCTCTCTATCCTGTGGACCCCTAGAGCCCTATATTTAGAGATGTCTTTGGACAAATAGTGGGTATTGCTTTAACTCTCAGTTCTATATGTATGCTCAGTAAACTGTAAGATCCCTGGATTTTACCTTGTGGGTATGTATGTCTATACACACATGCACATACTCACATCTATATATGTCTTTTATGATTACATAGTGCTCCCTGCATTCTCTGACACTCAACAGGCAATAGTTTCTGTTGAAAAAGTTGAATGTTATTTTTGTGTCCACAGACTTCTCATTAGCATTTGGATCCTACAGCATAAAGGCTTCCCTGGATACCTGGGAAGAGGAGAGGCTGGTGGCATCTCTATATCAAATGCTGCACCTGCACAAATCTTCCCATGGTAAGGAAGATTACAGAAGCTCCAAATGAGAAGTTTAATTAGTTCTCTTCTGTGTATAACGGCAATTTCTTCTGAAGGCTGAAGAAAGCTTTCATTCTCCAGGTGAGGACAGCAATTTACCTGTTGCTCTAAGGGTGGTTTGTGAATGGGTCTTCATCTTTGCAGTTTCTGCATTGTCCTATACTGAAGCTTCAGCTCCTGCTCAGCTGTGTTCCCTGTAGTGCCCCGCAGGCCAAGTGATCCTTTAAGAGAAAGGGTTGTGAAGTTTAAAATCAATGATCATTGAGTCATTTCCTTTGCAAAGAGAAGGATCAGAACTGTGTGGCCCTAGATAATTATTTCTCAACAGTACTTTTCTGTCCCTCTTTTAATCAACAAAAGTAAGCAGATACCCATGCATGTCAGTCAGGAACATCATATTGAAGCTGGCCACACATACTTTCTCAGCTGCTGTCTGGGAGAAATCTGATTTGTTTATATTCAGTAAAAATCAGAATGATTGCTTTTGCAGTCACTGGGCTCCTGATGTCCTCATCAGTGCAGACCCTATTTTGATTACTTGCAAATAGGTAGCAGCCCCAATGTGAGCATGACACGCCTCCCCATTCTCATGTCTGTTGTCATTTAACAGGCTGCATTTACTGATTGGAAGCATCTACCACAACACTTGTCTGGAGGCTGAATTCCTCCCTGATTAAGTTTTATGGAGCAGTGTATATGTTGGGACAGCTCTTTCTACCCAGATTAATTTGTGTTAGGGAGCCCTTTATCCCTTGGAGTTCTGCCTTAATTATAATTAATGCCAAAATATTTTTAGTTACTTCTATGTATTCCGTTGTTCTATCAATCATGAGTATTTTTACAGTCTTGAAAAGTCTAAGAGATATTAAAAAAAACTTTCAATTCCTATTGGAATGGTAGAATAACTATGCAGTGTAATGAAGAAAATGTCATTTATCATTATGCTTCCTGCATAAACTACTAGATGTATTTGGAAGGCATATTTTGATAAGTTTCTGTGATAGTTAAACTGGATTGTCAACTTGATTGGACTGAGAGCCATCTAGAAGATTAGTAGAGTACATTTTTGAATGTATCTACATGGGTCATGGAAGTGTGACCTTGGGGCTATATATGATCCCAGACACCTCCTTTTGGAACTGCTTCTCTACTTGGCTTCCCAGCTATCAAAAATTGAGCAGCTTTGCTCTACTAAACCCTTCTGGCATGTTTGTCCTGCAAAGTCAGCTGACCATGGATTGAGTCCTCTGAAACAGTAAGCCAAATAAACCTTTTCTCCTTTAAATTGTGGGCCTTAGGTAATTTTTCCAGGATTAGGAAAGTGAACTCATGCAGTTTCTTAAAGAGGAGATGGGGACCTTAAAGGGCCTGAATGTGGACAGGAGTGTTTCGCATGACTCAATGGGAAAATTTTGTTGGAATGTTGGAAGAGCTAGAAGGGACAGAAAAAAAAGGGAGAGTAGGGGTGAGGGTATAGCTCAGCAGCATAACTGCCTGCCTGGCAAGCGCAAGGTCATGAGTTCAATCTCTGGTACCTCAGGAAAAAAAAAAAAAAAAAAAAAGGGAGAGTAAGAGGGGCAAGAAGGTTAGAAGTGATGTGTTATGTGTTGTGAACTTACGCCATAACTCAGTAAAATCCACCCAGGACTCATGATCTATTGGGGATAATGCTATGTCTTTTAAAGACCACTGAAAAATCTAGATTCTGAAACTCATCTGATGTAGGACATATCAGAGTTCTCACGGGTACAGGAAGCTGAGAAACAACAGGAAGTGTAAAGCAATATCTCACATACCTCTATGCTGTCAAGGGCTATGGCAACAGTGTGTGGGAATAAAGTTACCTAGAAGGAAACAGATGTCTGTATAATCGCTATAGCATTATCCTAAATTCTGTAGCAGTATAGCTTAAAACATTACATGCACATACTTTTTTCAGTCACATATTTTATCTGATTCTATTTATAAATCAGCAGCTCTATGCCCAGCCCTAAGCTGGCTTCCGTGTGGTAGACACTAAAATAAAGACAGTTTATGCCTCAAGAAACTTAATGTCTCACTGGGGAGGTAAGCTCACGGGAAAGTTTAAGATATGCAAAAGTTGAATCTAGCACATTTTTATTTTAAGAAAGTGAATTGCTCTTCCATTTCATGTAGCTTAGATTTTGCTTATGTGCTAATCAAGCCATCTCTTTTCCTAGACATCATATATATATATACATGAACTGGCAACACTTTTGTCCCTAGTCTCATGAAGTCACTATGTACCCCAGGCTGCCCTTACACTTACAGCAATCCTCCTGCCTAAGCATGCCAAGTGCTAGAATTATAGATGTGCATTACCACACCCCCAGTGACCACCTGCATTACTGTGTGTCTTGTCTGCACATCACAGGATACAGAGGGGTAGAAGCAATGTTTCTTGTCAGGAAATCGCTAGAGAGGAACACAGAGCTTCAGGTGAACAGTGCAGGCAAACTTAAGTCTCTCCTTATTCCATGTTCTCACCTCTACTTGTCAAGTACTATGCTGGGCATAGAAGATGCAAATACATTAAAATTCATCTTCTCTAAAGGAGCTCAGTCTAAGGAAAACTTTTAAAATTAGGACACTCAGAGTCCTGGAACAGAAAGCAACACAGATCAGATTGAGAAAAGGGGATTTTATGTGAAGACCCAATAACCAGGGTAAAGGCAGCTGTGTGTCAGGTCTTGAAGATACCTGGGCCTTGAGGTCAAATGCTGACTACTGTAGCAAACTGGTCTACACTGGTCCCAGGTCCCTGCCCTAGGTGCCTCCTGTGGGGACTGGCCCACTCTGTTCTTTCCTCACCCAGGCACCACTTATAGGGACCTAGTCCTACTAGTTTGTTCCCCTGACCCACAGGCAAGTGAGGATGAAAGACAAACAGACACAAAGTTGTTTTAACACCTGGCCAGCCAGAGGCGCCGTAAGCTTCTGGCTCATCCTGCTTTTATTTACTCAAACATGGATACAAGCAATTAAAATAACACGAGATTCATCTGCCTTTCAATATCTATTAGTACCTGGTAAGGTAAACAACTTAATCTCAGCTGTATTGACTTTTCCCTAGAACTTGCAAGGTGCCATCGCCCCTGCATGCAGCCTTTCTCCTTTGTGCTCACAGAGGCCAATTAGGCCTCAATTCTCCTCTGGTCTCCTACAGACTACAGCCCCTTTGTCCATTCACATACCTGGTTCTTGGAATCCTCGTACTTTTTTTCCTGCCACCTAGGGACTGAATCTTTTTCTTGAATTAAGTTTGACAAGTCCCCATGAAGGCCGGTGATTGGCTTGGCTTGGCTTGCCCAAAGATGGGGTGCAGTAAGGTAATACATAAGAGCCTCTGAAGACCATTATGGTTGGAAAGGCGGAAGGAACAATTCTTCTTGGTTACTTTTCTCTCATTGCTGAGACAAAATACCAGATACCCAAAATTAAGGAAGGAAAGGTTTATTTAGCTCACAGTTTGTGGAGATTTCAATTCATACTTGGCTGGTTCCAAGGCGGAGTGGCACATGGCAGAGAACAACAGCACATGGTGGTGGAAGATAGCAAGAGCAGCAAGAACAAAAAGGGGGAGCAGCAGCAAGCAGCCTCTTTTCCTCCCTCACACTGTATGCAAACTACTCGCCTCAGGGGCAGGGGTAACACTCACACTCATAATTCCAGCATTGGACTATGGATCAATCAAAAATCTAGAAGCCCACCACATGACTGCATGAGGATTTGGGGGGACATGTAGACACAATCCACAACAATGACATACAGTCCTGGGTGCAGAAATTAGGAGAACTTCTGGAGAGACAACAAACAAATGAAACGACAAACACACACACACACACACACACGCACATATACACACCTCCTTCCATATAGTTGAGTGCCAACTGTAATCCGTTCAGTTTAGCAATTGGTGTATGAAAATAAATAAAACATAGTGTCTTCTGGAAGCTCATCAGAAGCCTGAATTATTATTTCCAATATAAAAATGATATGAGAGTAGCTGGGGATTTAGCTCAGCAGCACTGCACCTCCTGGCAAGCGCAAGGTTGTGAGTTTGATTCCTGGTACCAGAAAACAAACAAACAAACAAACAAACAAAATGATATGAGAATAAGGTGCCATCTGTCTGAGCTTGTGAGAGGGACTTTAACCCAGTCTAGACAATGGGCTTTTGGACAAAAGTAGAAGAAAGGAATGATGTCCCAGGTGGAGAGAGAATTTGGGGGCAGCTGTCCATGGAGCGGGGGAGCTGGGGCTGTGAACAGTGAAGGATGCTGGGAAAGCTTAGGAAACATGGATTTGGATGTAGCCACAAGAGCAAAACTCCAGGAGTCATATAGATCAAGATAAGGAGGCTGGTCTTTATCCCATGGGCAAATGGAGCAACATTTAAGGGTTCCAAGAAGGATATAACATGATGTGATTTGGGTTTCAGGGAGATCACATAGAATGTAGGGGTAGAAAACAGGTTTGCAAAGAGAAAGTGTTGCGGGGGGGGAGTGAGAAAGAATAGCCACTCTCTAGGCAGTGGTCAAGGGGCAGTGGACTGTGTAGTGTAGGGAGATATGATTGAGAAACTTTACAGATAAAGGTCTGGGACACTGGTGGTGAACGTATGGCCCACATGGCATAGTGGGCTCTATGTGTTCATGAGTGCTCTAAAAGATTCACCATCACTGGTTTGGGGCATGAATTGAGTTTAGAGGTCCCAGGGACAAAGGAAAAGTATAGACAAAATCACAGCAATTACTTTGGCATATTTCTTGAACATGTTGGAATACAGCTTCCTTGGAGATCCTGCTATTTTTTTTATGGAATACTATAAGTTTTTAAATATTAAAATTAGAATTTCCAGTAAGTAAATACATATTATTCTAAGTCTTTCAATAGATCCTAGTATTGGCTAAATGCCAAAGTAGGGTTTTTTTTAATTGATGGGAGGAAAATTAAAAGCTGAGAACATCTGGTTTATTAACTTAATGTTTTGCCCGTGAGAACTGAGAAAAGGTCACAATTTCCAATTTTGGTGGCAGAAAACCTGTCTCCTTGTTCACAGCAAGCCATTGTTCAACAGGGGGAAGGTCTGAGAGTTATTGGACTCAGTGTGAAAAATTGGGAAGAGAAGCCGAGCCCCTGAAAATAAGAGTAGGAAAATAACTCAAGGGCGAAATAAATGGTGCCGTGTTCCTTGCAGTGTTTCCCTAACACGTTTGCCATTTCCATGTTCCACCTATGTTTTTTGTTTTGTTTTGTTTTGTTTTGTTTTTCTCCGGTACTGGGAACCGAACTCATGACCTTGCGCTTGCCAGGCAGGCGCTTTTGCCGCTGAGCTAAATTCTCAGCCCCCCACCTATGTTTTTATTTATGTAACTTTTTCCCCTTTAAATATATTCACTTTTTAAAACCCAAATTCATTTGTAAAGGAAATTTTATGCTATTAGAAGGAAAGACCATTTTCCCTTGCCAAAAATAGGCAAGGAGAATGGAAACAAAATAATGGTATTAAATTCTAACCAAAATGCTATTGCTCAGGAAGACTGTATGCTTGAGGTCTGATTGACTGCCTTTCCAGCCATCATCTCCCTGAGAGTACTAGAAGCCTTCTTTCAAAGCATGTGGCTTGGCAGCCTTCCTCCGACTCCTTTGCTTGTGACTGAATTCTAGTGCGAGGAAGGAGATGGAAGTGATGAGTCCCCCAGGGTGGATACAATGACTGTCCAAGCGATCCCTCACATTCCTGCTCTTCTCATCTGCCCATTGAATGAAGAGGAACCAGGAAAAAAAAATTGAGACTTTAGCAAATGCCAAAATGGCAGGAACCTGGGTCCTATGTGGAAGGCTGCCCACTAATCATGCTCCCTGAGTGAAAAATAAGTCTGTATCATGTAAAGCCACTGGGGCTTGGGGCTGGTGATTGTCTTTTACACAGCGGTTAGCCTACTGTGACTACAGGACTTCTAAAGGCGTGCCTTCCCAAACTAAAGCTTTCTCTTTTTGCCTTCTGTCATAAAAAGGGCAAAATAAATCTTAAAATGCTAGAAATATTTGACTATACAGTTCAGCATGATTTAATACTGGCTCTATTAGATTCTTAACACAATCTTTACTCTCACTTTCTGGGGAATAGCAGAGCAGGTTGTCGTGTTGTGGCAGGTGTCAGAATTGACTTTATTTGTCCTAATCACTCACCACTGTTCTCAATTTTTATTTTTTAACTTCTACCTCAAATATGCCAGAAGACCCTTTTATATGCTCATTTCTGATGAATGGCTAATTAGCACACCACTGTGGTTTTCCTCATTTAGGCTGGAATAGAGAAAACATGCCCAAATCTGTAGTGGTAAGGCACGTGAAACATAAACAGCAATCGCCTCTTTCTCAAATACATGTGTTTCCAATTTCAGTATAGTCCCGCTTTGTGATATCAAAACTGTGGTGCGTACAGGTCAGCTTTGAAGGTTGCTAAGTAGGGCAGTAATACAGTTAGATCTGTGGTTTGAAAACAACATTTCAGTGACAGCAAGAAAAGTGGGTAAAAGGGAGCAGGGACTGGAGCATGGGTCTGGAGCAGAGCTGTTTCACATAATGATTTCTCTTTTGTTATTGAGAAGTCTAAAATAAGTGATAAAAATGAGTGGCTCATCTTTTTCGTGTGTCAGAGGAGATGTTTTAAATTGAACATTTTCCCCGTGTTCCAGCAATGCCCTTCCATCACTGGTGAAGATGCTGAAGGCCGTGGATCATGAAAGGAATGTTAGAGATCAATTAGAGCTACATTAGTGTGGCACACAGCCTATAAACTCTTCCTCAAACGGCATTTAATTAACATTTGCTTAGAGAATCTCCTTTCTCTGTGGAACCTCCTGCATTTAAACTGCACTCCCCCACACCCGTGACTATGTCCTTGGATGCATTGGAGGCTGATGTCCGACTTCTTTTCCACTTCATTCCTTTTATAGACCCAGAAACAACTGAAGGAGAATGATAATTAACATTTCATTGCAGAGACTGAGTCCTTTGCCATCTCACACCCCATTCCTTTTTATCTGCAGGGCAGAAACTTGTCCTGAATGCCAGGCCGCATTTCATGGATTGACATAAAGTTCAAACCACCTCCTCCAGGGAACTCAGCAGTGTCTAGTCTGAACTGACTTATTTTCTTCAAGCTCCTGTAACACCTGCAGGACAGTGTAAACCATATTGCTCGCTCCATTATTATTATTATTATCATTACTATTATTATTATTATTTTGGTCCTGAGGGTTGAACCCAGGGTTTCACACTGAGCTACACCTCCAGCACTTTTAAATTTTCTGTTGTTATTTTTTTGAGACAAGGTCTCATTAAATCACTAACTTGGTCAGGCTGGGCTTGAACTTGCAATCCTTTCTCAACCCTCTAGAGTAGTGGGATTACAGGTTTGTACCACCACGCCCACCACAAGGACTATCTTTCTAATGTTTGGTGTGTACATCTATGTCATAAGAATATGGGCTTGGCTGGGTGTGGTGGCACACACCTATAGTCCTAGCTGCTCAGAAGACTAAGGCAGCAGGATCATTTGAGCCAAGGAGTTCAGGGTCAGCCTGGGCAACATAGTGAAACCCTGTCTCCAATATCTCTCTATATCTAATCTACACCTGTACCTATACCTGTACCTGTACCTGTGCCTATATCTATATCTATATCTATATCTATACATGTCTATGTCTATTTCTATCTCAGGATTGAGTCTTTTATTTTACTTATATGTGCCAACCCCCAACAATTTAATCAAGGTCTTTTATGTGCTACACGAAAGAGAGCAGAGGTTGAAAATGCAGCTACTTTTCTGCATTATTCACAGAGAAACCCACTCCACTGTGTGTGAAAGAGGCTTGAGAAATTATAGAGAAATTATCCCTTTTTCAAAAAAATAAATTTAAACCAGAAGTGATCAGCAGACATCTGAATTTAGCCCATACAACATCTTATTTGAATTTAATAATTTAAATATTTAAAGATTGCCTATACACATATAGATTTCTAGCTTTTTGCAGAAATCCATATGATGTGAGAGAGCTGAATGCAAACTACCCCTGGCAGCAGTACGGTGGTGTGGAATTGCAGCCACTCCTTCACATTACAGGGAGCGCAGGCGGCATGGACTCAGCCAGCTTCCACTTTGCCTACCGAACACCATGACTGCAGGGCCTCTGGACCTGGTGACCTTGCCCTCTTCAAGGCTGTGCTGTCCCTGAGGTTTTCTTTGCATGTATGTGCCTTAACATTTGATGTGTGTGTGTATTTGAAAGTTTACCAGTCAGAAGATAGAGTGTATTTGAACATCACAGTGCTTTAAAGGCCATGAGATTTGCCGTGACTATGCAAGGCTGTGTCTTCTACTGGGGCTCACAACCATAGACTTCCTATCGCATTATTCTAGATGGGCTCTCCGAAACTGGTAGCTAACAATCCTGTTGAGACCAGAAGCACCACTTACTTACTCAGAACCCTAAAGATAAGAAGCGTGAGAATAGGAACCAGGGTTTCATCCTCTGTCCCCTGAACTTTCAATCTCTTGAATACTTTGCTTTGGAAAAAGGAAAAGACATGTTTAAATGTTCTAAATGTTGTGATTTCCATTAGCAACTTCGATACTTCAGGACAATCTAGCACCTTTTAAAGCTTAGAGGGAGGTATAGATAGCAAGAGAGAAGAGTGGCTTGTCCACATTTGCCCACTGCCAGTGCCCTTGCGTGGGTGAACCTGCGGGTGGGCAGTGTTGTGCAGCAATGAAGTGTGCTTTCACTTGCTGTGTCCTTGTGTGACACCCTATTGCTAAAGATTTATTTTGCATTATAATTTCAAAATTATACTTTGAATTTCGAGGAGCAGTCTCTTGTGCATGGACTTCTTCTTTTAAAAATCATTCTGAAAACAAAACAAAACAAAACAAAACAAAACAAAACAAAACAAAAGTCATTCTGTTCCTGTTTTAAGGTGTGGCCCTCTTCTCCAGAGCCTCCCATGGATGGTATTCTTCCTGTCTACTGAATCAGTACACCCTTTTCGTTCACTAAGTGTTCCAGAGGCATAAGTTGAAATGTCATGCTTGGGAATTCTCCTTCATTCTCTATCTTTTAAACTTATTTTCTATCTTTAGAGGGGACAGAGAGAAAGAGCAAGGAAGAGATGGAAGCAGGAAAGGAAAGAAGGATATGAGGAGACCTTGGGAGGTGGAACAATGGGATACACATACACACGCACACGTACACAAAGAGACAGAGAAAGAGATGACTATAAGATATGTATATGCTTATGCAAAGACCTTCAGCTTCAGCAGTAGGTTTAATTCCTGCACGGTCAGTGGATAAATGAAACCCTCAGGGAACCTTGCCTGTTTTCACTAAAGGTAAGGTTCTCAGTTTTCACCTGTCAGGGGCATTATGACTTAGGCAGTACTGGCCAGTTGTCCATCAAAACCTGTGCTTCTTTCCATGGTGTGAGGTTGCTGCCAGAGGAGAAGTGGTTGGCCAATGACACATTTGTCCTTACATGCAAATGTCTTTTGACAGTACTACATGAGCAGAAGTGAGGTATGTCACACCCTGACTGAGTGTTACAGCTTATATCTAGATGTCCTCCCAAATCCTCATGTGCTCATAGGTGGAGCTTTTTGGAGATGGCTGGATCTAGAGAGAGTGATACTGGGATTAAAGGTGTGTGATACTTCATTAGTCCACCTGTTGGAATTAGCATAGTTCTGGGTATGGGTGGCACCATTCAATAGGCTTTTAGCTTGGATAGAACAGAAAGGGAGAGAGGGAAAGCAGTCTTGCTTCTTCTGCTTGCCATGGTCTCCTGCCTGCTGGCCATGGTCTATCTCTCCTCTGCAGTGCCCCCTGCCATGCCACCCTGCATTGGAGCCAGCTGACTGTGGACTGAAACCTCTATAAACTGTGAGCTGAAATAAACCTTTCCTCTTTTTAACTTTGGGTGCCTGCTGTTTTATTCCAGCAAGAAAAGTAAATAAGACACTGAGGATTTTTAAGGAGTGAACCTGCCATGTGGACTACCTGCTATAGTTTGAATTTGAAATATCCCTCAAAGGCACATGATGTAAAAGCTTGGTCACAAGCCTGTGGCACTACTAAAGGAGGGCAAAACCTTGGAGAGGTGGAGCCTGGTTATAGAAAGTTAGATCACTGGAAGCATGTGCTTGAAGGGGACCCTTCCCTCTACCTCTCCTTCTCTATTTCTCGGGTATTTCTACCATATCATTCTGGCCTAACACAGGCTAATAGAGACTGCTTCCCCAAATGTACAAGGTGGCAATTTTTTCTTCTTGGGTCTATGAATGTGTCTTAAAGGCCGATGTCATGATCCATTTTTCATATTAACTTTTTGCAATGATTTTGAGTTTATGAAGTGCTTACAAAGCAGTAGTTCACTTACCAAAAATAAAGAGAGAGAGAGAGAGAGAGAGAGAGAGAGAGAGAGAGAGAGAGAGAGAGAGAGAGAGAGAGAGAGAGAGAGAGAGAGAGAGAGAGAGAGAGAGAGAGAATTAAAAGCCTACCTGATAGGAATAGAGTCAGGAGAATTCAAAAGATGTCTCTGAGGTTTAATGGGCTCAGAGTCCATTTGCACTTGGATCAGACCTGTGGAAAGACTGGACAGACTGCCCCAGGGCTGGTTCTTCCCCTCTCAGATTTGGAAGGACTGAAGATCATGTTTTTAATGGTGCTGTCCACTAGGCTACAGCTGCATAGGTTTTAGAAGGCAGAGTTTGAGAAGCCTTTGATTCCATCCAGTCTCATTCCATTATGTTTTATTTTTGTAATTTAGCTCTTAGAGTTTCAAGGGTGTCTTATTGGCACCTCTATGTATCAATTGCATTACCATTTTATAGGTGAGGAAATTGAACCACCAAGGAAGAGATGTACTCAAGGTCACCCAATAAGTAAAATACAGAACTGAAATAACAGCAATTTAGAAAACAGTCTGTGGTGTTGGGCCCTGAGTATTTGTGCTCCTCATCTTCACTTGGCAAAGAGACCGGCAGCCGGGGATGTAATCAGGTGTCCTATCTGAGTCTAAAAGGCTGCAGGGACAGGGAAGCTCTGTGACCCACCTCTCCACCCTGTCTTTGTAAAGACGGAGTTGAAATGAGAAATCAGGTAGTGTCAGGCATTGGAATTCAGATAAAGGCCAGTTACATTGAAGGAAACCTGATAAAAGTCAGATTTAGAGTTAAAGAGCTGAAGTCTTGGAAAAGAAGCTGACCTAGGAAAAAGGTTTTGGGATGAAGAGCAAATTCATTAATAGTACTTGTGCCATGAAAAAGCATGGTGACTGTTACATGGGCCTCTTCTGACCTGTCCCATAGTAGCATAAGTGTCCTTTCAGGGTGCATCAGTCAGTGTTTACCAGAGAAGAAGATATAACACAAGATATACCAATGTGTATGAATTTACAAGAGTGGCTTACAATGGCCACCCATAGAGTCAGATAAGGGAGAGTGCAGAGGGTCTGCCTGCACACTGGAGACCCAAGGATTCATTTGGAGGGCTGGAGCTCACTGCAGTGTCCAGTGCAAGTCTGTACGAGGGGGCTGATGTGTCTGTGATGGAAGGCTAAGAAGTACAATGGAGGGATGAAGGATCTGCTCCAGAAGCCAAAGAGTCTGTGCTGGAAACCAAGAGATGATGTCCAAGGTGAAGGCGAAGACTGGAGCTCCCCCAAAGAAACAGAAGCTGATCCATCCTTCCTCATTTCCTCTTTATACCATCTAGGGGACAATTCCTCCACAGGGTGGCTCTTCCACAGCCTGGGGTATGGAATTGCTGAGCCAATTTAGTTAAACTTATCTTACTCAAGTTGTCACACTCAATCAACCATGACATAGGGGAAGAAGATGAATGATATTCTGAGAAGGTAATGATATACTGGGGGCTCAACCTATCCTGTTTTAAAACCTCAGTGAGGCTGGCACAGATGGGGACATCATTTGCATACTTGTATGGTAATGAGGTAATGAACAAGGTGGTAGCCTCAATGGTGTCAGTAGTTTGGGTGGTGTCCTATGCATCCCTCTGGCACATGGCAGGGACAGTGGCATGAAGACGAGCTACAGCAATACATTAGTAGCACACTGAGAAGTAGAATGTATTGATCTTTGTGTGCAGTGAGACACAAGAAAGCTCGCCAAATGGTTCGGTTGTCTACTTCGGATTGAGGCAAGAGAGGAGAGCTTTGGAAAGAGGAGGCTGAGGTCCCTCACATCCATGGGACTGACTAGTGAGCTGGAGAAAGACAAGTTATAGGTTGTGATTAGCTCATTGGAATTCATAGACAAGTGAGATCTGGTGGCCCGGGGTTATTCTCATGTACTAGTCCAGACAGCTCTAATTAAGAGAAGGTGACAATGATTAAGTGTGCTGTGAATTGGAGTGTCTAAGCTCCTAAGGCTTATCTTTTCTTTTCAGCAGTCTGCTCCTCCTTGATTCATGATACTGAATTGCATAGCTCTTCCCATGACACACCCACAAATCATGCAGCTCAAGAGCCTAAACCTTTGACACTAGCATTGGATCTTCAGATTCACGATCTTTTGTGAATTTTGCATTTACTTTTCTTTTGTAATACATTCACATTTTATAACTTGGGAAAGCCCTAAGCCTTCCTAAAGTCTCAGCAAATTCACACAGATACCTGTGCTCTGTGCCATATTTTCATGTGTAGCTAGCTCAGTTCTTCTGTAGATTTGAATAAAAATGAGTTCACAGGGAATGTTTCTTGAGCTTTTGTATACAGTATTCTTCTGATTTTGGGTTATCGATGGTGCTGTCTTTACCTACTGAACAGCTGCCTGCCATGTATCCCTGCTTCTCTGAACCTTCTTTCCTCCACCTCTTCCTCTTGCCCTTTCATAAAAAGCATTTTCTTTGCCTTTTCTGTTGCACAAAAACATATGCCTTTCTCTATACCCCTTATACAACTTCCAAAAAAGTTTGTTTTTTTTTGTTTTTTGTTTTTTTTTTTTATGGAGGGGATATTATTTCCTTTTCTACTTCTCAAGTAGTTCTTTTCTTCTCACATCAAATCATCCACAAGCAGACATCAGCTACTTGCCTTTTATCTTTCATGGTACTTCTTGAAGTAGTAAAAAAGTAACAAGAATGTACATTGGAGTTCCACTCTAGAATTTTATTCTGCTGTTCATCATGGAGCTGGAGCATCCAGGATTGAGAACTACGGCTCATTAGCATTTAGTCCAGGGACAGCCTCCACCCTTGAAAACCTGTTGTTCCCCAATGTCCTTGCAGACCCATTGGGGTTGCAGGAGGAAGTGGGTGCTCACATGGAAGTGGGTACACTTCTTCATTAGAAGCTCTCCTATGATTAGTGAAGGAAGATTTGGAGACTCTATTAGGCAAGTGACTAAGAATTTGGACCCAATAATGGCTTTGGGAGCTTGGGGAAAGGAAGCACAGCAATCCCTGGTGCTAGCACAGTGCTGGCAGAATCAGGACTTAGTGCCTCTATGGACAAAGACTTCCTGAAAGTGTCACCAGGTAGTGTGAATCCATGATTTTGTGACAGTAGGAATTAAAACAGAGGCAATCAAAATTAATCTATAGGAAAAAGCTTTAAATGGAAAGTAAAAATGGTAAGGAGCTTTAGCTTGAGAGGTTGACAAAGATTAAACTAATCCCTTGGAAAAGGAACAGAAAAGAAACTATAGAAGGGGTTTCAGCTTGAGGAGCTTAATTAAGGAGGCATAGATTTAACAAAGAAGATCAGACTGGTCCATTAGCAAAATAATGGGAATCAATTTTATGGGGTGCTGTGGTGGGCTGAGTTCTCTTGATCACTATTGCAGTCGTGGTTTTATATTTGAAAGAATCCCTATGGTTTGAAGGGCAATTCATTTCTCATGAAATGACTATCTTGCTTGGTGGTAGTGGTGGTGGAAGGGTGGCAGTCTCAATTCCCTCCCTGGGGTAATTAGTCCTGCAGGAGGGCGTGACTTCATCATGGGGTGGTCTGTGAGGCTTTGCTTTTCCAAGAATCTGAGGTGCTGCAGATTTAAGACATTGTCTGGAAATTTCTAGTCACCACACCAGTGGGTCTGGAATTGGACCTTGTGCAAACTGGGAACTGGATGTCCCTGTAAATTTCTGAGAAGCATTTTGGTTACCCCTTGGTTTATTCAGTCTTGGAGGGGGATGAGTTAGGCTAGGTAAATTTAAGGCTAGTAAACCTTATAGTACAGATACTCCCTAAGTGACTAATATGCCTATGTGCAGAACTGGGTAGGGATCTGACCCAAAGTTTTAAGGTGATAAAGGAGACAAAAAATGAAGGTTGTAATGTTAAGCTTTATTCTGCCATTAGTTACCCATTAGGTGCTTACAGGTCCAGGCTCCAGTTCCCTGTTACAAAAGGCTGTGTGAAGGGTAGAGGAGATTTGAGTGGACTCAGGAGGAACATGTTGAAAGACTAACATAAATCCAAGTTTGGAAGTAAGGATAGATGTTATCACTTAGGTGTTTGGGGAAATCTTAGTCTGGCCAGACCAAATGAAGCTAGAGGTAGCTCAAATTGGGAGTCTGGGAAACTGGGCCTTAGGAAGTAGAGTACCAGACAAGAAATAAGTGCAAAGAAGGGACCCATAGGGAGTAGTGTACGGGTAGGAGGTTGATTTTTGGATGTGGGATGTTCTAAGAGTGAGAGGGATGGATGGATGAAGAGAGAAATGCATTGAAACTGAGGTGCTCTCTGGTGAATCCTAAACCACATATATGGCCAGACATGAGGCTGTCCTTCTTGGGTACCATGAATAATGTTTGTAACCTCAGCAAACTTTCCCCTGAGCATCTTAATCCTGGCACAGATGCTAATAAATTTGAGACCAGAGTTGTTATGGCAGAAAATGTCTTCAATGTGACCAACAGTTTCTTTGAGAAGAGAAATTGTTTTCCTCTCCTTCTTTATTTTCCTCCTCCTGGCTTGGAACTTGAACTGCTCTTTGCTCTGATAGGACCCACACAGAGGCACACTTTGATACTTGGAAGGAGAGGAGGGAGGCCATACATATTTATTTATTTGCCTTTTCATGTGTAGGGTGTGTTTGCTTTGCCTTGTTTTGAAATCAGGAAAAATGCAGCAAACCCAAGCCTTATAGATGGTAATAGTGTCCTAGATGCTCTGGTATTTTGCTGAAGGGGAGACTGTAAATTATCAGAGCACAGCTGAGGTGGTTACTAGTAGGGAAGAATGTTAATATTCCTCAGCTGTCTATGCATGAAAGTGGGACTTGCTGCTCTCCAGAAGGGTTCAGGGGAGAGGGTTGCTACTGGGTGTCAGGCAGGGGCTGCCCACATTGATTATCTTCTTCCACTTCCAGATCAATTGTGCTGCAATTCTGTGACCATCAGGAATGGTTCACTCAGTGTATTTTACTGATAGAAACAAAATCTCATGATTCTCTGCACAAGATCTTTGAAGCTTGGAAAATTAGGCTTCCAGGATGGAGGGTAGGCTGTGCACAGGCCCCCTGATTCTTGTTTACTC
>NW_004955468.1:8928481-8944994 GCF_000276665.1 Chinchilla lanigera | reverse complement strand
TTTGTTTACTTTTTGCACTGGGATTGAACTCATGACCTTATAAAGCTACAACTCCAGTCCCTTTATTTTGAGAGTTCAATAAAGTTATCCAAGTTAGGCTCAGACTTCCAATTTTCTTGCCTCAGCCTCCCAAAGTTCTGGGCTTACGGATGTACCACCACACCTGGCCCAAGAGTCCTTTTTAAGAGTCAGAGAGAAGAGTCCCAGCATAGGCAGGATCACTGTGAGAGCTTGAGCCCGAGCCTACAAGTGCTGTCTTCAGGTTATATTGGCCTCCTTGGGAAGATGAACGCAAGAGAAGATGAGAAAGTAGCTGGAGCCATGGTGTTGTTACACAGGGAATTCAAGGCTGCCGGGGTGGACCAATATCACATATGTTCATGGGTCAGCATTTTTGCAGAACACACATGTGTTCAGATTTGTGCTTTGTATCTGCTTACAGGTGTTCAGTATTCCCACCAGGAGGCTGTCTTGCTCAACTGTCAGTGAGGAAGGTAGTGTACCTTGTGTAACTTGTGCTCTTGCTTCCACTAGAGGCTTTTCCTCCAGTGTGTCAGGTGAAGAACCTGTACCTCAGCTTTCCTGAGTTACACCTTGCTTGTTATAGCATGTGACACAGTAGGCAGCTTCTCCTTGGCTGTCATCCAAGAGAACATATGAGTTCAAGCCATAACATTCTCTACTGCATACAACTTCTGAATCCTATTAGCTACTGCTGGTCTCTTTTCTCCAGTTAAATATTAGGCATTTTAGTTATTGGGCTTCCATAAAGATGGTTTAAGAGCCACCTACATCAGAATCAGCAGCTGTGTTTTTACTGAGTCTGTAGACTTCTGTGCTACTTTGAAGGTCTCCTGAATGGAACTCCTGGTGAAATAATCATGGGAATCCTGGAGGTGTTTTGTGCAGATGTTCGTGTTTTAACAACTGGCTGTGACAAGAAGTTTGGAGATGGAATATAACACTGTCTTCCCTGGTAGTTGCATTTGTGTAAACTTTCCTTTTTGCACTCTCTCCCACCTGCTATCTCCACCCAATCACAGGAAAAATTCCTTTTTGCTTGTCTTGAAGGAGAATGGAAGGTCTGCCTGTCCCAGCTTTTATTTCTTTTTTTTTTTTTTTTTCCCAGCTTTTATTTCTACAAGTCCCTTAGAAAGCCAAGCTAGGTATCACTGGGGGAGACTTTGGAGAAAGAATGTGCAGAGAAAAATAGACTGAGAAGAAATTTCCAAGACTTAAGTGAGGTCCTTTGGTGCAGGGAAGTGCGAAGACATTAGTGGTTTTTGGAATAAGTTTCTTTAACATATCAGTTCCCTAAGGTTTTAAATCGCAGGTTTGGTTGTTAATGGGCCAGGCTCAAGGGGTTTTGTGGTTAGGATAAACCCCTCAGTAGTGCTTATTAATTTCTAGGTGCTATTCTAAGTACTTTGAATATATTATCTCATTTAATCCACACAACATCCCTATGACACAGGTACTAGAATCTTCATTTTATAGGTGGGAAACAAATTTAGAGATATCAACTAATTTTTCCAAGTTGAACCAGCCAATTTATAATGATAGAATTAAAAACCAGGTCATCTGACTTTAATAGTCCCTGTTTTAATCAAGACTGTTGTGCAATGTGTGTGGAGATGGAATATGATTTGAAGATGGGTAGTTCTCAGAATGAGTAAATACAGAGGACTGTAAGTTCAGATACAGGAAACTGTGGTAATTTAAATGCAGAAGAGAAATATGACATTTCTTATACACCTTAGTTGGATTGAGCTTCATATTACTCACAAGTCAATGACTTGCAGTTAGTGAAATACAACTTGTTATTATCTCCTAGATGGAGCAGCCTTCATCCTACTTGAGGCCTTTGATGCAAAGAACAAAATTGGGCAAATGGAAGCCAGGAAGTGCCAAGTGCCTGGCATCTTAGCGCAGTTTCCTCTGACTTTCATCTTGATTCTACTCAGCCAGGTAGGGCTTCCCACAAGGGTTGGCACCTGGCTTCCTATCTCCAGGAAAAGAATACATGAATACCTCAGTTTGGGTACCCTCAGAAGCAGGTCCTGAGATGAGGGGATGTGCACAAGTGATTGCTTATCAAGGACTGTGGAGATGAGATGAGAGTATGTATCATTGCAAACAACTGAGTTTCATTTATTCTGGACCATTAGGGGGTGATGGAAGTCACCCTAAAGCTGTCTCACCTGAGGGACAGAAAGGCTTCATATGTGTCCTTTAATTTCCACTTAGCTTTGTCACTGCCTAAAGGAGGTGTGCTATGGAGAGGAGTGCTGTTAACTCCCTCCCACACCCAGTCTGACTCTCTTCTCTGTGAGGAAAGCCCCAGACAGAGAGTTTCAGACAGTTGCAAAACACCTCAAATGATGCATGCAGAGTGGATGTGAATGGGGCTGTGTCTTACTGTACCCTCCCAACCCCCTGGGAGGCTCTGAGAAGAGTCTGTGATAGCAGCTTCTGTGGGTATCTGCATAGTGGTGCATTCTTCTCATGTTCTTCAGCTGACCCTTCCTTGAGACTGTACATGAGGAGCTTGACACTTCTGCAGGTAGTGCTCCCATTCTGTTGGCTGGAAGATCATATCTGCTTTTGTTTTTATGTAGGTTTGTCAGAGTCTATTACTTAAGTTCCTGTTTAGTGGTTTCCATTTCTCTTTTGCACTGAGAAGCCTTCTGAAAAGCACTTCATCCGAGGAATTAATTAACTTCTTCATGTGGGAGGGTGCCAGTCTGTGGACAAATTTAAACTGTGCTATGAATAGTTTCCTGTTGGTACAGATCACCAGGGTTGGTTGGGGAGTCTGAATGCTGTTCTCCTCCTGGAGGCTTCCTTTGAGGATCTCCATTTTTGTTCCTCTTAAATATCTCTTGATGTGATATATATATATATATATATATATATATATATATATATATATATTTCCCCCTTGATTTACAACATTCACACAATTAAACTTATTTGTCTTCTGCTTGTTTTCCTCTTACAGAAATATATTTCTTATGCTTGCTTACAGATTTCCTGTGGAATGTTTTCTTTTCATTCTCGTGGTTCACCTATGGAAATCTTCCTAGTCTCTCAGCACTCAGCACCAACTCTATTTCCAGCTATTGTGATAGAATTGCAAGAGTCAGGCTTTCATTGTAGATGAAGTCAGACAATCTACAGCCTATCCTGGTGACCAGGTACAATCCTATTAGAGTCAGTAGGTTGAAGAGGTAGATAATTCAAACAAACTTAAGATCACATCCCAGGAAAGCAGATAGTAGCTAAAGAGATCTCCATACTAGCAACTGAATCTTTCTACTATACTTGATCCTGAACCCTCAACAACACAACCAAAAGATAGAAGCATAAGAAAATAAGGCAAAAAATGCCTTCCAAAACTCTGAACTCCCCAAAATGTGTTGAAAGGACACTGATGGGGGAGAAATAAAAAACCAAATGGTTTTCATGCCTGTTAATATTTCTCTTATAAAATTTGGAGCTCCGATATTTGGTGCATATATGTTTATGATTGTTATCTCATCCTCTTGCAGTTTTCCCCTGACTAGTATGTAGTGACCTTCTTTGTCCCTCAGACAAAGGGCTTTTATCTAGAACATATAAAGAATTAAAAAATATCAGCCCCTCCAAATTCAAAGACCCAATCCAAAGATGGGCAGCTGAGATGAATACACACTTCTCAGACAAGGAGATACAAATGGCAAATAAATATATGAGAAAATGTTCAACATCATTAGTCATTTGAGAAATGCAAATTAAAACAACACTGAGATTCCACCTTAGCCCAGTAAGAATGGCTAGCATTAAGAAATCAACCAATAACAAATGCTGGCGAGGCTGTGGAGAAATAGGAACCCTTCTCCACTGCTGGTGGGAATGCAGACTGGTGAAACCACTGTGGAAATCAGTTTGGAGATTCCTCAGAAAACTAGGTCTAGAGGTCCCATTCAACCCAACTATCCCCCTGCTGGGTATTTTCCCAGAAGATCTAAAAACATCATATCACAGTGATATATGTGCACCTATGTTCATAGCAGCACAATTTGTAATTGCTAAAACATGGAAGCAACCCAAATGTCCATCCACCAAGGACTGGATAAGAAAATTGTGGTATTTTATATAATGGAATATTACTCGGGTGTAAAGGAAGATAAACTTGAGGCTTTTATAGGTAAATGGATGCAACTAGAGACCATACTCATAAGTGAAATAAATCAAACATACATGTACAAGCACTGCATTGTTTCACTAGTGTAAAACCTGAAAGAGTTAATTTAAACTAGGAGATATGGTAGACATTGTGAATTGATAGGAACGCACTCAAAGGTAGAGGGCAACTGGGATGTGGGAAAAGAGAAGGGAAAGAAGGAGAAATTTTGCATGTATGTATATGCAGGATAGTTAACATGGCTGTTCTACTGTCTTGTATTTCTTTGCTGAAAGAAACTGTCAATGAGTCCTTGGTTGATCAGCATTGCATGTCTATATCTGTTTTCATGAGAAACCACTTTGAAAATATCAATATGTAATACAACAAGCATTGTTAATTCCCTACCACTTTGTTTGTAACTCCGTACTGTCTGTACTCTTCCTTTGCTATTTTGTAAAATGTTGTTTGTCTGTTAATGTTTTCCTCCTTTTATTTTAAAAAAAACAACAAATGGTTGCATTGTATGAAATGATAAAAGAAGTAAGAAACAAAGAAACTTGGTGAGATAAACAGATACCAGACTGAATTAGCTAATTGATCAGTGATCTTAAAGATATAAACAAAAAAAATAGCAGACTTAACTAAAGTGATATACAATAAGAATGACCAATTTAGCAAAGAATAAACTCCATGAAAAGGTGTCAAACATAAATCCAGGAGATAAGGAACTCTATTGAAAGCATGTGCAAAAAGAGTGAACACTGTGAGAAGAAGATGTCAGAAATAGAAGACTGGTCTGAGATACTCAGATACTTTAAAAGCAGCAGAAGAGCAAGGAAAGTGGATCCAATAGGTGCTAAATAAAGCAAAGAAGACAAACTTGAGACTAACCAAAGTTAGAGTCTAGTCAGAAGAAATCATAAATTTCATAAAAATCAAATTTATAGAAATCATAGCAGAAAACTTTCCAAGTGTGAGGAAAGAATTCAACATATGGGCACATGAGGCATATAGAACCCCAAAGAGCCATAACTAGAAAAGAACTCCGTGACATGTCATGGTTAAAACCCCAGAAGTTCAACAAAGATTGAATTTTAAAAGCTATTAGATAAGAGCAACAAAGCACTTACAAAGGCAAATCCAGTAGGATTATAGCCTTTGTACACAAACTTGTGAACACAAACCTTGACTTCTGAACACAAACCTTGAAGAACAAGAGAGCTTGGAGTAAAGTGTTTCAAGCACTAAAATAATAATAAAAAAAAAAAAAAACAAACTTTTAACCTAGACTAAAGTATTCTGCAAAACTATCATTCAAAATTGATGGAGAAATAGGCCCTTATAAGACAAAATATACATAAAGAAATTCATGACAACTAAATCAACAATTGAAAAAAGTACAAGGGTATCTTAGAGACAATGAAGTCAACAGCGACAAAAAGTTTGATGAAATGAGCACATCAAGCAGGGTAAGCAGTTAAGCAAAATGGAAAAGTGAAGGAATCAACCACAGAAAAATAATGTAATGGCAAGAATAAATCAACATGTTTCAGTAATAACTTTCAAGGTAAATGGAATCAACTTCCCAATCAAAAGACACAGATAGTCAGACTGAATTAAAAAATAAAGTCTAACAGTATATTGCTTACAAGAAATGCATTTAATCCAAAAGGAAATTCACATACTGAAAATCAAAGGATGAAAAACAATATTTCATGCAATGTGGACACAAAGACAAGCAAGTGTAGCTGTCTTATTTTTGGAAAAAGTAGACTTCCAGTTAAATTGATCAAAAGAAGCCTTCTTTAAGATCACTGCATATTGGTTAAAAGAATAATTCAATAGAATGTGGTGGCAATTGTGAATATATATGCATTGAGTGCTGGCATGTCTAACTTTGTAAAACAAACACTCTGGACATTAAAGGTCAGATAAAAGTCAACACAATCATAATAGGCAACCTCAGTATCCTACATGCACAAATAAATCAACTAGACAAAAAAACTGAACAAAGAAATATCAGAGTTGAAGCACAGACTAGTCCACCCAACAGCAACAGAAGGCACATCCTTCTCACCAGCACATTGAACTTTCCCTGAAGAGACAACATATTATACATAAAGTTTGCTTAAATAAATAAAAACTTTAAAATTATCCCATATATGTCATCAGCTTATAGGGTACTGAAACTAGAAATCAGTGGCAAAAGAAATCTTAGAAATTTTGCAAACACAATCTTAAATAAACAATGGTCCCAGAAAAATTAAACAATTATTAGAATCAAATAATAATGCCAGTACAATACACCAGAACCTACAAGACACAGCATCTTTATGCTTTCCTTCCTTATACTGCTTTGGATTTTCATTGCTCTTATTTTTCTAGAAAGTGGAGTTACATCCTAGGTTAATTATTTGGGCTCTCTGTTTTTCTAATGTAGACATTTACTGCTAGAAACATCCCTCTTAGGACTGCTTTCACTGTGTCCTGTAGGTTCTGGTGTATTGTACTGGTATTAACATTTGATTATAGTAATTGTTTAATTTTTTCTAGTAAATCAGAAAAGGCCCCCCCAAAAGAAAGCTACACACAAACATCTTTAATGAACATACATGCCAAAATCCTCAGTAAGACATTGGCAAACAGAATGCAACAAATCATCAGAAAGATCACACAGCAAAACCAAGCAGATTTTATACTAGGGATATAAGGAAGCTTCAACATACACAAATCAATAAATGTAATACACCACATAAACAGAAGCAAGGACTAAAATCACGTGATCATCTCAACAGATACAGAAAGGCCTTGGAGAAAATCCCAAATACATTCACGATTAAAACCCTGATAAAAATAGATATAGTATAGGAGGGTTGTCTTATTGACTTTTGCATTAGTGGAACAAAATACCTGACACCCACAAGTTTATGGAGAAAAGATTTATTTCAGCTCACAGTTTGTAGAGGTTTTAGTCTAGTCAGCTTTTTCTAAGGCAGTGCACCATGGTAGAGACGTATGGCAGAGGGGAAACAGTCCATAGCAGGGCAAGCAAGAGACAGCAAAGCAGCAGCATTGAGCCTCCTTTTTCCTCATTTCATTCAGGTTACAAGCCTATCTGTGGTGCCACACATGCCCAGGTTTGGTCTTCTCATTATTCACACCCAGAACTATGCTAAATCAATTAATAGACTAATTTAGTTACTACACATCCTCAATTCATATTCACAAACCCTAGATTCAGCCACCTCTAGAAATCCCAAGTTATAAGTGCATGAAGCTTTGAGAGGACATCTACATACAAGCCATAACAAGGACCTAATTTCAATGCAATAAAGGAATTTATGAAAAATCTATAGCCAGCATCATATTTAGTGGAGAAAAACTGAAAGCTTTTTCTTTAAAGTTTGGAATGATACAGGATGTCCACTGTCACCACTCTTATTCAATATAGTACATGAAACTAGTCACAACAGTTAGGTAAGAAAACGAAGTATAAAACGGATATGTATTAGAAAGGAAAATGTCAAACTATCATTATTTGTAGATGATACAATCTTTTCCATATAAGACCCAAGATATTCCCCTAAAGACACCTAGAACTAATAAATTCAGAAGGGTAGCTGGTTATAAAATCAGCACACAAAAATTAATAGCATTCCTGTATACCAACAATGAATCCAGTGACAAGGAGATTGGGAAAACAGCATCATTCATTACAGCTTCAAGCAAAATTTAATACTTAGGAATTAACCTAGCCTATGAAATGAAAGACCTTGGGCCGGGGATATAGCTCAGTGGCACAAGTGCCTCCCTGGCAAAAACAAGGTCCTGGGTTTGATCCCCAGTACCAAAAGTAAATAAATAAATAAAATTTAAAAAAAAAGAAATGAAAGACCTATATAGTAAAGACCATAGTACTTTGAGAAAGTAGATCAAAGAGGACATCAGAAAATGGAAGGTTAACCACTGTCTCTGGATAGAAAGAACTAATATCATCTAAGTAGGTATACTTCCAAAACTGACATACAGATTAAATGCATTCCCAATCAAAACGCCAACAACACTCCTCACAGTACTAGGAAAAACAATCCTAAGTCTTAAATGGAACCAGAAGAGACCAATAAATGCAGAAGTAATCCTGGACAATAAGAACAAAACCAGAGGCATTACAATCCTGATTTCAAGTTATACTATAAAGCTATAGGGATAAAAATAACAATGGTGCTGGCTTAAAAACAGAGCTTGAAAGAAACAGAAGAGAGGAATCAGAAACAACTCCAGGAACAGTTAGTCATATACTACTTGCCAAAAGGGCTAACAGCATAAACTGGATAAAGATAGCCTCTTTAACAAATTGTGCTGAGAAAACTGGTTATACACTTGCAGAAGATTGAATCTAGACCCATATCTCTCACCATGTACTAAAATAAAATCAGAGGAATCAAAGGCATGAATATTAAAACAGAAACAATCTGTTGGAAAATAAAATAGATAAAACTCTTGAAGAAGTAGGCATAGGTAAAGATCTGAATAGAACACCAATTGTGCAATAAATAATGTCAAGCATCAACAAATGGAATTATATCAAATTAAAAAGCTTCTGCAAAGAAAAAGAAACAACCAACAGAGTGAAGACAATTACTGAATGGGAGCAAAAATATTGCCAGATATTTCTAATACAGAGACTAATATTTAGAATATATAAAAAATTTGAAACATTGGACACCTTCCCAAAATAAGTGAGCCTATCAAGGAAAGGTAATTAAAATGAAGATATTTCTCAGAAGAGGAAGTGCAATTTGCCAAAACATACGTGAAAAAACGTTTGACATCATAGTCCTGGAGAGAAATACAAATTAAAATAGCACTGAGATTCTTTCTTACTCTAGAAAGAATGGCTATTGTAATAAATCAAATAATAACAAATGCTGATGGTACTGTGGGAGAAAAGTAAATTTTCTCCATTGTTTGTGGGAATGTAACCTCGTACAGACACAATGGAAATCAGTATGGAGATTCCTGGAAAAACTGAAATTTTCAGTATTTTCCCTGTGGGAATCTTTCCAAATTTTCAATGACATCATATCAGAGTGATACATGCATATCTACATTTATAGCAGCACAAATCATAGTAACTAAATCTTGGAAGCAGCCTATATGTCCATCAATAGATGAATAGGTCAATTAATTGTGTTATATTTACACAAGAGGAGTACTACTCAGCCATAAAAGGATAACTTTGAATCATTTTTAGGAAAATGAATGCACCCTGAGACCATGATTTTAAATAAAATGAATTAAGCACACACCTGCAAATATTGCATTGTTCCACTTCTATAAGAATCCCAAAATACAAATAATTTAAAGAACAAAATAAAAGATAATACAAAACATGGAACTAGATCCTCTGCAGATGGTTAGGGGAGATAGAGATGGAAGGATGGGGAAGGGAAGACGAGGCAAGGAGAAGAAAAACATTATTACTACGTATTTACACTCCCCACAATGAGTATGATCAATATGTATGCACACATGTACTAATAAACATGAAAAAAATTGGATGAGTCTGGAAAGAAGCATGGGAGAGAGGGAGAGCTAAAGGAAAAGATAGAAACAGGGGAAGCAGAGTGAAATTGCAACAGTAGTTGACAAAACACATCGGACCTGCAGGCCAAATTTTGTAACTGATGTTTCACTGGCACACAGCCACACCCATTTGTTTACTGATTGTGTGTTTCCTCACTACAAAAGTAGAGCGGAGTAGCCAGTAGAGAGATAGTACAGCTTGACAATGCTAACATATTAGTACCTGGTTCCACATAGAGTTGCCCAGCCCTGGTGTATGTGTTCCTCAACTTGTTCTGAAAGAGATTAAGCAGGTGGACAAGGACTCATGAAATAGAGGCACTAGGTGGGCTACTCCATACCCTTTTTTCACTGCTCCAGTCAGCTCTGGGTCCAGCAGTCTCTCCTGTGATCCAACTTGGGTTTGACCATGTGGAGGGCAGAGGAGATCAGAGGGTGAGAGTGGACCTTCCTCCCTTCAGGTCACTGAGGTCCCTGCCACCCTGATAAAGGCCAAGGCTCTTATAAAAGGTCCTATCTTTGCAGTATTCTGCCTTCTTTCCTTTTTCTGATGTTGGACTAGCTCCGGAATACTGTGCTTCTCCTTGTCACTTTCCTACGCCCTACCTACAATTTCACAAATAATATCTTCAAACACTGTCCACAAATTGCTTAATTTGGGTGATCTATCTTTTCCCTACAGGGACCCTGATGACCCAATATCAAGTACAAAGCAAGTGCTAACACAAAAGAAAGAGCAGGGTTTGGGCAATTTCCAACTACAAGTATGTCTGTGCCAAACTGCACCAGCTTGATGTATGAGTACCTTGCTGGTCTTTGTGATTTATGAACCAGAATCATGGGCATCATCTGGATTTTATTATAAGTACAGGGTCTTAGACCCCACCCTGACCAGGTGAGTTGAAACCTGCATTTCAACTAGGGCCCCAGGTGAATCTTGATCTCATACTCCATCCAATCCCTCTTTTTCCCGACAAAGTGTGGAAGTTCCTCGTCTCCACCTTTGCCAGATGTCTTGATCTTAATAATGTTTTGGAGGCCAGGGGTACAGCTCAGTGGCACAATGCCTGCCTGCAAGTGTGAGGTGGTGAGTTCAATTCCTGGTACCAGTAATAATAAAATAATAATAATAATAATAATAATAATAATAATAATAATAATGCTTTAGGAAAAGGGAATAGGGCTCTGGGAAAGAATGGAGAGACAAATAAAATCAGAAATGTCAGAGTCATGTGTATTCCCTTTTCTTTGGGGATGAGGGGTGATTTTCACGATTTCCTGGATATCTTTGCATGGAGGTTTACCATCTGATGATGGATTATAAGCAGAGGAAAGCACAAGGCAGGAAAGAATGGCCACACCGTTTGTTTTCCCCTTACAACAGGTTATACACCTGGACCTGGCGATCCAGCTCCAATTTCCTTCACTCCCAAAGGAATTGGTGAATTTCCTGGATCTATTTTCTTGACAAAGAAAATACATTTTAATTCTTTTGGTCAAGAAGGTCTTCAGGGTACAACTTTTCTGCTTCTTTTAAAAGCTCCTGCTGAGAATCTTCTATGAACTGGATCTTTTGAGGGTGGATCAGAGAGACAGACACAAAATAGACAGTTCCTGACCCCAAGGATGTGAAGTAGTATGAAGACAGACCCGAGAACTAGAACCAGGCAGTTCAGAGGACTAGAACTCCTGTCAGGGCCCCATCATATCCCCTTGGTGCTTTCCATTTCTTTAGATCCCTGTTGCTTTTCTGTGCACCTATGACTGTCCAGGGCTTGGAGACTTTCTCTTCTGTCATGCACAGGGGCAGTTGGTAGTTCTGGGACACTGCCAGCCTGCAAGGAACTCAGTAGTAATGACAGGTTCATTTTATCCTTGCCCTTCAGGTGGTAAAGTTCTAATGTTGGGTCATATGATCACACAAAGCTCCTTGGAGGGACCAAGCCTCAGCTGCCTATAGCAGCATCCTTTCATGAATGTACCCTGTGTTGACTGCCTTCTCTTCATACCCTACTGCCCCAGGGATCTGCAAATTCTGGGGACTGTCTTGCAAATAAACTCGGTACTCAAATTTCTGTCTCAAAGTCTGTTTCTGAGGGAACTCAGACAATATGGGATTACTGACTGTATACTCATGGAGAATACAAGCATGCATGTCTTGCTGGATTGTGGAACATAGGGGAAGGTAGGGAGCACATTATTTTAAATGATTTTGGTGGTCATTCTTAAGAATGTGATGGAAAGATATTTGAAGAATTCACTTGAAAGTGAAACATTAAGATAAGAGGAGAAACCAGAAAAGAGTGGCACATTTTGCAGGTGTTCTTAGCCCATCATCCACTGAAATAAGCATTTTCTCTTTTGCTTCAGAAGATCTCTCCTTTAGACTCTTCACTCCTGACTTGGCTCCCCCAGTAAGGAGTCCTTGAGAGCCTGTCTTAACATGGCAAATGTACAAAGTACAAAGTACTGCTTTCTCAGAGAAGGGATCTCTGGGTGAGGTAAAACTGTGGAAAGAATGGGACCACAATGGGTAACTTATTGAAGAAAACAGCTGTGCAGGTCTGCTGTCAATCATGTACCAAGGTTAGGGAAAAGACTCATCCTTGAGAATCCAGCTTGGCAACTCTTATGCTTATTTTTCTGAAACAGGATTATATAATCTTAAAAAAAATCTCATAGGAAGAGACAGCTCACCACATTTATTATTTTAGCACTTGGACTACCAGCTAGGCCTAGGGATGACAGGCTGCTGTTGACCATTGATTAATCCCAGCAGGGTTTGTGCTGTAAATCATTTCACAATTGTAAAAGACCCCATGGACTAATGCAGTGGGCACCTGAGAAGAAAATGTCTGTGTTTGTCCTCGCAGTCCCATGATCTTAGTAATTCTGGCCAGGATTGCCCCATTTTGCTCAATTCGTCTTTCTTATATAACTCAGCTGCCAGTCCCCTGGAGATAGGCTGATAGAAAGTCATGTGAGGGATCTGAAAGAGCTTGGAGAGACTGATTGAAAACAATTGAAATACAGATTTGTCAAGCTTGTGTCATCAGAGAAGGAAACTTCATGGCTTTGGTTGGGGAAAATGTATTTTCCAGTTTGACTGAGGTCAATTTTCTAAGGCTGTAGCCACCAGCTCTGCTTCAATCTGGTATGTTATTGCCTCACACCCAGAGATGAGTGGACAAGCCCAGAGAAAGTCATTTTTATTTTTTACTGATCACACAGCTTCACCAGAAAGCAGCTATACTGAGGCCACCCAGGGAATGGTGGTGTGAGTGAGTCTTTCCCATGCATGGTCCATGCCTTCTCCATCCTCAGAGTACAACAAGTGGAGTGTGAGTGGAATGCTGAGTTGTCCTCTGATGTTTTTAAAAATATGTGCATAGGGAAGGAAACAGATAGTAGTAGAAGGCCAGAAATGTTGAGATTTTTGAGTTAATCAAGTAACTTCGCTAAGAATGGAGTCTTGATTCAGCTACCTTTATTCATCTGAACTGAACAATTCTCCAACCTAGGCTAGGAGGTGATCTGGTAAAACTCCTCCAGACACATCACGTGATGGACATCTGGTAGCTGCCTCTATATCTCATTAGTTCTCTTCTAGTTAGAGCTAGAGCTTGGCAGACAATTCCACGCAAGCTCAGACTTGCCTTATGACAGACTTTATTCAAACTTGCACTCTGTACCTCTCCATTCGGACCTAAGGCTTTGCTGATGCTGCAGCCCAGAAATGGGCTTGGGCAATGGCTGCTCTGAACAATCCTCAAAATGAAGACTGGGAAGCCGAGGGTGAGTAGACCCACTTCCCCTCTTGATGTGCTGATTCTGAGAGGTGTTCTGTATGTTTTTCAGGATGCCCCAGACGGAGAGCCCCTTACACTGTTATTATTTAAAATGATTTTGGTGGTCATTCTTAAGACTGTGATGGAAAGATATTTGAAGAATTGGCCTGAAAGTGAAACATTAAGATAAAAGGAGAAAGCAGAAAAGAGTGGCTTGTAGTAAGTGACTGCAACCTTATGTCAGTTTGTCCTTCTTTCCCTTGTTCTCTTGGCTCCCATGCTCCTCCCTGAGATCACCTCCCAAATAAACCCTCCAATCTTGAGTCACTTTTCAGGTGGAGCTTTTGGAAAAACTCACTGAGGTTAAATACATACTTGTTTCCCTGTTACTGAGGATGAAATCCAGGGATTTCACATTGAGTTATATTCTTCACCATTTTATTTTATTTTATTGTTTTGTTTTGTTTTATTTTATTTCATTTTATCTTACTTTATTTTATGTTATTTTTCTTTACTTTTAATTCAATTTAATTTAATTCATTTTATTTTATTTTACTTTATTTTTGAGACAGAGTTTTGCTAAGTCACGAAGTTACCCAGGTTGTGTCAAACTTGAAATCCTCCTACTTGAGCCTCCCAAAGAGCTGGGATAATAGGCGTGTGCTACCACAACTAGGTTAAATGGTTAAAAACCTTTCAGCATGGAGACTTTGTCAGAATCTAAGGAGTCAGTTGTTCCATTTGCCACTCAGAGATATGTCTATCTCTGTATATATATTTAAATTCCAAAGAGAGTTTGATTTCTTACAGAATAGTGGGCACCGAAGGACTCTGGAAAATCAGTCAGCTGGCATTTATTCAGTCTCTATGACACAAGGTTTGTATAAAGTGGTTTGAGGGAAAGAAAGATGTTTACATTTTATACTACAAAATAGGTAAATATAATAGAAATGTACGATGTAAAAGTGAAGCAAAAAGGATAAGTATCATTGTTGGAAAGTATAATTGTTTGAAAGCAAAAAGGATAAGTAAAATTATTTTTCCCCCCTTTCCTTGCATTTATTCTCCTGCTGGTAATATTCTTCCCACTTTCTTTTGGATCTGCCCCAGCCCATAGTATATTCTGTGATTCTTCATGGCTGACTTGGGCCATCTCTGACTCCCAGAATGGGGCAGGATCTGGAGCTGGCTAATTCCTTTCTTCCATCTCCTGGTCACAATGGTTATTTATTCAGGGATACCTTTGTGACTCAAAGTATCCAGTTATATTCAATCTTGGGATTTTGGTTGGAACTTTTATTTCTGTGGTTTATTTTTCTTTCAAGTTGGAGTTACTGAATTGATAGGAGTTTAAGCCTGAAGCTTTTGGTGACATTTTTGCCACCATAGTTTAGGTCTGCTAAATGTGCAAGCAGCTTCAGGCGAAGCAAGGCAGAGATCCAGTTGAGAAGGGACTTGATGAGATAGAAGTGTTGCTGTGGGAGCTGCCAGAGGCGTGGGTCTGGGTCCCAGCTATCTGGATGTGTTTGCCTGCCCACCATCAAGAGCATGATAAAGGCCCATCAAAATGGAAAAAAAAAATGAGTTTATTTGTGATTTGGCCAAACCAGCCTGCCCCTTTCAAACAAATGCACAGAAGCACTCCAATTTATAAAAGAAATAGAACAAAAGATCCACTTAAATCTTTTGATTTCGATAGTAGTTTCATGAGTGAATAACTTCTTTTTGCTGTCTAAGTTTGAGTTGGATTCCTAGCATTTGTAACTGGAATAGTCTGTATTAAAGAATATATTTCAAAACAAGGTGCTCATGACCCAGCAGAGCTCAAACATGAATTTAGATCTTCATCGTGGCTGTGAAATGAAAGGGTTGCTAATCCCATCTCTGGCCTAGGCACCAATTAGCATGAATTGATAGACAGGGAGGGAGAGGAGTCTATAAGAAAGATATTCTGGTCTAGTCTCCAGTAGCCAGACATGTGTCGTTCTGTGTTTGCTGACATTGAGAATAGTTTGATGTCTGCTCTTTTCCTACCAATGCTGAAACCAGGATTTAGCTGTGAGACTTACCCACAAGGTATGTGGTTTAGATTCTGATAGAAATGTTACCACAAGGTCTACACAGATGGGGAGATGACTGTTTTCCATATATTCCTGATATACAGTATGATTCTAGTATAGGACAAGTAAAAGCAGTACATGAATAGTCTGGAATAGTGGGAAATGGTGTCCTGGGTAAGAATCATGTTCTCATGGAAGGGCAAGATAAATGACTCAAGGGGTTCCTGAGAGGTAGCATTCAGCTTTGAGAGCAGAAGGAGAATGTACAGAACCCAGATCCTCAGAGACATAAACAACAGATGTGGAGGGGTATGGGTAATACTTGTTTATGACACTTTTATGTAAGCTGATGTTAGGAGCTTGGGAGATAATTATGCATACTTCTTTCCTGTGCAGGTTGTGAATAAATTGGAAGAGACATATAGGTATTTGGAAGACTCAGGATACCACGTTTATTTTTGATGGATTTGAGTTGGCTCATGTTTGGCTCTGAGAGTGGGAGGATTTACCTCCCAGATAGATACAAGCAGAGCACTAAGACAGCAGGAGATCTTCTCCTTCCAGTGACCTGAAGAAAGGAGACATCATAATGGCTGTACATTGTATTAAATTGAGAAGTCTAGAAGCTTCACTAAGTAAGTCAGCAGTTCCTGGGGTATAAAGGACATGCCCTTACCACTCTAAGATGTTGTTCACTGTGTCAGTTTAAGAATTAAAACAAAAAAATTAACTAAGTGAATCAGCAGGGGACCAGGGTCCTTACTTTGTAAACGTCCTCAGCCTGTGCAAGAGGAGGGCATGGAGATGGTGTGGATGTAAAGGAGCCCCACCCCAGCGCGAGTAGCCTGCATCCAATAACGGGGAAATGAGAAAGGACTGATTGCTGGTTCTTCTGAGGAACTGCAGTCTTC
>NW_004955468.1:8873983-8928381 GCF_000276665.1 Chinchilla lanigera | reverse complement strand
AAAATAATAATAATAATAATAATAATAATAATAATAATGCTTTAGGAAAAGGGAATAGGGCTCTGGGAAAGAATGGAGAGACAAATAAAATCAGAAATGTCAGAGTCATGTGTATTCCCTTTTCTTTGGGGATGAGGGGTGATTTTCACGATTTCCTGGATATCTTTGCATGGAGGTTTACCATCTGATGATGGATTATAAGCAGAGGAAAGCACAAGGCAGGAAAGAATGGCCACACCGTTTGTTTTCCCCTTACAACAGGTTATACACCTGGACCTGGCGATCCAGCTCCAATTTCCTTCACTCCCAAAGGAATTGGTGAATTTCCTGGATCTATTTTCTTGACAAAGAAAATACATTTTAATTCTTTTGGTCAAGAAGGTCTTCAGGGTACAACTTTTCTGCTTCTTTTAAAAGCTCCTGCTGAGAATCTTCTATGAACTGGATCTTTTGAGGGTGGATCAGAGAGACAGACACAAAATAGACAGTTCCTGACCCCAAGGATGTGAAGTAGTATGAAGACAGACCCGAGAACTAGAACCAGGCAGTTCAGAGGACTAGAACTCCTGTCAGGGCCCCATCATATCCCCTTGGTGCTTTCCATTTCTTTAGATCCCTGTTGCTTTTCTGTGCACCTATGACTGTCCAGGGCTTGGAGACTTTCTCTTCTGTCATGCACAGGGGCAGTTGGTAGTTCTGGGACACTGCCAGCCTGCAAGGAACTCAGTAGTAATGACAGGTTCATTTTATCCTTGCCCTTCAGGTGGTAAAGTTCTAATGTTGGGTCATATGATCACACAAAGCTCCTTGGAGGGACCAAGCCTCAGCTGCCTATAGCAGCATCCTTTCATGAATGTACCCTGTGTTGACTGCCTTCTCTTCATACCCTACTGCCCCAGGGATCTGCAAATTCTGGGGACTGTCTTGCAAATAAACTCGGTACTCAAATTTCTGTCTCAAAGTCTGTTTCTGAGGGAACTCAGACAATATGGGATTACTGACTGTATACTCATGGAGAATACAAGCATGCATGTCTTGCTGGATTGTGGAACATAGGGGAAGGTAGGGAGCACATTATTTTAAATGATTTTGGTGGTCATTCTTAAGACTGTGATGGAAAGATATTTGAAGAATTCACTTGAAAGTGAAACATTAAGATAAGAAGAGAAACCAGAAGAGAGTGGCACATTTTGCAGGTGTTCTTAGCCCATCATCCACTGAAATAAGCATTTTCTCTTTTGCTTCAGAAGATCTCTCCTTTAGACTCTTCACTCCTGACTTGGCTCCCCCAGTAAGGAGTCCTTGAGAGCCTGTCTTAACATGGCAAATGTACAAAGTACAAAGTACTGCTTTCTCAGAGAAGGGATCTCTGGGTGAGGTAAAACTGTGGAAAGAATGGGACCACAATGGGTAACTTATTGAAGAAAACAGCTGTGCAGGTCTGCTGTCAATCATGTACCAAGGTTAGGGAAAAGACTCATCCTTGAGAATCCAGCTTGGCAACTCTTATGCTTATTTTTCTGAAACAGGATTATATAATCTTAAAAAAAATCTCATAGGAAGAGACAGCTCACCACATTTATTATTTTAGCACTTGGACTACCAGCTAGGCCTAGGGATGACAGGCTGCTGTTGACCATTGATTAATCCCAGCAGGGTTTGTGCTGTAAATCATTTCACAATTGTAAAAGACCCCATGGACTAATGCAGTGGGCACCTGAGAAGAAAATGTCTGTGTTTGTCCTCGCAGTCCCATGATCTTAGTAATTCTGGCCAGGATTGCCCCATTTTGCTCAATTCGTCTTTCTTATATAACTCAGCTGCCAGTCCCCTGGAGATAGGCTGATAGAAAGTCATGTGAGGGATCTGAAAGAGCTTGGAGAGACTGATTGAAAACAATTGAAATACAGATTTGTCAAGCTTGTGTCATCAGAGAAGGAAACTTCATGGCTTTGGTTGGGGAAAATGTATTTTCCAGTTTGACTGAGGTCAATTTTCTAAGGCTGTAGCCACCAGCTCTGCTTCAATCTGGTATGTTATTGCCTCACACCCAGAGATGAGTGGACAAGCCCAGAGAAAGTCATTTTTATTTTTTACTGATCACACAGCTTCACCAGAAAGCAGCTATACTGAGGCCACCCAGGGAATGGTGGTGTGAGTGAGTCTTTCCCATGCATGGTCCATGCCTTCTCCATCCTCAGAGTACAACAAGTGGAGTGTGAGTGGAATGCTGAGTTGTCCTCTGATGTTTTTAAAAATATGTGCATAGGGAAGGAAACAGATAGTAGTAGAAGGCCAGAAATGTTGAGATTTTTGAGTTAATCAAGTAACTTCGCTAAGAATGGAGTCTTGATTCAGCTACCTTTATTCATCTGAACTGAACAATTCTCCAACCTAGGCTAGGAGGTGATCTGGTAAAACTCCTCCAGACACATCACGTGATGGACATCTGGTAGCTGCCTCTATATCTCATTAGTTCTCTTCTAGTTAGAGCTAGAGCTTGGCAGACAATTCCACGCAAGCTCAGACTTGCCTTATGACAGACTTTATTCAAACTTGCACTCTGTACCTCTCCATTCGGACCTAAGGCTTTGCTGATGCTGCAGCCCAGAAATGGGCTTGGGCAATGGCTGCTCTGAACAATCCTCAAAATGAAGACTGGGAAGCCGAGGGTGAGTAGACCCACTTCCCCTCTTGATGTGCTGATTCTGAGAGGTGTTCTGTATGTTTTTCAGGATGCCCCAGACGGAGAGCCCCTTACACTGTTATTATTTAAAATGATTTTGGTGGTCATTCTTAAGACTGTGATGGAAAGATATTTGAAGAATTGGCCTGAAAGTGAAACATTAAGATAAAAGGAGAAAGCAGAAAAGAGTGGCTTGTAGTAAGTGACTGCAACCTTATGTCAGTTTGTCCTTCTTTCCCTTGTTCTCTTGGCTCCCATGCTCCTCCCTGAGATCACCTCCCAAATAAACCCTCCAATCTTGAGTCACTTTTCAGGTGGAGCTTTTGGAAAAACTCACTGAGGTTAAATACATACTTGTTTCCCTGTTACTGAGGATGAAATCCAGGGATTTCACATTGAGTTATATTCTTCACCATTTTATTTTATTTTATTGTTTTGTTTTGTTTTATTTTATTTCATTTTATCTTACTTTATTTTATGTTATTTTTCTTTACTTTTAATTCAATTTAATTTAATTCATTTTATTTTATTTTACTTTATTTTTGAGACAGAGTTTTGCTAAGTCACGAAGTTACCCAGGTTGTGTCAAACTTGAAATCCTCCTACTTGAGCCTCCCAAAGAGCTGGGATAATAGGCGTGTGCTACCACAACTAGGTTAAATGGTTAAAAACCTTTCAGCATGGAGACTTTGTCAGAATCTAAGGAGTCAGTTGTTCCATTTGCCACTCAGAGATATGTCTATCTCTGTATATATATTTAAATTCCAAAGAGAGTTTGATTTCTTACAGAATAGTGGGCACCGAAGGACTCTGGAAAATCAGTCAGCTGGCATTTATTCAGTCTCTATGACACAAGGTTTGTATAAAGTGGTTTGAGGGAAAGAAAGATGTTTACATTTTATACTACAAAATAGGTAAATATAATAGAAATGTACGATGTAAAAGTGAAGCAAAAAGGATAAGTATCATTGTTGGAAAGTATAATTGTTTGAAAGCAAAAAGGATAAGTAAAATTATTTTTCCCCCCTTTCCTTGCATTTATTCTCCTGCTGGTAATATTCTTCCCACTTTCTTTTGGATCTGCCCCAGCCCATAGTATATTCTGTGATTCTTCATGGCTGACTTGGGCCATCTCTGACTCCCAGAATGGGGCAGGATCTGGAGCTGGCTAATTCCTTTCTTCCATCTCCTGGTCACAATGGTTATTTATTCAGGGATACCTTTGTGACTCAAAGTATCCAGTTATATTCAATCTTGGGATTTTGGTTGGAACTTTTATTTCTGTGGTTTATTTTTCTTTCAAGTTGGAGTTACTGAATTGATAGGAGTTTAAGCCTGAAGCTTTTGGTGACATTTTTGCCACCATAGTTTAGGTCTGCTAAATGTGCAAGCAGCTTCAGGCGAAGCAAGGCAGAGATCCAGTTGAGAAGGGACTTGATGAGATAGAAGTGTTGCTGTGGGAGCTGCCAGAGGCGTGGGTCTGGGTCCCAGCTATCTGGATGTGTTTGCCTGCCCACCATCAAGAGCATGATAAAGGCCCATCAAAATGGAAAAAAAAAATGAGTTTATTTGTGATTTGGCCAAACCAGCCTGCCCCTTTCAAACAAATGCACAGAAGCACTCCAATTTATAAAAGAAATAGAACAAAAGATCCACTTAAATCTTTTGATTTCGATAGTAGTTTCATGAGTGAATAACTTCTTTTTGCTGTCTAAGTTTGAGTTGGATTCCTAGCATTTGTAACTGGAATAGTCTGTATTAAAGAATATATTTCAAAACAAGGTGCTCATGACCCAGCAGAGCTCAAACATGAATTTAGATCTTCATCGTGGCTGTGAAATGAAAGGGTTGCTAATCCCATCTCTGGCCTAGGCACCAATTAGCATGAATTGATAGACAGGGAGGGAGAGGAGTCTATAAGAAAGATATTCTGGTCTAGTCTCCAGTAGCCAGACATGTGTCGTTCTGTGTTTGCTGACATTGAGAATAGTTTGATGTCTGCTCTTTTCCTACCAATGCTGAAACCAGGATTTAGCTGTGAGACTTACCCACAAGGTATGTGGTTTAGATTCTGATAGAAATGTTACCACAAGGTCTACACAGATGGGGAGATGACTGTTTTCCATATATTCCTGATATACAGTATGATTCTAGTATAGGACAAGTAAAAGCAGTACATGAATAGTCTGGAATAGTGGGAAATGGTGTCCTGGGTAAGAATCATGTTCTCATGGAAGGGCAAGATAAATGACTCAAGGGGTTCCTGAGAGGTAGCATTCAGCTTTGAGAGCAGAAGGAGAATGTACAGAACCCAGATCCTCAGAGACATAAACAACAGATGTGGAGGGGTATGGGTAATACTTGTTTATGACACTTTTATGTAAGCTGATGTTAGGAGCTTGGGAGATAATTATGCATACTTCTTTCCTGTGCAGGTTGTGAATAAATTGGAAGAGACATATAGGTATTTGGAAGACTCAGGATACCACGTTTATTTTTGATGGATTTGAGTTGGCTCATGTTTGGCTCTGAGAGTGGGAGGATTTACCTCCCAGATAGATACAAGCAGAGCACTAAGACAGCAGGAGATCTTCTCCTTCCAGTGACCTGAAGAAAGGAGACATCATAATGGCTGTACATTGTATTAAATTGAGAAGTCTAGAAGCTTCACTAAGTAAGTCAGCAGTTCCTGGGGTATAAAGGACATGCCCTTACCACTCTAAGATGTTGTTCACTGTGTCAGTTTAAGAATTAAAACAAAAAAATTAACTAAGTGAATCAGCAGGGGACCAGGGTCCTTACTTTGTAAACGTCCTCAGCCTGTGCAAGAGGAGGGCATGGAGATGGTGTGGATGTAAAGGAGCCCCACCCCAGCGCGAGTAGCCTGCATCCAATAACGGGGAAATGAGAAAGGACTGATTGCTGGTTCTTCTGAGGAACTGCAGTCTTCGCCTTCAGCTGGGATGTCCTCTCCTGGCCTCTGGTTTCTCCTCTTCTGGCTTCCGTCTTGTACTCTTCAGCCTTCCTGTGTAGACTCTTTGGCCTTTTTCATAGACTATTCAACCTTCCAGTGTAGATTCTTCAGCGTTCTGTTGCAGACCCATCTGCCTCCTGATACTGACTTGCACAGACACTGCAGTGAGCTCCAGACCTTGGACTGGGCTCGTCAGCCTCCAACATGCAGACACACTTCCTCATCCAACTCTGTGGCTGACTACAAGCCAAACTTGTAATCACAAGTTTGAATCACAAGACAGAAATTGTTCCTGCTTAAACATTTGCATATCTTGTATTGTATCTGTTTCTCCAGTAAATTCTGACTAATACACATGTCACTTCACATCAGGCTAGCCTGAAAATCTCCAAGACAGACTGACCTGTGATGTGACATGAAGTTCTGAAGATTTTTTTTTTTTTTTGGAAACTTCTGAGAGGTTGGAATTTCCTATTGCATGGCCCTGAACATGAATGTGGGCAGAGCAAAGGCACAGCTTTCTTGACAGCGTGTACGATGGGTTAGCAAAATTTAGGCATTAATATTAATTTGGCCTCATTTGGATGCTGTGCTGGTTATTGAGCTGTTACCTCTCGGCTGTCAACCACCCTTTTATATGCTGCTTTGTGCTGCTACAAGTGGAGTAGCAATCCACAGTTCTCCTCCTCATCAGTCTCTCTGTTCGCTCTGGTAATAGAGAGAGATGGATAGACTGGCGAGCTGGGTGAGCACTTGTTACTTTTGTTTTCTTCCTGTTTCTGCTTTCATCATCCATTTAAAATTCTACACCCCAGCGACAGAAATTGTTCCTGCTTTTCTCTGCAGTCCCAGAAAGAGCCTCATCCCATCCCCTAGGAAACACTAGTACCAGTTTATAGTGCTGCTGTTTCTTTCTTCTCCCCGAAAGCTGGTTCCTATCTCTGTGATCTCCTCTTTCAAGCTCCGTGCTCTGGTAACTGCAAATTACAATATCCTCCCTCTGCTCCTAGTGTAGGGTTCGGCAGCTGCTTCCTACAGTTGCTTTGAATCCTGGGGTGACCTTGGTGCTCCCCTTTGAACTTTTCTCATCCATTCATTTTCCTTTCCAGTAACTCTGGCCTACATTTATTTTGGGGAGGCACGCCTTATTCATTCTCAGCTACAGGGTAGCTTAACACACTATATATGTGTGATTAGAGGGTCCTATAGCCATGGTAGTGAGTCCAGGGCTCTGATCAGCTAGCTGAGTCAGTAGCAGGATGTTTGTTGGAATAATTGGTGAAAGAAACCCACCTGGAGTTGCTGAAATAGTAGCAAAATAAGTGTGGTGCTGTTAACACCCATATCTGTCAACATGACGAGAGGGCTGAGCTGAGGAGGAAAGTGACCTTGAAGATGATGGAGTGGAGAGAAACAGAGAAGAGACACCTGACAGCATTACCTGAATCCTAAATAATTACATGGCTTGTGGAGTTTGTTTTACAAAACTTACTTCTGAATAATGTTCACCAGTGTTAGAATAATTTTGACAAGAGCATTTCTACTCGTAAACATGGCATCAAAGTATTCTTGGGTGCAAACCAGGAGACCACAGTCTTTCACTGTTCTAGATGCAAAAACACTGGTATCAGGCACCACAGAGGTGGGCTGGGAGAGGGGGTGACAGGAGTGTGGAGAGGGGCTAATAAGACCAGCACTTTGTGGGCTACTAGAAAAGCTTGAGTTATGAAAGCTTTCACTGTTAACTAGTAGTGCTTTCAAGAATGTTCAATTTAACCTCCTTCACATAAGTTTTCTTGTTCAAGCAGTGGGAATAATCACTCAACCCCTACCTTATTGCATAGCATTGCTGGAACATTTCGGAACCCTAGACTCGGCTTCTAACTTTAGTTCTACTTGTTTAAAATGACTTTGAAAAGAAATTTGGAAGCAAAACAGCGATTTCTGTTTCTTCTTCTACACTGGTTGTTCTCTGATCCATTTTCTCTGTACCTTTCTCAGAAAATGTGGAGTTCTATGTCCAGGGAGCCTCCCTGGATATAAGCATAGCCTGAATATCTTGCCTAAGAACCATGACCCCCAAATCTGTCCATTTCTCTTGCGTTTTCCAAGGATATTTATAGTATATAATTTTGACTGCATTTCTTTCTTTAACTCACACACATGCAATCCACTACCTTTATAATTCCCGGTGAAGAATTTATTTGCATAAACATGTGACAGATAAGGAAATTCAGGGGCTGAGAATGATGTGTTTTGCTTCCAGCTGAAAAAGCCACTTTTTCATTACATGGCAAGCTTTTGACTCTCAGAACTGTTCTTTTAACTCTTAATTTCCTTCAAATGAAAGTGATGCAAGCTTCCTAAGAAGCTGCCTCCTTAGATTGCTGCTCATTCTCCACCTCTATCTCACTATATGGCCTGATGTGCTACTCTTTCTGTGCCTCAGTTTCCCACATTTCTGTGAAGAGTATCCACACTTTTTCTAATTCTGAACACTCACAGAAGCATTGGGCTAATCCGGAACCACTTATAGAGCTAAAGAAACACCACCAGCCAGTGAGACAGGAGGTATATATTTTATAGATAAAGATAACAACTCAAACTGCTAGTAGACTGCAGAGTCAGGGGCCCCAGTGCAGAGTTACTGCCCATTCCTACCTTGTAAATTACCTCTCTATGATGTCCTTTCTCTGGTTAGTGTCCTCCTCTGAAACTGGTTATATGCTTGTGCGTGACAATAATCTTACTATTGTTGTTACTACTCTTGTGACAAAGATCAAAGCCAGACAAGGTTAAATGCAAGACAGCATGATGCTGTAATGTACTCATAAACTTGAGGGTGACCTGTAGTTTTTGTGAAGCTTGATTTATATGTAAGTTTTGTTTGGCTGATTGGCTACAAAGGAGTTTGTGATTTTTTTCTTCTTTTCTTTTTTCATCATTACACATTATTCCATAGCCTGGTATAAAAATACCATCAAGTACATTTTCAGAATGGTAATACACTTTTGAAAGGTGGAACTTTGATGGTGTAATTGAGGCTGAGCTGAAATAATATGGTTCAAGGGAGAAATTTGGGGAAGATATTCAGAAAGAGAAATTTCTGTGCAGCTGAGCAGTGATGGTTTTAATATTCTACAAGTTAAATGCTGGCTTCTCCAATGGTACTTGGCTTGTCTCTAAAATGCTGAAAAGATCTGTGTGCTTCTGGGTCCTTTCTTCTATGGCTAATTGGCCATTTGCTCATCCTGACCTTGGAGATCGTTTGTAAAACTGCAATTGAAAAAGTACATTAGATATGACTGTAGAAAGCTTTTCATAGTGGCTATTTAAAGAAATAAAAGTGATTTTATTAATTCTCAATTTCATAAACCCAGCTAAATGGAGAGCAAAATTCAGAGACGGCCCTCATCAAAGTGGAGGAGAAAGCAAAGCTTGATCTTTTTAGTCCCTCTCTCTCTTCCCCCATTAACCCTATATCTGTCCTGGAGTGTCCACCAGGCAGTGCTCTGGTTCTCTTCCTCTTTATTCTTTTCAAAGGTTTGCTGCCCTGTGCTCCACTTCTGACACGATCAGTTTTAACACAATCTGCAGTTTATGCCAGCTGTGGGCTCTCTTTCCACATAGAGTTTAGAATTTATTAATTATTGAAAGGGTCTGATATGCTTTGTATAGGGTAGAATAGAACAGAATGAAATATGATTACAATAGCGCAGAGTGGAAGGAATGATAAAAATCATCCAGATAAGACTCCATTTAGTACTAGAATTTTTTGTGCAGGAAAGATTTCCCTCCCACAAGCAGGGATTTACCCCTCAGAATTGAATACACATGGTTTACATGGGAGGTGATCTCAGGAAGCACCTGTTAAGAAATGAAGACAGAGAAGGGAAAGAAGCTTACACCAGGTGTGTCAGGGAACAGGTTACTGCAGCCGGTAGTAGAGGTTCATTCCTTCTGCAGATCTGAGTGTCGTTGTAGAAAACACCCTATAGTTAATCTCATGAGTGGATGTGGGGACATCTTCTATTCATCACTGGCTGATGAGTACTCTCAGAGTCACTAACAGCCAGGAGCTTCAAGCCTCTTTTCCTGTAGGACATAAAACACTAAGTTAGGGAATCATGGGTGCTTCCACTGGGATGCTGTTTGCAGTAGCGCTAAGCTTATATGGGTGAGATAATCCTCTTGAGTTTGCACCACTGTAACCTTGGACCATGCAACAAGACAGATGTACAAAGCTTGGTTGATTACAAAGACCACAGGGGATTAACACAGACATCACTGTGGCTGTGCTGATACTGGCAGAGCCTCACCTGGGGAGAGGGAGAAAGGTGACTTCCTTTGCACAAATAAAGGGAAAGAGGGATACTGTTAATGGTACCAGTGGAGAAAGGAAGTAGTGTTGGAGATCTGATGGAAAACAAAGAGAAATCTCCCACCTACCAAAACACACTCTTTTTTTGAGACAGGGCTTTGCTTTGTAGCCCAGGCTAGCTTCCAGCTCTCAGAAATCCTTCTGCCTCGGCCTCTCAACTGCTAGGATTACACGTGTGTACCACCACACCTGGCAAGACCACACTTTTGACATTTGGTTTGAATTGTACTACTGACTTACTGTATCCTTGTAGCCAGAGTCTAGAATTGCAGACTCTCAGAGTTGAAAGGAACTGGAAAAGTCAGTTTCTAATAATCTGTCTAATATTTCCTCTGATTCCCCGTGATAGCCTTTGATTCCCCCTGTAAGCCATTCTTGAGTATTCCCCAAAGCAAGACGATAATGTGCTCATGAGACACATTTAATTGGAAACTGCCTGTTGGGAAATTCTCTCTCCAGCATACTGACATGTTGGCATGTGCCTCTGGGGCTATAGTTGCTCTCTGAAACACTGTGATGTTTCTGGGAGCTGTGAACAGGCCTGAGAAGAAGAAGGTTGTGCTCTCCCTTGTTTCAGACTTCCTGCTCTAAACCCTAAAATCATCCTCAGAGCTTATTTGGGTTTGGGTTTAATGACAGTTGTTGTCCATAGTTTTCTCTAAATCTTGTGTTCTTTCATTAGTGGCTCTCGGTTTTAAACACCGGGTACAGAAGAACAGCATTTGGGTAACTTCGAGCTCCTGAAGTCATATTCCACAGAAGGACAGTGATGGTGTTGGCTCCACAGGACCTCTTGTTTCTGCTTCTCTCTGTACATCTTGTTTCTTTTTTTTTTAGTGATCATTTTTGCTTTCATAGAGGGAAACAGAGGCTGACTGCATAATGCAAGGCCTTGTCAGGGAGAAACGGGATCTCTTTTCATGGTTCCATTTCCAAAAGTCCTGGGAAAAGATCTCCATTGGTGGAGCATGAGTTATGTGTCCACCCAGAAACCAATTGTCTGTAGCTATTAAGTGTGGGAGACCCTTCTGCTTGCAACCAGAGAGGGCCAGTTCACCAGGAAGTGGGAGGCATCCTCTCTGAGCAGACCAAATATCAATGCCCTGAAGTCTAATCTCCTAGCCACTTGCTTCCAAACTTACCTTTTAAGTTCTACTATCTTCAATATTCACTTTCTTCAGCTTCTAGCGCCTCAGTTATCTGCAGAAAAGAAGAATATGAAGACAGTCTTAGTCTGTGGGTACTGGAACAATTTCTAATTATTGCAAGAGGGGATATAGGTCCTTTCTCAAATACTAAGTTCAAAAATAACATGTATATAAGACCTAAGCCCGGTAAATTATGTCCAAGAATGAGAAAATACACACAGGTAAATAGGCTTCATGAAGTCTGTAAGCTAGTGTTTATAAGATTCCTTAAACCTAATGATACTTATTTTATGTAGTGTTTAATAAGCTAGATAATTTTTCAGCACACAGAGCCTGAGCATATCCGACTTTGTGCTGGGCATTAGGTGCAAAAAGAAGGAGAATAAAACAGATCTTACATTTAGTTTAATGGAAGAAAGGGAGTAGTAAAAAAACCTGTAATAACAGAAACCTAAATGTAATACGATGCTCTGGGAAGCTAGAAGTGCTGTCTGACTTCTAAGCATATGCAGATAAAGATAGCGCTTTTTAGCTATGAGAATGCTGAAATAGTAAGAAGTGAGAATTGATGCCATGGGAGGAGGCAGAAAGATATGGAAAGAGGCACAAGCTCTAAAACAAAGTACAATATTTAGAACCATGTGGTCTTGAAGTGAAGAGTTCAAGGCATCTCAACAAATGCAGAAAATATGACTCTGGCCCACTGGAGGCAGCTTCTGTCCAGGACTAAATTTGGAGTCACAGACATTTCAGTTCATTCTCAACCTCAACTCCCACTTTTTAATTTTTACATTTCTTTCTTTTTATGAGATCAAATGCAAGGCATAAGAGAAACAAAAGTGGCACATGCTCAGTAGTTGATGAAGCTCAGTGACAGGTTTATAATATATATATATTTAAAGTTTCCTGTAATAAGACATTGAAAGACAATGACAACATGATCATAATACTAGCCCTAAAGATCTTAAGTACTTTGGAGAAGGAAGAAAGGAAAAAATGATTTGCTGAGGCCAGAACAAGGTTGGTTCTGTATTTTGGCTACATAAGTATATTCACTTTGCAATAATTCACTGAACTTTAAGTGAGTGTTCTGTGTATATAATTTTTGGTAAATATTACACTTCAATAAACATTTAGAAAATTTAGAAAAAGAGTCAGGGTACTGAGATTTAATCCTAGATTTAGTGCCACAATCTGCAGTCCTTAAACATCTTTGGACGTTAGTCTGCCCATCCATGCATGAGTGTGTTGGACTGTATAATCTCTAAGGAATTTTGATATTCTTTAATTGTCACTGCATTTATTCTGATCACCTTGTGCTCAAAGTTAAACTATGCTCAGCTTAGTTTACGTAGGAAGAAAATGTATCACCAATTTGACAAAAGCTCCTTTCCAAAATGAATTGATTGCACATTTGCTAGTGTACTGATGTGAAATAAGGTGGTATAAACCCAACAAACACATATTGAGCACTGTGTATTGAAAAGGATAAGGAGTTTATAGGGCAGGAGAGATTGGGAAGTTGTGCAAGTAGTTATAACTCAGGATAATGCTTTGGTGTAAGGAGGGGAGGGACACATAAGACAGGCAGGCAAGTGACCCAGGCTATGAGGGAGCAGGATTATGATAATGAAGACAGACCTTTCAGGAGAGATAGCATCTGTGTTAGTAACTTGATAAAAGGAAACCAAGTTTGTCCAGGAAAAGGCAAGAATAGGTGGAAAAGGCAAGAATAGTTAGAAAAGTTACAAGTAGAGGGAGCATCAAATTTAATGGAGGCATGAGAAGACACAACGTGGTCTGGAGTAGAAGCCTAGCATGATTCTTGAGAGCCTTTTACATTATTTTAATCAATTTAGATCTTGCCTCAAGTGATTCTGAGCAGTAGCAAGGTTGTTTATGCTGAAGAAACAAATCTTGATGAGTGCTTCTTACTATCTGACTGCTCTCTTTGCAGTCTAACCCTTGTTCTCCAAGCCTCCCCTCACACTCACCTGTATCTCACCTGTACACTGCAGTGGCCTCCTCATAGTTCCCTCCCACTTATTCCCCCTGCCCTTCCTTATTGTCCTCCAGAGTGTGAATCAGACCCACTGAATTTTGTTTTTATTGCAGTACTGAGAGTAGAACCCAGGGTCTTCACACTGGACTGCATCTCTCCCAAGTAAATGAGCCAATCAAAAATAGGCAATTGAAATGAAGACAGTTTTAGAATTGCAATAAATACATGAGGAAGCATTCAACATCATTGGCTAGGAGAGAAATGCAAATTAATACAACACTGAGATTCCTTCTTACTCTAGAAAGGATGGATATTACCTTTACATTATATAATAACAAATGCTGTCTAAGACTACAGTATAAAACAAACTCTTCTACACTGTCTGTGGAAATGTCCTAACACCGAAATTAGTATAGATTCCTGAAAAAATCTAAAAAATGGGATATTCCATTCAATCCAGCTATTCTACCTGTAGGTTTCTTTCCAAAAGATTTAAAGGCATTTTATCATTTTGACACATGTACAACAGCAGAACACATAGTAGCTAAATCTGGGAACCAGTCTGTATGTTTATCAACAGATGACTAGATTTTAAATTATGGTATACTTACATAAGGGGAGTATTACTCAGCCATTAAAAGGATAAATTTGTTTAATTTGTAAGAAAATGGATGCACCTTGAGACCACAATGTTAAATGAAATAAATCAGAAACAGAAATTTAAATATCACATGGTTTCTTTTTTATGAGAAACACAAAGTACAAATAATTTAAAGAGCAAAATAAAAGATAGGTAAAGGACCAGGAGGCAGACCTTTTCCAAATGAGAAAGGGATGTAGGGATGAAGGGAGGGAAAGTAAGGGAAGAGACAGAGAAGTAAACATGATTAAGATGTGATATGTACATATATCAACTCCCCCATATTCATCTCTCATTATGTATCACAGATACGTAGTGATTTAAAAGAAACAGAAGAAAAGCAGCAAAGTACATGAAAAGTTTCTTGTCTGGCTGAGGACATTCTTAGACTTCACTCCTCATCACAAGGAGGGAGAAGAACACACGTGGTCTTGAGGATCTGGTGCTGATTTATGTTTTGGCAAATAATGCTTTGTAGGATTTGATATACATGGACTTACTGTGGTAGATGAAATAACGCCAACTCTCCAATGTAAATGCAATGACATAGGGCACAATTATAGTACCCACCCAAAGGTACAAAGTACCAAGGTACACATATGCAGGTGGAGAAAGCCCCTGGGGCTGACTGACTTGATGGGTGGTGAGCCTAACCTCTAAAAGCAGAGACATTTAAAGAGATTTTAAAGATGAACTTGTCACCGAGTTCTATAGAGTTGGGAAAACAGTTCCAACACTCACTTGAGCAGGGCAAGGAACATGAATTCTTAGAACATGTGAAGTCCTATCTATAACTACTTAAGTTCAAATAATTCATCTCACTATACAACTCATTGGCTTATTGTGTCTCATCCTTCAAATACAAAACACTGAGTTTACTGAAATGAGACAGCAAGTGTATGACTTAAGAAAAATTTGCTTTACAAAAAAATACCTGTCTGGTATCTTCTTTTCTTTTCCATTCCTCTGTAACCCCCCAGTTTCTAAAATTACTTAAAAGCAAAAATATTCAAGTTATTTAAATCAGTTCTGAATTTGTCTTTGTTAAAATGTATGACCTACATTTATACGATTAGAATATGTATTTCAAGTTGTCATTGTTCGCCCAATGTTCAAATAATTAGTATCCACAGTGTGATAGGATGATAAATATTCATAGTCAGCAAATCCTGTGGGGCTGATTTTGTCAGTGGTTTCTAGCTCTCTCACTGGACAAATTCTTGTTCTTTTTCTACCTTACTTTCTGCAGATAGTAAATGAGGAGCAGGTTTGGAAATACAGTCAGCTTCCAAGCTCTTGTTTCTCCTGCAAATCTGGCTCATCTAAGGACAATGGCAAATGATGCTTTGTACTTCATTTATAGGGGGAATACATAAAAGAAGAAATTCATCTTGCCTTTCTCTGATGGTTTGTTACATTTTATTTTCACTTTTCTGATTACATGAATCTTTTTCTGTGCTTTGCTAGAAATGTGATGTAGCTAAGGAAACCTCCCTGTATTCCTTTGTGACAGCATGAATGAACTTGGAAGACATTATTTTTAATGAAATAAGGCAAGCATAAAAATACCACATGATTTTAGTTACACATGGAATCTAAAACAGCTGTACTGATCAGAGCAGGCAGTGGAATGGTTGGAGAATGGTGATGGGGAGATGCTGGCCAAAGAATACAAAGTTTCAGTTAGACCAGAGGAGTAAGTCAAACAGACCCACCCTAGCCTTACCAACATTTGTTCTTATTTGGTTTCTTGATGATGGCCATTCTTTCTGGAGTAAGATGGTTGGAATGTCATTTTAATTTTCATTTCTTGAATAGGCAGAGATGCTGGTATTGTTGCATCTTTATCTTCTACAGTACTGATGGGAATGTAAATGAGTAGAAACATTGTGGAAATCAGTATGGAGATTTCTCAAAAAACTACAAATAGAAATTCCATTTGACCTAGCTATTCCTCATCTAGGTATTATCCTGAAAGAGTTAAAGCATCATATTACAGTGATAAATGCATACCTATGTTTGTAGAAGTAAAATTCATAATAACTAAATCCTGAAAGTGGCCTGTGTGTCCATTAAGAGATGAATGGATAAGGAAAATGTATGTATCTACTCTGCCATACAGAAGGATACACTTGAGTAATTTGTAGGAAAATAGATGACCTTGAGACCATAATGTTAAGTGAAATAAATCAGACATAGAAACTGAAATATCTCATGGTTTTTCTTATGAGAAACCCAGAATATAAATAAAGAGCAAAATAAAAGATAGGTAATTGGAAATAAGGAATGAGATCTTTTACAAATGGCAATATGACCAAGAAATAGAAGGGGAGGGGAAGGAGATGAAAAAGGTATTGAGATATGTTAAGTACATGTACCACCTCCCCATGAGGAATATGATTACTATGTCCTGCAAACACGTTCTAATAAAAAGTAATAATTGCAAAAAGAGAGATTCATTGTACAACATCGTGACTATAGTCAATGAAAATGTATTGTATTGTTAAAAATCGCTGAGTGTTCATTGTAAGTGTTCTTTCTACAAAAAATATGTTATGTGATACTATATATGTTAATTGGCTCAATTTAGACATTCTATAATGTATATATATTTTAAAACATGTTTATACATACACACTTTTTTGGCAATTAAAGGTAAAGAAATTTGAGTTCAGTTTCATGTAAAAATAAACTTTTATTTGGTTATTCTTTTTAACAGATTTTATCATGCATATTTTATGACAGAATCAAAAATTAATATTAGTTCTATCCTTATATTAAATAATTTAAGAACTTTAGAAAATATTATTTGTAGGCTATCTCCATCATACTATAATATTATCATTTTCTATTGTTTAGTTCTGTCTGGCTTTTAACTACCTCCCCCATATGAAGGTTATTATTTCATAATATACTTACATGAGTGTATCTACAAATATGTAGGTGTACATAAAATATGTACATAAATATATGGTATATATCTTATATATTATGGTGTATTTTTATTACTTCTAAGATTTTTCTTTTTGTTTTGGCAGTTACACTGTAATGCTATAAATATGTACATACATATACACACACATTTAGCTTTGCCCTTTACTCATGACATTTTGTTTATATTTTCTTCTTCTATTGCACTCTTTCCTTTAGTTCTTATTTCCTACTCCTTAAAGAACAGTTTAAAATAGTTCATTCACTGGGACACTATGCACAAATAAAATTGCCACAGTTTTATTGTCTGGAAGTCTTTACTTTGTCCCTATAGATGAGTGGTACTTTAGCTGCACATAAAATTCCAGGTTAGAAATAATTTTACTTCAACAATTAGAAGAGGGGCCGGGGATTTAGCTCAGAGGCAAAAGCGCCTTCCTGGCAAGCGCAAGGTCGTGAGTTTGGTTCCTGGTACCGGAGAAAAACCAAAAAAAAAAAAAAAAAAAAAAAAAAAAAACAATTAGAAGATATTACACTATTTTATTTTATTTTTGAAATAGGACTCACTATGCAGTTCAGGCTTGCCTTGAACTCACTTTTTAGCCTAGGCTGGTCAAACTCACAACAATCCTCCTGCCTCAGCCTCCTAAGTGCTGGGATTACAAGGGTGTGCCACCATGCCTGGCTACCATTGCATTTTAGCCTTGAATTTTAGATCTTAGACAATCTTTGTTTTGGAGGAGTGCAGCGGGACAGTTTCAACTAATGACTGGTGAAAGTTGATAAATAAATTTCTCAATTCTCAGGACAGTAATGTACACTTTCATCAGAGGTGCCTTGAAAATTCTTCTTTCCCACAGTTTTACCTTGATTGATAATGTACCCTTGGTTGGCTTCTTTCCCTCCACATGTCACTTCTCTGCTTTCCTTTAGGATCATGAGAAAGGACTTTCAAAACTGCTTCAGACAGTGGCAAAGAAAATGGGATGAGTGTGTCTGAAGTGTGGGGAAGTATTTTGAGGGGGATTAATGGCAATGGGTCTTTTACTGTAATACATTTTTTTTAAGCATCCACCTTATGTTCTGATCATCCCCTGTACATTTTGCTTGAGACTTTCCAAGTGAAAGAATGCTGAGAGATAAGTCTACATGTACAGAGAATCAATAGTCACATCAAAGCCACTTGGATATTTTCCTGATGGTTGACTGGGTAGAAAGATTGGCACATTCTTATCAATGGCATTATTTAGTGTTTATTTTGCCCAAGGCTGTGGAATAAGTTAGCAAATGGCGAGAAGAATGATTCTGCCCAGTCCCGTAGTGCATGCTGCTTGGTCTAATTTTAGGCAGAGGAGAGGGCTCAGATAGGAAATTTTAGTTCAGTGGTAGTTTATTCTAATTAGAAATTTGTTTCCCAATAATTTTCTCTGACTATTTAAATTTAATTTTAAAGATAATTTCTTTCTTTTCATATCAAATAGTTCAGTATTTAAGTAAATTACATTTTAATGAAGAACGTATTTATTTGGGAAGAATGTGGACATTTTATGGAGAACAGAAAAACATATAATTATTTTTATCATACAGTAAGCATTATTTTAAAAGATTGATATACTATCTTGGGCAATATTTTATATCATTTTCTTAACAAATGTTCTTCATATGTATTTATTTTTGCATGTTTTTAAAAGCATTAGCAATCATGCTTTTCACTGTAACTTAAAATGTTGTAGACTATCTGCCTGCATAAGCTCAGCTCTAGGGGTGCCTGAGGGAAGGCTTGGGGTAAGTAAATCAACCTGTTTCCAATTTTTAAATATTCATTTGGAATTATTGATTTAATCTCCTTGGCTAACCTCTCTGTTTGGGACAGAAGTAAAGTCAGGGCCTTCTCATGGACTTGAGAGGCTGGAGAATTTCTTAGCAAATATCTGTGAGAAACTCTTGTACTGCCAATTCCAAAAGATCAAGAAACAAAATTACACAGGCATTCAAGGGATCATAACAATAAGGCAAATACAAAAATTAATATGTGATTTTGAGGCCCCACACTCTCCTTATGCCCAGGACCACCTGCAGGTGGACCTCCCCTGACACCCCTGTTAGGGCACTGGAAAAGCTACGAGCAGCACCACGCCTCAGCTTATAAAAACTGAGTCTCTGAGTTTTATCTCAGGAATTCATTACTTTCCAGCCTTCATTCTGTTTAACATTACACGTACCTTAAGGATGCAAATAGAAGGAAATCAATGTGAAAATGCTGTTAGTCTTATCTGCAGAAACATATCCTCTTCTTGTCATTTGAGCCAATAATTTCCCATTGCTTCTTCAGAAACTATAATTTCTGTTGATGCCTGTCTATTCTTGACATTTTTGTCTCATTAACTGATCTATTTCTCTTGTTTATTTCCCTTTGGCATGAACATTGATAGACAGATGCATACATTTCACTTGAAGTCTTTGGGGTCTTTTTAAATTCCCCTTGCTCGAAGCAGCAGTCCACATATAAAAGCTGTCACAGAAGGAATGTGGGCCTGCTTTTGGTGTGTGAGGTACCCAGAGGCCTCTTCTGCTTATAGTTCTGTGCAGTGTAAACACCAGTGGAATTTTAAGTGAGATGTAAATTACTTTTCTAGGTTGTATTTTATAGTGGAGAAAGGAAGGAAAAAAGAACTCCTGTTTCCTAGAAATAGTCTGACCCAAAGCCTAGGAACTGATATGATAACCTCTGAAGTGCAGTAACCTCTGTCTTGTTTTTTTAAGAGATGGAACTTGCATTCTTTTTTCATATATATATATGAATTACTGTGAATATAAGTGAAAGAACAGTTTCAGAATGACAGGTTAACTCTAAAGACATTTTTTTAAAGGAGTTCTTAAAATCATCTTTTTGGCAAACTGAAAGTCTATTTGGCCTGTTCCTTGGCTTTCAGAGCCTGACTTCTCTCTGAAGATTCATTGTCAACTGTCAGCTGCAGTGACCATTGGGGAGCACAGTGAGCCACACTAACTCTTATTATTGTTACTGCCTTCAATTTGCATTCACTTAGTAAGTCATTCTGATATTATATGTTCACTGGCTATTGGTATTTTCTTCCATAGAACTGTGGACTTTTTCTTTACAATTTTGTATTTTTAAATCATTTAGTTAAAAAAATTAAGTCATTCATCTATAGTTTAAAAAGGAAAACTGACCTTAAACCAAGAACAGAGAGTGAAAAATAAGCCAGTTGGGGTGGTACACTCCCATATTCTCAGCTCTCTAGAAGGCTGAGGCAGGAGGATTGTGATGTCGAGCTCATCCTGGGCAGTTTAGTAATTTAGGAACACCCTCTTTCAAAATAAAAACTAAGAAAAGATCTGAGGGTGTAACTCAGTCCAAAGGACCTGGATTCAATTTCCAAAGCCCATCCCCCAAATGGAACAATCTGGAAACGCTGCAACTTATCCTTCACCAAGAACAAACAGGAGCCAATGGGAAAACGGTTCTTCTTTTCCTCTCCCTGGTGAACATTCTAAGATGCATTTCATAAGAGTAATCAAAGGTCATATGGGGCAAGCAATAATGGCTCATAGCAGTGGTCAAATCAATAATAGATCTTTTGAAGAAGAGCCTTTTCTCTTTTACACTTTTCTTGCTCATTAATTCTGTTAGCTGGGATAATATTCCAAATGCACTGTCTGCACATAAATCTTTGTCTCTGGTATTCCTTTGGGGGAAGAACGCAGAGCCTTAAGATAGGCTTTTAAAGATGACAGTTAGAAATTAATTGCTGGTATTATTGGGGATGTGATCATCACATGCTTCCTGTAGCATCACAATTACCACTGCTTTTATTTGCAGGTGAACTGGGACGATAAAACAGTGGTTATGTAGTACCTGTAGCAGTTGGATGATATGAGGATGCTAGTAATTATACAGATTATAACTTTATTTAAGAAAATTGTCTTGGATATCTAGAAAAAAAAGAAAATGACATTTTCAAAACAGAGACTATTCAACCTGGGGCACATGATGAAATACAGAGGGATTCTGTAGGTTTGTTGCAGAATATTCTTTGCTTAAATGTAGAGATGCAATGATCAGTAGCAAGAAGTGCAGACTGTAGACACACCTCCCCAGTAGTAAGACAGCTTTCCCAATGTCATGTCCACGGAAAGAGACTGAATGAGGCAGAGGCAGGCATATAAAAGTCTAGATAGGTCAGCCTGCTGGGTAGAACTCTGATGAGCAATATATAGTATTTCTTGCTGTCTGAGCTGAGGTTATGTCAGACATGCATCACAGCTTAACTTCCATTCTGCCAATCCTGGTTCCTTTACATTCTTTTAACATGTGTTGATACAAAATAAATACCTTGTACTTCATTCTCCATCTCAATGTCTGCTTCTGAAAAACCTACCTAGTGACAACCCTCATCTCCAAGAGCTGCAGGGATAGCCTGTGCTGAAATTCAGGCACAGTTCCAATAATAATAGTGACAGAACTGCAAAAAAAAAAGACTAATGATCCACATTTGACAGATCTTCCAAAATAAAAATATGAGCTCTAAAAGGGAAAGTGTGGGAGCCCAAAAGGTAGGATGGAAATATGTAATGGACTAGCTGGAGAACATTAAATTTTCATATTTTTTAGAAAATATAGGGGCTGGGGATTTAGCTCAGCGGCAAAAGCGCCTCCCTGGCAAGCTCAAGGTCATGAGTTCGGATTCCGATACCAGAGAAAAACCAAAAAAAAAAAAAAAGAAAATATAGGGTAGCATGATCAGGTCCTCCCCCATTTTTGAAGAATAACAGGATCTCCAAGGTTGGATGCTCTAGAAAGAGGTCCCTGTGTAAGTATCCTGTGCTGTGCAAGTTACTGGCTCAGTGTCAAACACCCTACATTATGATGCTTACCATCCTTTTCTTCAAAATAGCTACCATAGGAAAGTAATATTTTTATTAGTACAGGTATATGTTTGCAGTGTGTTACAAATGCATTAATCATGGGGAATTAGTATCCACGTATACCACATCTTGATCCTTGTAGTTTTCTTCTGCCTTCCCTCCCCTGTCCCCCATCTCCAAATCCCCTTCCCACCTCCAAAAAATCTATTTCTGTTTCCTATCCTTTATGTTTATTTTGCTCTTTAAATTATTCATGCATTGGGTTTCTCATGTAACAGAAACCATGTGATATTTAACCTTCTGTGCCTGATTGATTTCACTTAGCTTTATGATTTCAAGATGCATTTATTTTCCTACAGATGAATCAATTCTTTTCTTCTCTAAAGAAGTAGTACACCACTGTGTATATATACCATGTTTGCTTTATCCATTCATCTATTTGATGCTTATTTTTCTAAAGCATCACCTGGTCACTCTATCCCTGTTGCTTCTAGATGATAAGCACAGACATGTGTTAATACAGCTCAGGAAAATAAATATATTTCTTGCTCCAAAAAGAAAGTGATTGCATGACAAAAGAACTACTGATTCTCGTTATTGCACATTAGCCAAGAAAAACACGAGTGGAAATGAATCTTGAATGTGAAAGATCAGAGAGGGGGGAGGAAGAAAAGGCCATAGAAAAGAAAAGTTTATTTGCATGAGCTACTTGCTCATGGTTCTGTGTTCAACAAACTGGCAGACAATACTAGAGATGGTTTTATTATATTGCGAGGATGGCTTCTTAAAAGTTGAACTTGAGAATGACCTACAATAAGTGAATTGAAGATGCTGGAACTGCCTTGGGAAAGATTTGAGGAAGGTTCAGAATGCTTAAAAAATTCAAATGATATAAATGACTAATTGTATGAGACTGGAGAATGCCTCCCTTAAGAGATCACAAAGGATCCCCCGCTATAAAGGCAACACAACAGGTACAGGTGAGGGAACTGGTGTTACCTTTCAGGAGTTTTGTAGTGGGTCTCATAGGGTAGAATTAATAAAACATGCTGCTATAGAACTGAGCTTCTTAGTACCTGTGGATTGTAAAATGATAGACTGCATTTCAAGTGTTCACTATCAAATTGAAGTGAGATGTAGTTGTCTTAATAGATACCAAGACAAAAAAGGAAATCACTATGACTTTATCTGTAAGAATCCATGTCAATGGCTAGCATATTATAGTGTCCTGAGGGATGGTGTATTTGTACAGTCAACTAGGATGTACTTCATTTGTACAAATAAAAAAAAATTGTGTAGGTTGTAGTGGTGTATGCCTATAATCTCAGCCACTCTGGAGGCTGAGGCAGGAAGATCACAAGTTTGAGGCTGGCCTGGGCAACTTAGGGAGACAGTGTCTTAGGCAGACAACTTAGGGAGTCAAGATAAAAAATAAAGATCTAGGGATGTAACGTGGTGGTAGAGCACCCCTGGGTTTTAACTCTACTACTTCCAGAAAAAAAAATGTAAATGAGGTAAGTTACTGGCTCAGAATCACAGAAACGAAATAACCACTGGTTTAAAACTCAAATATGTCTCCAATGTCCATGTATTTTTCCTTCTCCTTGATTCCTATCAGACAGAGATGCCTTAGATTTTATTTGCATCATACTACTATGGAGGCACCAAATTCACTGACAGATTGAGTTATATAAGTTAGAACATTGCCTTTCTAGTCTAAGAGGTCATTATGCTTCTCCTACCCACTGGCCTGGGTTTGAGGGAGGAGATTAAGGTTGGGGCATACCAGACAACTAACTGGGCAGAATTTGTTAAAATTTATAAAAAACCTGGGCACACAGGTTGAACAAGTTGCTTCCTAAGAGGAGAGGACATGAACAAAACACAGGACCCAGAATGACTTCAAACTTACGGTTGAGCATTGTGGACCAATCAGATAAGTGCTATTTTCAATCCTTCATGTACATCTTGTAAGAAACCAAGAGAGTCTTCCCATAAGATGGTTTAATCTGGCACAATATCAACTGAGTCCCTGATAGGACAACCATCCCAAATGCATCATTTGCATGAGGGAGAAGCACTCAAAGAATTCAAGAGACAAAAAGGGTCCTTCCATTATCCTTATGGCAGCTGTGAACTTTTTCACCAGCCCAGTCTCAGAGTGTACAGCATACCTCTTTTCTGCCTTGGATAAATGTTCATCTTCACTGCCTTTTCTGTGTGCCTTGTCTAATTCTTTTTTCAAGACACCACTACCTGGAAAGAAGACACACAGGACCCTCTATCCAGTAAAAATTTGACTTAGTAGACTAAAGTAGAGGGGCTCACTTCAAACTTAAAACTATGAACTATTAAGCTTGAGCATTTAAAACCCAATTCATTGGTTATATGAGGAATTGTATTTTATACATGCGCATCCTTATGGTTTGTTTCAAATGGCTGCCTTTGTGAGATATATTTAAATAAAGTTTTATTTACACAAAATAAGGCAAACACAACTTCTCACAGACATACCTGCGACTGAAAGTAATCTTTGTGGATGCATTTACTGAGAAATGGAAATGGCTCAAAATCATGGGAGTTCAGAAGTATTAAAGATAGAATGAAGTGAAATTCTGATCACTGAATGATATGTTTAAATTCAAGAAACTTTTACCTTGTGTTGCCTGAAGGAAAAAATAGATATTAAAAACAAGAGCTTCAGTTGTAGCTGTTTTCGCTATCTGGATGGCACAATCCAGCTCAGGAACAAAAAAAGAGAGAAGAAGATATCTTCATGGGCCTTACCTGCTCTCCTAGGTAAGTTAGCCTACCCACCCCTGATCTTGCACATCAAGAAGGCAAAGACAAAACAAGAGAGGGGAGCATTCTGTGATTAATCAAGTGAGTTTCCAAAGATAACCTAAAACCAAAGAGAAAAATATGGTAGATATGACAAGTGTGTTAAGAAGAAATGATCAGCCTCGTTGTGGTGGCAGATACCTATAATCCAAGCACCCTGGGAGGTTGAGGAAGGAAGGTGGCAAGTTAGGGCCTGGCCTTGGACATTTAACAACTTAGTTAGATCCTAAGTAAACAATTAAAAGGGTATAGGACATAGCCTGACGAAAAAACCCTGGGTTCAGTTCCTCATACCATAAACAGAAACGAGAGAGAGAGAAAGAGAGAGAGAAAGAGAGAGAGGGGGGGGGAAGAGGAAGGGAGAGAGAAAGATGAAAAAGAAAAGAAGAAAGAAAAAAGAAACGGTCAAGTAACTGATATGTGAGTAGTGGGAGACTCCTTGTATGCGGGAGAGAAGAGGAGGTTGCCAGTTAGTTTCATGTATAGGAAAATTTATGACTGTAATCTAGTTCATGATGGTGTCAACTCATGTGAATTATAATTAGTCAGTGTACTTCCAAACCTCATAAAAGTGTAGTACACACAGCCATTTTACTTTGGGGTATTCTCAGGAGAATGAAGGCAGAGGAGGAGCCCTCAGGATGGAGAATCGGGTCAGAGAAAGTGAACCTCACAGGTGCTTTAGTTAGCTCAGGATGCAGTAACAGAATACAATAGGCTACGTGGCTTAAACAGCAGAAATTTATTTTCTCTCAATTCTCCACACTGAAAATTTAAACAAGGTTGGGTCTGGTGAGGTCCTTTTTGTGGCTTTCAGGTAGCACCTTCTTGCTGTGTCCTCACCTGCCCTTTCCTCTGTGTATTTTAGGAGTTGGGTTAGGGAGAGTGAGAAAAAGTGGGAGGAATCTGTGGTTTCTTCTTTTTTATTTTCACTTTTTTTTGGTACTGGGAATCAAACTTAGGACCTTGTGCTTGCCAGGCAGGTGCTTGTGCTGCTGAGCTATAACCCCGGCCCTCTGTGGTCTCTTCTTATAAGGACATCTTCTTCCAAATTCTACCAAAGTAGGGCTGTACCCTTACAGCTTCATTTAAATTTGCTTACCTCCAAAATGGCTCTACATCCAGAGTCTCAATGTAGGGTAGGGCTACCACATGCAAACTTTGGGGAGATGTGATTCAGTTTCTAACAGCAAGTAAGGCTGAAAAACAAGTGCCAGCAGAGATGTAAGATTTATCATGTGCTTACTCAGGAAAGAATAAGAAACAGCCCTCTTCCCCAAAATTACAGCAAGCTATCCCTGTGCAGGGATAGAGCAAATGCTTGATTTTGTACAACAAGGTTTCCTACTCAGTCTCTTCTGCTATGTTTGTGAATCAGTCACCTTTCCAAGATTTCAGTCCAGTTCTCTAAGAATATTGATATACTGCTATTGTTCGTGACAAGACTCACAGAGGCAGAAAAGGTGTTTGTTTACTGTGTCAAGCTTTTACTGAAGTGAGAATATTCTTCATCAGATGAGGATATGTAAAGCTCAAAACAATAAAAAATACCACATAGTGGCTAAGCAATGATAGATATCTGTGGTTCAAAGAGGAACTAAGAAATTATTCTCAGCAACGTGGGACTTCTGTGTCAAATAAAACCCTCTTCCTCTTTCTTTATCGAAGTAGTGCCTGCCTGGACTGATGATGCCAACAAGGAGATCCAGTCCCTCCTCTGAGGTCAGCCTCTGGAAATAGCTGGACGTCTACAGAAATGTGGTAGGGCTATACCTGAGTGATGGACGTGGTCCATTGGGTTCATAAAACCAGGCTCTTCCTGAATATGAAAATGGGTTCTGCTTTATCCACACATACATCAAATCAGGACTTTCATTCTGGACAGTCAGTACAGTGTGTTCAAAAGCATAATTGTTTGATGATGGTTCCAATTTATAACATATCAGCTTGGGGAAAGTGCTGCTGGGAAAAAATTAGCTCCTTAGCACCTTGATGTTTGTGGATAATAAGAAAAGGATCTGTGTTCCATTATATCCAGGAGGTAGCAAGAAATTGTGGTTAAGCTCACAGTGTTGGGAGTCAGGCCCACTTAAGCTGAAATCTTCCCTCTGTCTCTTAACAGTCAGAGGCCTTGGGCTACTTACAGTCTTTTGTTATTTACCTGTGAGGCAAGGATAATAATAGTTACCCTGTCATAAGGTTTTATAAAATATACCCTTTTTATAAGATAATCCATAAGATTATCTTAACACAGTGGTGGATACTTAGGAAATGCTGCCAAAATGTGACTTTATTTTAGAGATTTGGGCTATTGTACATGGAATTGGTTAAGATACGTTCACATTGGAATACAGCCATTTAATCCAAGATGACTGGTGTTCTTATAGGAAAAAAGGAAATTTAGACATAAACCCAGAGTGAACACAGCCATGTAAAATTGGAAGTAGAGATTGCTTATGGCCATCACGAGTAAGGGATTTGGAAGAGGTAAGGAGGGATCTCTCATAGTGTTTACTGGGGAATACAACACCACTAACAAGTTAAATTTGGACATCTAGCCTCTGGAAGTGGGAAGTAATGCATTTCTACTGTTTCAAATCATCCCATTTGCAGTATTTTACTGCAGCAGCTCTAGGAACCTAATCAGGCCATGACAAAGACCAGCTGTGTGGTACTGAACAATCCATCTATCCTTGCTGAGCCTGTTTTTCTGCCCTTAAAGTGGGAACAAAAGACCTCCATGAAAACGCTTTGTGAACCCCACTCCCACAGCCATCTTAGTGTGCATGGTCACAATGCTGCTTCGTGTGACTCAGAGGACATCTGTTGGAGGACTAAGGAAGGACCAAGGAGGTGTGCTCACCTAGGTACTAGGGATGGTCAAAAAATATGATGTTTAAAAACTTATTAGAATGAGAGGCACACTGTCATTAATCCCTCTCAAAACATTTCTGCTCACTTTAAACACACACACACAAACACACACACACACACACACACATCCCACCATTCTTGCTGCATTCTGAAACAGTTCTGGAAGCCCTCTTTTGTGTTTTTAGTAAGTGTAGTAAGAAATATGGTGAATAGAGTGAATGCCTTCCAACAGAAAGGCAGGCTTAGAAAAAGTTTACCATGTGTCCTCATCCAATTTATTCATTCAATCTGGCACTTGTACTTCTAGCTCTTTCCCCAAGTTAAAATGACCATGAAAAGTAAATGTTTGCAATCAATTCAAGATGTTGAGGCAGATATGACAACACAATTAAAGACACTCATGAAAGAGGTCTTCCAGAACTGCTTCAGAAAGTGGCAAGAATGGTGGGTTCAGCTTGTTCAAAGCAAGGGGAAATGTTCTGAGAAGAATTAATGGCAATGTGTCATTTATTCATAACTTTAAAAAAAATATAGAGAGACAATATTTTTTCATCTCTAAACTCAGCCAAAGCACTGTTTTCCATACTTACTATCTTGGTGGTGAGCAATTACAACTTAAAACAGCTACTTATATCCGTATAGCCTGGAGGGTTTTCCACTTACCCATCTCTGCTTGGATGGGTTGAGCCACAGCCTGCATTGGAATCAAACAATGAAGGCATTTCCAGGGCTTGGGAAGTGAAAGTTCTCAAAACGCATAAGAAACCTTGGAAGAAATAAGTGTAAAAAGCAAAAATAAATGAATAGTTGAAAGCTAAATCAAAATCTCTGAATAGCTTGCTAGAGTTCCAGTGTATTAGGAAGGCAGAAAGCAATGAAAGCAAAAGTAATTCATGGAGACAATGTGAGTCTGCAACAGGACTGTGCATGAAATATCACTTCAGAAGAGAATTACTATGAAGTGTTCACTAAAGCAACACATTTAAAAACCACTGAATTCTGATGGAAGTTATGCTAGGTATGCATCTCCAATATTTGCTGAGCACTTACTATGGACACTTTTCCTGCTGATGTTTAGATTTTGGCATAACTCTAACTCATAAATAACTTCATCAAAACCTGAGACATATATATATATATAATCAGTCAGTACACTTACCCTTACCCTTACATAAACTCCTGCCTTAAGACTTGTTTCTTATTCAGAGAAAGCAGATCCATTGTAATGGCAGTATCCCACCCAGGATCCTCTCCTGGCAGTTGAGACACTTCCATCTGAGTGAATTCTGGGCCAGACTGTCAGAAAGATAGGACTCCCATCTTCCATTTGCTCTTCTTCAGTTTCTTCTCCATTTAGAAATGAGAAGATTGAAGATGCAAATTGGATGATGTCTGCCCATAGCTCAGAATCCTCCCAAGGCTTTATCACAGAGCAAAACGTCATGTCCTTAGGATGCCTACTCTTCCATGCCAGGGCTTCTGCGGGCTTCTATGACATCAAGTTTTTTCTCCTCTCTTCCTTTTTAGCTTCCCTCACATGGTCTGTTTTCTTCTTTGACACACCAAGAAGCCTCTTGTTTCCCAGAAAAGCACTTTCTGGTTCATCTTCCTGGAATTTTCTTCTCTCAGATGGTCACATGACTTTCATTGCCTTTGTAGATAAGCACTGTCTGGCCTCAGTGTTCAAATATGCACTTCCTACTTCTCTCTACCTACATAGCAATTACCGCTCCAGAAATTAGGTTAGATGATAAACAAGAGCACAGGGAGTTTTATTCCATTAGAATGCGAACTCTTGGAGGGCAACGCTTTGTCTTAATCCCCACAGCATCCGTAGCACCTAGAACAGTACCAGGCACTTGTTAGGGACCTGAGTAAACATTTAGTGATTGAATAGATGAAGGGCTGGATATGTTAACAAGATACAGAATCAGAGCTTGAAAAAGTTAGTGCCAACATTTAGTTAGTGCAAACCCATGCTCAAGATAGCCTTAGGGTTTTCTGTACTGACTACAATGTGACCCTGGAAAGGGACTTTCTTTCGTTTACTCATTGCTTCATTGTTCAACAAATAAAGTATGTGCACCAGCGATGGTCAGGCACCACACAAGGTGTTGGCATTACACTGGTGGGTAAACAAACTTTTATGAACTTCCAAATAGCACTTATATTCTGCTAGTGGCATTCTCAGTCAATTTAAAAGGTAATCAGGGGTTAGGGGTGTAACCCTACGGTATAGCACTTGCCTATGTCCCAACACTACAAAAATAAAAAGTATAATTGATAAACAACAAATTCTAGATAGTGATGTGAACCATTTACAAAAGAAGGCAATAAAAAAGACAGCAGGCAGGAGTGAGTGACAAATTCTTTACACAGAGTACCTAGGAAAGATCTTTATGAAGGAGAACACTGTATTAGTCACTTCCCTATCACTAGGGCAAAATATACAACACCTAAACCTTAAAGGGGGAGAGTTTTATTTGAGGGGGTCAGCCCATGGTTGGCTGGCTCCCAGGCAGATACACCATGGTAGAAGTCATCCTGGGGGAAAGCTGTTCACCCCATAGCAGTCAGGAAGCAGAGTGAGAAGGGTAGAACTGGGAACAAGAATACACCCTTTCAGGTCACCCCTGCACCCTAGTGACCTAACTTTTACAACCAGGCCCCACCTTCTAACAGTACAGTCAGCGATCAATTCATCAATGGATTAATGCTCTAATGAGTACAGCACCTCCATGATCCACCCACTTTCCAAAGGACCCACCTCTGAACACATGAGATTTTTGTGGGACATCTCAGATCTAAAGCACAACATTTGACTAGTGATGGTCAGCCAGGATACAAGATGCTGAGATATTCTGGTGGGCAGTCAAACTTGGTAAGGACTTTCAAATGGAATTTATATTCTATCAGCAGTATATTTAGTCAATTTAAAAGTTAAACAAGGTCTAAGGGGTGTAGCTAAGTGGTAGAGTCATTGCCTAGATCTCCAAAACTAAAAAAACAAAGTAGAAATTAATCAACAAAAAATTATAAGTAGTGATGCAGGCTACTTAGAAAGTAAAAGAAAGCAAAAAGAAAGCCAGTGACCAGGAGCAAGTGGGAAATTTTTTCCCCAGTTTTCCTGTGAAAAGACTTTATGAGGGGGAACACTTAGGCTGAAATCTGAACAGAGAAAAGACACTGGGCTTGTGAATAATTTGGGTGGAGAAAGGGAAAGCAAGTACAAAGGCCCTGAGGTAGAAATAAACTTTGAGTATTTGAGGAAAAGGAAACCAGCTGTATGTCTGGAACACAAGAGATGAGCAGTAGGAAAGGCTTTCACAGGCAGGCAGGTGCCAAAATTTGTGTTATTGATAAGGAACCTTAGTGTCCTAATCTGTAAAACTGGCATAAAAATGCCTATCCTATAGGGTCATTGTAGGAATTAAGCAAAGTAGTTCATGCTGTAAATATGGGTAATGAATGCAATTAAAGATGAGATGATTATCCTAGCACTGACGCTTTGCCAGAAGGTCACATGGGTTTCCATTTTTCTGGTAACTTTTACCACCTGGGCTGAGTAAGCTAGGCCTCTTTTCCACTGAATGGGACGGTCTGGAAGCCTGCATGAATATCCACTGCCTGAGCTCTTCCTCTCTGTCCTCCCACCTGCTTGTCTGCCTGCAAGTTTCCATAATGGTCATTCATTTTTAACTGGCTACAAAGAGAGAACTGCACAAGTGCCACTAGGCATAAATGTTTCTGCTTATTACAATCCATTTGGAGGTCACTAGGTAGCTCCAGGAATTCCCAAAAGCAAAATATGATGCGATAGTAAAAGGGGAGAGAAGATTATAAAGTATTATATGTCTTCCAAACTTGAGGTGGGGAGCCAAACCCTAGGGCCTGAAAAGGCTCTGGGCTAATCTTAGCTCAAAGTTTGTCAAAGCAGAGAAAGACTCTGGCTTCCTTTCCCTTGACCTATGGTGAACTTTGCACTTGGGCTGAGTGATTCCAATGACGTAGGAAGTGGTGCTAAGCAGGCCTGTTAAAGGTGTGCCACATAGAGGACTGCTGATGATATCACAGCCAGACTCCCCCTTCTGTCTTCCAAGGTGCCACATTCTTTGGCTTCTGCCTGAGTCCTCACCTTCAGTCCCCGGTGCCCAGCGCACAGGCTTCCATCAGCTCCTGAACACAAGTCTGCTCCATTCTTGGAGTTCTTACATGTGGTTTTGCCTTCTTCTTATCCCTCCTTCAGGGAGATCTCTCTGGATTAACCAAAATAAAACAACTCTTCCTTCATTCCCAATTTTCTCCCTATAATGCTTGCCACTAATGTAAATCTTATTAGCTGCACTCATAAAAGTATATTTTACCTAAAAGCAATGACTTTGTCACACTTGCTCCTCATCATGTCCCAGTGTCTAGAAAAATGCCTAGCACATAATATTTGTTGAATGAATTGTGGAAGAGAGAGAAGCAAACCTTGATCTTGAAGGTGAATTTACAAAGGCAGAGGAGGGACAGTATTCCAGAAATACTGGGATATCTCATATAATTACAGGAAGGGTTGAATATTTGAAGCATAGATGCAGAAAAATGCCTAGGTCACCACTTGCAGGTAGTAGGATGCTACTAGCTGTCTCTGTCTATGTCCTGTGTGCAGCCTGTATGGGCACCATTCTATTCCACCATGTGTTCCTTATCTTCACCTAGCATGATATATGCCTAAGTACAGCTCCTGAGGCTCAAATCTTGATAAAGAGGGAATGACACTCTTAGTAAAATATCCTGTAGGATATCTCAGCAAAGAATACTGGTTGGTTTGATTCAGGCTAAGGCAACTATTGTCGAAAGGATGTCAGACATAAGAACAAAGTAATTCATACTACACTTGTATGTGTGGTTGGAGATGGAGGGTGAGGTGATTTCCAAAATAGGCAGCTACTGAGACATATCCACCACACTAGACCTTGAAATGCAGAAAAATAGGAAGAGTTGAGTTACTTTGGATGGAGATTGGAAAGAGAACAATTTATCTACAGGAAAGGAATCAAGGAGGGGAAGGTGGGAAGCTTCTACTGTAGTCCAGAAGTGAAACAAGGCATGCATGCTTGTCTTAGGTTGGAGTTTTCAGAGACAAAAACTCATGTGTTTTAGATCATTAGGAAGCATGGTATGGGGTATAGGACAGGGATGAGACAAAGAAAGGTGAGCCAGTGAAAGGAGGGTCAATAAGCAAGTACTCATTGAACTGTTACCACTTTCTGTCAAGTGAGCTGTGGAGTATCACTGTACCATCTTCCAAGAGGTCAGATTCATTAGGGCTTCTAGTACAGAGCATCTGAGAATAGAATATGGAAAGAATTTGTCTGATAGACACTTCTTTGTCCAAAGATTGACCTTGTGGTGTAGTACTTCTGATATTTTCAGACTGCACAAGTCTGAGCACAGAGCTGGCCACAAAACATATGCCACATGTATCAATACTCTGAGGGTGAGGCAAGAAACACGAAGCTGCAACCCTAAAGACCAATGATATCTAAATTGGCCCATAACATGCACTATGTCTCCTGTGGTGTCATAATTGTGTCACAAGAACTTCGGGAAGAGAAGAGAGGAAGGGTAATAGAAAATATTTGCAGATGAAACAGAACTTGCAAATGGAGAGCAGAGGCTGAGACAAAGTCAGCATTCTCTCTATCTAGTTTCCCTGTGTCCTAGGATAAATTATCTCCTTACAGGCTTCCTAAATTCTGATTTATCTGTGCAAGTTTTGATCATAAGAGTTGATTTCTGGATCCCCAAGCTTCACATTTCTCATCCAGTTGGCAAGATCTGTCCTTTCTGGCAAGTGACAAAGCTAAACTCTGGTTCTACTTGTAGAGTAAAGCCAGTGCACCCTGAATAAATGGGATAGGAGAAGCTCAGCCACTTATAAGGCAGATTCAAGATGAAGTTGTAGAAAAGAAAGCACCAGGAGATCCTTCTGCCAATGTCCTGTCAATGACCAATGACTGCAGAGGACTCTAGAGTCAGTGTGGTTTGATCTCTTGATAGCCTCCTTGTAGTGACCACATCCTCTGTCCAGGCATGTCATGAAAAGTAAAGGACATCAGATTGATCATCTTGTTTCAGACAGGGACTGGAGAATGTCCTGGACAAAACAGCAGATAGAAAAAAGGGGAAGGAAACCTCAGGGTGGAGTGGTGATTATGCAGTATTTTTGCCTGAGGAATGAGTGGCTTGCACCTTACACATGGTATCCTTTACCCAGCTCTTGCGGTTTGCAATGCTGCCAACAGTAAACCACAATCAAATAATAACCCATTTTCTTAACAGCTATAATGAGTTTGTATGCAGCATCCAAAAATTGCAAAACACTGGCATCTCTTGTGGTTTAGAAACACTGGCATCACTTCTGCAGTACAGCTAAAAATAATCAACATAATAGCTGAGAGCCATTGCCTTTGTCTAGCAAAGTACCTTGATAAGTACTTAGGGGAAGGAGGGAGGACCTTGAGGTTATTAACTGGCAAGAGACGAGGTTTCAAAATTGAAAAAGCTGAGATATAAACAATCAGAAATGAGCGAGGAATAGAGTAGGAAATAGAAGGGATGGCTGAGCAATACGACAGTATACATAAGAGTAAGAATATTTTAAATATCATTTTTAAAATTGTGTGTGTGTGTGTTTCACTACAGCGAAATCCTTTTGTCTCTTCCAAACTTCAGTCAGAAAGATGACAATATAGGTTCCAAAACCCATGCAAAACGTTTAATATATGATGTCATTCAATCCTTCTGGCAACCATGGGAGTTGGGTATTACTGTTACCCACATTATAAGTATGTGGAAATGAAAGCTTGGAAAGATAATATTACCTGCACTACCTTGTTAGTGGTAGAATTAGTCTTCATCCCCAGGGAGCCTAATTTAGAACTTGCACTGCTAATAAGGCACATACATGAAAAAGCCAAAGTCATCTCCCTCTGTCTATCTCTCTCTGCCTCTCTCTGTCTCTGTCTCTCTTGCTCTGTGTGTGTGTGTGTGTGTGTGTGTGTGTGTGTGTGTGTGTGTGTGTTATCAGAATTAGGGAAAGAGCCTCAAGAAACAGGACCAAAAATGCAGGAAGTTTGGGACTCAGGTAACCATAACATGGATGCTTCCTGAATATTGGTGGAAATATGAGACAGGGGTTGGTCTTTTCTCAGGACATGGGACAGACCTAAGCCTCTCTAGATTTTATAGATCATGGAGACTGTGACTGATAACAGTTTAAATTTTGAGATTAGCAGTTCTGACTTATGTCTTCATAAAATAATATTATGAATAGCTGTGAGGATTGTTGCAAGAAGTTTGTTAACAGTAAAGTATCAGTATTTATAGATGATTTGGTTCTTAGTAAATGAAAGTATATTTGAGCTTTTCCCCATAAGAACACTAGATTGAACATCCATAATGCTATTCTCATGTATTCTGATTCACTTCCAGGAGTGGGACAGGAAGAGCATGGATAATGTTGTAAGCTGTGTGTATCTTCTACTCTATCTTGCCTAAGTTGCTGCCCATGGCCCCAGTTGCATATGAAGACACTTCCTGACAGAAATGTGTGGCACAAAAGTAGTTTGAGAATAAGTTGACTGGACAACAGTTGCTTGTCCTGGATTATTGTGATCAATGCCTCTAGCCCCCAGGAAGAATGATGACATTAGTAATTTGCACTCTAATTCCGATTCTACAGTGCTAGTCATTTTGGCCTCCAGGTGATGTTTAATTACTACAACATGTAAGAGTGCAAATAGTGCAATTGCCCCACTCTGGAATGGTGAACGGTAATGGGGAAGAGTCACTTTGACTTTAACTGGTTAAGAAGTTGGAATTTGTTACATACAGATGCACAGCATTTCTTTTACTCTCTTAGATTTTTGCAGCTGTCCAGGAGTAAGTCTGTAGCCAGAGAGTGAGTGGCACATTCTCCTAAGGCATCACCTCTTTACCTAGATTAAGAGGTAAAAGGGAAGGAGACCTTCTGGTGCTGTACTGCAGAAACCTGGATTAAACCTATTTTATCCATTGCATTCCCCACGAGGGGCTCATTTGCATATCAGAGGCAAGAGAGGGCTGGAGCAGTCAATGCTCAGCCGATCCCAAACTGGGTTGCAAACTGCTCCAGCTGCTCAGCCACCAGCGGAGCCAACCATGAGTCCCTTCTTGCCATGCCAGCTCTGAGCTTCGGCACAATCATGGTTGGTCTGTGGGCTGGAATAGTTAATTGGATCTGTGTTTGTAAGGTTTTTGAGGGGAGTCACAATGCTCACTCAGTGGATGAAAAGGCGTATTTTGGATTAAGCTTCTCTAGGGCATTGTTTGCTAAACATTTTCAGTCTGGGAGACCTGAAGCAGCCCAGCCAACAGCAGAAGGATTGATTCTCTCCCTCTCTTTCTCCCTCCTTGTCTTCCTTCCTTTCTTCTTTCCTTCCTTTCTTCCTTGCCTCTTTCTCTTCCCCTCTTATTCCTTTCTTTTATTTTTGTTTACACAATAACATTTGCAGTATGATAGGAAATATATATATATATATATATATATATATTTATTTTTATTGATTGATTGATTGATGTTTTCTGGTGCTGGGAATCTAACTCACGACGTCGTGCTTGCCAGGCAGGCAGTGTGCCACTGAGTTAAATCCCCAGCCCTGGAAATACATATTTAGTCTTTGTGGTTCTGATTGTTGGTGCAAAATCCCTGAAATCTTTAGAACTCCTGAGTGAGAAGAGTGTCTTTTCTTACTCATTAAAGGCCTCCTTCAACATGTCTGAGTTTGTGCTAATGAGATGACACTTGGACAGCTCCCAGATGACCTCTGGATAGGGTTAGGGGTTGGTCTGTGGGAAGACCAAGTCTTTATTAGAAGACTAGAACTTTTAGCTTTACCCCAGACCTAGTAGGAGGGGAGAATGGCTATAGATTAAGTTCAAACACCAATCATGAGCAGTTTAATCAATCACACAACTACGTAATGAAATCTCCTTCAAAGCTCCTAGGTGTGGGGGAACTTCCAAATGTGTGGACATTTCTGAAGTGATGGGAGGATACTGTGTCTAGAGAAGGCATGGAAGCCCTTCCACTTGCCCTTTGCCCACTAAACCCTGCCCTATACATCCCTTCCTTTAGGCTGTTAATAAATTATGCCCTTTACAATAAAATTGGTAAACACAAGCAAAGTGTTATTCTATGTTCTGCAAACTGTGCTAGCAAATCATTAAACTGAGAAAAGGGTCATGGAAACCCCTGATTTATAGCACGTCAGCTCGAGGTCCTATGAGCGGGGAGAAAATGGCTCCTCATGTCCTCTGACTGGGATGAGGTACATTCTAAATTTCTCATTAAAGGATATTAACTGAATTCAGGATCTGTATAATAAATTTTGTATCTTTTACAGAGTCTTGGTGAGACTCCTGAGTTTTATTTAGCCATCAATGTCACTGATAACAATACACTGAGCAGATGGTACGTGCCAGGCACTGTGCTGTGTCCTACCCATGCATTTTTCCGTGAACAAAGCGCTGTTACTCCAATGTTAAAAAGTAAGAACACTGAGGCCCAGTAAGTGATTTTCAGCATAGGCCTAGACTTAAAATTCTAGGCTGTCTATTGTCTGAAGCTTGAGCTTATAACTCCTGAGCTCAAGCTGTCATCTTCATCTTATAACTCCTGGGTTTTCCTTTCGAATCTGGACCAGAATGTAGAGTCTTCCTTTTCTTGTAAACTTTATGTAAGCCCACAGACACCAGCTTCTGAGCAGCTTCTTTGCAGGAAATGGTCCCACCACAGCCAGAGTTACTTTGAAGTTCAAATGTGCAAGATTGTTTCTGCTTGTTTTTTCTTCTTCTGTGGTTTACCAACAAAGTTTTAAATTGAAATGTTTTCTGCCAGATAATGGATTGAGAAAAATCCAATAAGATAGTTTGTCTTTTATATTCTCCAATGAGACAATACATAAAGGAATGTTATAGTTTATATCTACTTAAGAGGTAGAATTTTGGGATAATGCTTAGATTATGGGGGCCTGTAGCTGACCTGGTGTTAGGAGTTGGGGTTGGAAAGGTGAATCACTGAGGGTGAGGCTTGGAAGGGTTGATCTCCCTCCCCATCTCCTCCCTTCTCTCTCTTTGACTGCTGACCATGCCGTGAGTAGCTCTCCTCCGGCAAGCTGCATTCCCGTGGAACCAACTTACTATGGACCGAAAACAAACCTCTCCTTCCTGAAGTAGTGGGTGTCAGGTATTTTGTCCCAGCAATGAGAAAAGTGACTAAGATAAGGGACTCTTATTAATTACAGAGGAACTTGATATTCTATTTGTTGTTCTCTGACAGGTCATAATGGAATAACTCCATGTGCAAGGTGTGAAATTTACTATGTGGCAGAGAATGGTGTTTGAGTGTGCAGTGAGGCCTGTTCTTTCACCCCTCTACTTTGGGAAGAAAGAACTTACATCACTGATCAAGGAGGACTTAGCAAATTTTCTGCAATGCTGGTTAGCAATTAAATACACCCTTCATGTCTCCTGTGCAACTAAGTTTGTAAGCATATTTAACATAGATTTGGGACAAGCAGAAAGCTAATACAGATTCCTGAGGTGCCAAAACTGAAAGCCTTTGAGTAAGAGAAACAACAGCTGCAGTGAAATATTGTTTGCCAAACCAGCATAGAAAGACACTCACATGTGCATACAAGGCTTTAGGAACTGTTTGCTGAAATTTTAGCAGCACACATATCCACATGTGATTTCCAAGCAGTATGTGGTGACTGTGGGTCCACAGTAGAACTGTACTGTAAGCCATATTATCCAAACGCATCATGCTGGTTACACAGCTGCACCTTTGGACACACTGTTCTTTCTGCTTGACATGTACTGCACCTTTACTACTTCCTGAGACTCACATCCATATATGCTCTTGTAGGTTAAGCACCTCCTTGCTTTGTAAATATTTCTCTACCCAACAGAAGCTCACCACTCTCATCTATCTCTGTATCCCACTTTGCCTAACAAACACTTAGCTTGTGTTACTGATCCTTGAAAATATGTTTATATGTCTTTATTTGCTACATGTATTACAGCTCACTTCTATGATTTTTTTACCATATTTATGCTTCATTCGTAGTGTTACTTTCTTGATGTGTTTCTTTAGAGTGACTCACCTTTAAAATTTGCAACAGGGCATTAAGTCCCTTCTGCAGGTGAGAGACTAAGTTAAAGTGTGGAGATTTTCAGATCCAGCAGAGCCCTGCTAAAGGCTCTAAACTGAGACTGTCTCTCTGCCTGAGATTAGCGAGGGATGGGAAGATGTTAAACCAGCCCCAGCTGAGACTTTTTCCTAAATGTAAGTAGGATTGAAGATGAATTGGGCCCTAAGACATAGGTGGTTGTCTTTGTCTTTGTCTTTGTCTTTATCTTTTTCTGTGTCTTTGTCTTTGTCTGTGTCTGTGTCTGTGTCTTTGTCTTTGTCTTTGCCTTTTTGCCTTTGTTTTTGAGACAGGTTCTTGCTAAACTGTTAAACTCATGATCCTCCCACTTCACCCCAAGTTGCTGGGATTACCGGCACAAGCCACCTTGCTCAGCTGCCCACAGGTAAGTCTTCTTGTCACCAACTGTAAGATTAAAGAGCTGGAGCTCAGAAATTTAAGTAAGTTGTCCAAGGGCACACAGAACTAGACAAAAACATTAAATGCTAAATCTGGTTTATTTCTCTCCAATGCCATCATCACTGCATAATGCCACCACTTTATGATTCTAATAACAATTTTAAAAACTTAAAAAATAAAATAAACCAGCACTTTCAGGTACAGTAATAGAAGAAAAAGCTTTGATGTAGAAATGTCTTCAAAATACACTCTGGTACTTGATGATAGTAGAAAATATTCATTGGGGATGGTTATGAGAGTGTAGTTATTTTCTTTTAAATATAGAAAGGATTCTTATCTTTTGGAGACATTTACTATAGTATTTATGAATGGGATGCTACAATGTTGCAGATGTACTTTAAAGTAATATGAGAATGTATGTGGTTACAACAATTTTGAAAAACTAACATGAAGAAAGGAAATTGGATAGAGGGTAGATATGTTGATTGGCCAGGATTTGACAATTGTTGGATTAGAGTCCAAGGTCATTAATACCCTGCTTACTTTATCATAGGCACAATTTTGTATACTTAGAATTTAAATCTTTTAAATCATTTATAGTTGAGGTTTTTCTTAAAGACCTTTCCCAAGCTAATACAATAAAGGGTACCCAAACCACAAAAAAAGAGAAAAGAATAGAAAAAGAAAAAAGAAAAGAGAAAATATTAAGCTCAGGAATCTGAAGACCTCAGAGATAATCATTTTCTGGTACTGATTCCCTATATGAATGTGGGGCCTCACCGTCCTCCAAGGAGAAGGTTGTTGGTTCTTAAACAGGAATAAGCATAGGAACAGATGGAAAGCTTACTGCAAACAGCTGCCACATACTGACAAATAAGACCCTCTGGATTTAGGATCCAGGACTCTTCATTTCAGATGAATACTCCTTTCGTTTTAATGTAGAAAAAAATGCACTCAGTGCTTCCATACTGCCTACCAGATGCCACTGATCTTTCCTCTTCCTGATGCTTGCACACATCCTCCCAAAACTCAGAACACTGAATCCCCCACACACTGACATCTTTTCTGCCCCTTCTCCTGTCATTGCCTGTCATTGACCTGCTTTTTGGCTCCCATGTCCATTCACGAGGTCCACTCGGATAATCCTACTTATAATCTCCATCTTAAGCATTATCTCAAGGTCTCATCACATTTACAAAGCTCCTTTTCTGGTGTTAGGTAACATAGTCACTGGTTCAGGGATTAACAGATGGATACCTTTGGAGAGTCATCCTTCTGCTTTCTGCAAACTAAATACCGAGATGATAATCTCTATATCACTTCTCAGCCTTTTGACTAAGATCAAGTGATAATCTCTAACATTTTATTCTGCTGTAAAAATAAATGACTGGCAGAATGCCTGCACTTCAAAATGTCTCTGCACCTAAGCAACTTTCCCTCCAGTGAGCTCCAATTCATTGTTCTCTGCCTGGAGCACCCCTCCCCCATAGCACCATGTCAAACCACACATCCTATTGTTTAAGACTCAGCTGCACCTCTACCTACTCTAAAAAGCCTTTTCTGAGTGCCCTTGTACAAATATTATTTTGAGCACCGTCTCCCATAGCATGTAACTTGTGCCTGTACATGTACCATATCGTAGTCCTCCTGGCCAGGCATGCCCACAGTAGGTACGCACATGTATGTGTAGTGGAGCCCAGCTGTTGGGACAGAATGTACTAGTTCTGGTATGATGCTCTCCTTCCTCTTCCAGGGGTTGCTGTTGCCCCCTTATGCAACCTAGCCTTGGCCTTTGAGTACTAAGGAGATGACTGCTTAGACAGAATCTACATTTTGCATTTAGAAATGAAATATTTTAACTTAATGGGCTAATGGACTAATTATGCTTGTTGACTGTAATCCCAAGAATCAGCTTGGACTTGCATTCTATATACCTTTTATTTCACTTCTCTAGCAATTTATTTTATTGTATTTTACCAAAATATTGGTTCATAATGGATTGGTACTTTGTCTCAGATAGTTTCAAAAGCTGAGACTTCTGGGAAAGGTTTTCCTCTCTGAAAAGAAACAATGTGTCTTCTATGTTGGGTGTGTAACATCTACACAAGATGCTAAGGACTGTGGCATCCCAGCAATGACACAAGAATTCCATATAGTCAGACTGTGAGAGCCAGATATGTCAGAGTAGAAAGATAAGGTGTCTGCATTAGTTAGTAGCAATATTAACTACCATTTATGGAGCAATTTTCACAGCCCCGCCCTTTTCTAAATGACTTATGCAAATGTTTTCATTTAATCATGCTAAGTCCCAAGTACCATTATGACCCTGTTTTATAAAAGGGGAAACTGAAACAGTGAGGTTAATGCAGGGTTGGCATTTGGGCACCATAATAATCTCATTCTAAGCATGGCTCTTGACCATTCCTATGATACGATTGAGCCAATGATCATTGCTGAGTTACCCTGGATACATCTATCCCTCAACTTCCTGCTATCTGAGAAATTACATCACCTTATATGAAGTATCTTAGGTTTGTAAAAGTAACTATAAAAGTTTAAGAGTTAAAATGGAATTGCTTGTGTCAAGTTGCTCAAAAAAATCAAACAAAGCTTGACTATTAGGAGGTTATGATGGAAGGGCTTTTATGCATGATTGTCTGATAGTAGCTATCAAAAACTGCCAGAATCATGAGCTTGTGCAAAGGTCACTGCAACTTTATACAAAACCTGTCTTCAGGGACTTCTTTCAGTAACTATCTGTTCAACATTGGACAGATGCCACTCTTTTTACTAATCATTGTGGCCAAGGCTTATTGTAAAAAATATCTGACGCAATTCTCATTTTCCCTTTAAAATCTTCCCCTTGTCTCAATGTTTTGGAATATGCCTGTAGTTTATTATGGTGGCAAAAGTGCAGGAACCAACCTAGCAAGTATTCCGCCTGAAATGTATACTTGCTCACAGAGTTGGGAGATGACTACTTAAATGATGGGCGCCGACTATTCCTGGTGAGTATTTGAGGCTGAATTGTTGACATTCAGGCCTTTAAAGTCCAACTGATTTGTTGGTGAACAAGGCCCATAATCATGTCTCACCTAGCTCATGATTTTATTTGTCCTCTAACTTTTACATCTAGGTGGTGAGGGAATCAACTTTAAAATATGTAAAATCAAATGCAGAGTGAGCCTTTGTGTGCACACAAATAACATGATAAAAAACCTTTTTGTGTTAAAGTTGAGCATCCATTGCTGCTGTTTCTTTTCTATACATGAAGCTTCTTCCTGAAGCTTGTCTCGGAATCCAGCTATAGGGCTTGAAAACATCTTATGGCCATGTTTAGAGGCTTTTAAAGTTTACAGAATAAATTGTCCTTTCCTGAAGTGATCTTCCATTAAGGCAGGTCAGGTGGTCATCCATAGCTCCTTCCTGAGGCGGCTGATAGTTGAGTGGTAGCTGCTGCTTTGTTAACAGTTTGAAAGGTTTCACCAAAGGTCAGAACCCAGAACAAATGATTGACTTCCTATGTTGAATTTTAGACTTCCTTTTTTGAAGCACATAAAATTAAGTCACAGAGCACAATTTTAGCTGCTTTCTCCCAACAAATACCTCTTTGAATTCTTCTTTACATTTAATTGCAGGGAAAATGATCTATTTGTTTTAAGAACTGGAGACCAATAAGCATCTAAATTCAGTGTTATTGATCAGAGTAACTGACATTTTTTAAAAGTTGTACTTATGCAGATTTAAACTCAGAGATTGAGATGAAGAAGATAAAACAACTGTCACTTTTTGTGGAGATTGTACTCTAGATATTTTTCTTCCATCAGAAATAAAGACAGAAGTAGTAACATTGACATAGCATTCATATAGTAAGAATATTTTGGTGTTCAAAATGTACCATGAATCAAAAGTAACTTGGCCTAGTTCAAGGCACCCCAGCCAAAAGAATGTTTTGATTTCTTATCGTCTCCTAAGAATGATAAAATAAGACCCTTTTTCCTTAGTGGACCTTAAGAGAAACTAAGTAACAAAAATAAACTCTGTATCCCCTTGGATTTGAGGATGGGGAGAGACTGGTTCAGCTCCTATGTACAGAATTATGTATCAGTGGATAGGAAAGATGGCTGTGTGTGTGTACGTGTGTGCGTGTGTGTGTGTGTGTGTGTGTGTGTGTGTGTGTTTATGTGTGATGAGGATAGTGTTGGGCCACTGAAGTTAGCTTTCTTTAATTCAAATTTTTAGTTTATTTCACACTAATATCCCTATGTTAAGACCTGGGGGGTACTTTGATGTTTCAGACTAATAGTTTCATTCATGAAGCTCAATTATCTCCTTCTTAGAAAAACATTCCCAGAGAGACTCAGACTCTTGGTGTGGTGGGCAAATTGTGAGGACCTGACAATCTAAGTCATGTCCAGAAGAAATAAATTCTATTTCATTCATTGTAAGCTACATCTGCCTCAAAGCTAAGGAAGCTTCAACTATTCTGGGACCAGTGTGATGATCATGTTTTATTTTGCTTTTTTTGTTTGTTTTGTTTTTTTGGTTTTGGATTTTTTTTTCTGGTACCAGGAATCGAACTCACGACCTTGCGCTTGCCAGGCAGGTGCTGTGCCGCTGAGCTAAATCCCCAGCCCCAGGGTGATGATCATGGACGTGGAGGACTAGGTGAATATGCACATTCCTCCTCTTCCTTAAGCCCATATGTACAATGCCCTTTCCTCTTTTTTTAAGGAAACAAGGTTTAATTTGGGGCTGGGCTTGAGTCTCTCAGAATAGGTATTCTATGGAGCACTGTAATTGATTATGTAGTCATCTGCTTTACCCCTGAAAAAGGGAATGATAATCATTTACTCATTAAGAATTTCAGGTGGAAAGCCCTCCCAAGGCAGACGCAATTCAAATTAGATGATTTCCTTCCTTTCTTTTCTTCCTCCCTTTCTCCCCTCCCTGTCCCTCCCCTCCTTCTCCTCCTACTTCTTGTCAAATCTTAATAACTTTGTGCTATACATATTTGTTAGCACCTATTTTAGAGTAGGCAGTGCTCTGTTTGCTGAGCATATGGTAGTAAACCAGAAAGACACCATCATGAGATTTGCAGAAAAGGCAGAACTAGACACATAAATGTAAAATGTATTACTTCATTCCAAGAATGCCATTTGCCACGGAAGTCAGAGTGTGAAACGTGTGGATAACAGGGCAACATGTTTTGTCCTCAGGATGAGGAAAGGCCTGATATTGGAATGGGAATCTGAAGATGACTGGTAACTAATATGAAAAAAGCAGGATAATTTTATGCAGAATCAAGAGAGTGAGGGTGGAAAGACAAATATTTGAGGAAAGAAATATATGAGGGACAGATTGGTTGAGAGCTGGAGTGTAGGAAGGGAAGTATTGCCGGATGAGGAAGGAAACACTCAGGGCTCACAATTGCAAGGCTCACAACAAGGGAAAGGATCAGAGTCTGTTAACAAAGTAAGAGGCATTTTAAGCAATGTTAAGATTAGACTAGAATTATTTGACACTCACTACCACTACCATATGGGAATAGGTTGGAGGAGAACAGATGTGAAGTTCATGGCCAATCAGGGAAATAATAAAATTGTTTAGCAAAAAATGATATTGATTAAGAATTACATGGTGTGACATGGATGCAAAATTTAACTACTTATCCTAGCAAAGCATCTTTAAAATATTTTAGGCGTCTAAATCTATCTCTCAAACTGTTCTACCTTTTTGGAGGGCAACAATATGTTGGTTCCTTATGTGTTAATTTTCTAGTGGGGAGTCCATGTCAATTACATTCTTAATCTTGAACAACTGCATGAATGCTTGTTATGGTTGATACATTGTGTCAGCTTGGAGAGTCTAGAGGCTTGGCTAAGTGACTTAGCAGTTATGCATCCTGGGGTGAAAAGGACATGCCCTTACCCTTCCGGGATGTTGTTCATTGTGTCAACTTGAGAAGTTTAGAAGGATAACTATGTGACTCAGCAGGGAGCCAGGGTCCTTACTTTGTATTCATCCTGAGCCTGTGCAGGAGGAGGGCATGGAGATTATGTGACTGCTATATGCCCCCTGGGTGGGGGCAGCCTACTTGCAATATAAAGGAGGAAAAGAGGCTTGTTCTCATCCCCATTTTGCTCTTGTTGCTTTTGCTGTTTTCTACCACCATGAAAGTTTGCCCTCTGCCATGTGCCACTCTGCCTTGGAACCACTCAAGTACAGACTGAAAACCCCACAAACTGTAAGCTAAATAAGCCTTTCCTTCCTTAATTTTGGGTGTCAGGTATTTTGTCAGTAACAAGAAAAAAGTAACTAAGACAGTGCTCTATCATTAATAGGTCTCCTGCACATACAAGATGAGGAACAGTAGCTAATGTCCATTTTATGAGACTTGGGCAAAAAGTGTCTCATTTTAGGTAGCTAAAGAGATTTACAGCTATTGTATATTTGTATTTAAGACAGTTTGGTTATAGCTCTGATATGTCGGATGTTGAATACTTGCTCTGGAACAAACTTCCTATAAAGGCATTGTTCCTGTGGGGAAATGTGATTAACTTCATGACACTATGATTTGTGGATGAATTCCTAAAAATGCCTTTGGTAGAAAGTGGGAATTGGCTTTTCCTCATTGATTTATTTAATCATTCAGACAGCCATGTTGAGCACCAACAACCTTCCAACACAACTTATGTGTGAGATACAGGAGAAATAAGGGTGTCTTCCAGACAGAATTTGCAGCCCAAAAGGGTCAGGCTGGTTTTCCAACAGGAGAAAGTCATACCCGCACTTCATGTCAGATGAGCTCTGCCATCAATATTCTCTCCATAACATCTGCCATCACATTTTGTTAAACTCTTTCTCTCATATACTCATCCTTTTATTCTATCTAAATAAACATTATCCATAGCCACAGTTCCCCTGGAGATCCAACCCATTACTATCTACCAAGAAGTCAACTCTGTGCTTTTCTGAAGGAGCAAGTGTCACACTGATCTGTGTTCCAAGGGGTTAAACAGAAAAGGAGAGGAAAGGAAAAGATAAAGGTAATTTATTTGTTCAAGGATTGCTGCCTAATATTGTTCTAGGTTCTGAGTTTTGTGGTTTCAGTTTACTTTTCATAAATGGCAAAGTATCTTAGAGAGATTCCAAAGCAAATCTTTAAATGTTTTTTTCCATAATAAAATTTTCTCAGTCAAAGGTGCTGCCCTTCATTAATAAAATATGATATTTATTACCTCCCTAAAGTAATGAAAAATGCAGTGTTCGGAGATGGGAGCATGTGTGCAGATGATTTATCATTGAACTAGTTTTTGAACCTGGCTTCCCAGGCCTGAATCATATGAATATGAGCTCAGAGCATCTCCTGTTAGTCACCTGGCCTTGTTATTATGCCCTCTCCTTAGGTATCAAGATAAGCACTTTGCTTCTTTTAGAGGAAACATTTTGAAGGCAAAAAGTAATAATAAAAGCTTTTCCAAGAAATCATTTGTAAACGCTTCCATGTTTGAGGGACCTGCACATGTTCTGTAATGAAGAAATAGCTCATGGTTTTTTCTTTTTGCAGAGCTATTTCCTCCTGTTTATTCTTTTTTTATGTACTCATTTTTCAGAGGTATCTGTGGGCACAGCCATAACATAAAACCCTTTAAAATACATTATTATCTTCCAGGAATCCAGCTCTGTGTGTTTTTGAAGATGCAAGAGTCACACCAACCTGTGCTCAGCCTGTGTCTGCCTCTTATCCCTGTGAGACCAACGTCTCCAAGTCTCTCATTCTTTACCTGTAAAATAGAGGCAATGCTGGTATCTACTCAGCAGAGACAGTGCTGCTCACTAAATCTCAAAAGCAAAACAGATAAATTATTAGGGGAACCAGTGGTACAGAGAATGTGTTGCCGTGGTACAAAGGGAACGTAAAAGGGGCGATAAGAAGTGGTTACAATGTCTAAGAGATAGCAATAGTGTGAAAGGTGAAGAAACCTGCCTGAGCAAAAACATGTAGTTAAACAGCAACTGTTTATTGAGATGAAAGTAAAGTTGATGTGTGTGTGAAAATGAAAAGGAAGTGCAAGGGAATTGTTCTGGCATTAAAGTGGAAACCCAGACGTCAGATGACACGGGTAAAGGATTTCAACAGAGTACCTACAACCATCTGAGTTTTTGTCAAAGAGGCAAAAACATACATTGGAGAAAGGGCAGTAATAAACTGTGCTGGGAAAACTGGATATCCACATGCAGAAGTGTGAAACTATATTCTTATCTCCCTCCCTGTACTGAAATTAAAGGGAAATGGATCAAAGCCTTAGAAATAAGATTTGAAACATTGAAAGTGCTGGAAAAATATGTAGAAATCCTTGAAGTAACAGGCAAACACTAACAGAATAGCACCCCGATACCACAGAAAATACTATCGAGGATCATTAAATGTGAAGAATCACAAAATTAAAAAGAATTTACACCAAGGTAAACAATCGACAGAATGACAACCTACAGAATGGGAGAAAATATTTGCTAACTACTTTCTGATAGAAAATTAATATCTAGAATATGCAAAGAACTCAAAAAACTTAACACCAATGCCCCCCCTCAAAACAGATAGCCTAATCAATAAGTGGGCAAGTGACTGGAAAGAGAAATTTCAAAAGAAATAAAAGTGGCCAATAAGTATATAAAGAAACACTTTAGCTATTAGAGAAAAACAAATCAAAACTACATTGAGACTTCATCTCACTACAGTCAGAATGTCTATAATAAAGAACACAAGGGGCTGGGGAATTTAGCTCAGCAGCACAGCTCCTGCCTGGCAAGCGTGAGGTCGTGAGTTTGATTCCTGGTACCGGAAAAGAACAAAAAATAAAAATAATAAAAATAAAGAGCTCAAAAACAATAAATGTTAGCGAGGATGAAGGGGAAAAGGAACTCTCTTATGCTTTTGGTGGGAACATAAACTAGTATAACCTCTTTGGAAATCAGTATGAATACTCCTCTAAAAACCTAATAATAGTCATACTATTTGATTTAGCTGTGCTAGTCCTTGGTATAGTCTTGAAAGAATAAAAGACAGGACACTATAGCTAAACATGCATGCTCATGTTTATGGCAGTGCAATTCATAATCGCTAAGCCATGGAAACAGGCTAGATGCTCATAAGATAAACAGATATAGAAAATGTGGTGTATACTTACACATGGAGTAATACTCAGCTATAAAGAAGAAAAAATCATGTCACTTGCAGGAAGACAGATGGAACTGGAGACCATAATGTTATGAGAAAAAAATCCAGTCTCAGAATGTTAAGTAGCATGTATCCTCTTACCTAAGCCATCTAAGTAAGTTAAAAATGAATAAGTAAAGGAGAGAGGGCAGTAAACTGGAAAGTAGACTTTTAGAGATGGGAAAATGGACCAGTAAAAACTGGCTTTCCACACGCTGAAGATTAAAACTAGACCCGTAGTTTTCACCATACACTAAAATAAAATTGAAACGAATCAAAGATCTAAATATTAAAACCGAAACACTACATCTGTTGGAAGATAGAATAAGTAGAACAATTGAAGACATTGGTGCAGGGAAAGACTTTATAAACAAAACCTTGGTCATACAGAAAGTATCCCAAAGAACCAAGAACTGGAGCCTCATCTTATTTAAAAGCTTTTGCACAGCAAAAGAAACCACCAACAGAGTGAAGAGAAAACTCACAGAGTGGCTAAAGTTTTTTGCCACCTGTTCCTCAGACGAAGGTCTAATATCTAAGATACATAAAGAACTCAGAAAAAATCAGACCCCCAAATTTAAAGACCCAGTCCAAAAAGTGGGACCCTGAAATGAGTAGACACTTTTCAGATGAAGTAGAAATGGCAAAAAAAAAAAAAAAAATGGTAGAATATTCAGCATCACTGATCATTCAAGAGATGCAAATTAAAGCAGTGCTGAGATACCACCTCACTCCAGAAAGAATGACTATCATCACGAAATTAACCAATAACAAATGCTGGCAGGGCTGTGCCAAAAAAGGAAACTTTCTCCACTGCTGGTGGAAGTGTAGATTGGTGCAACCACTGTTGAAAGCAGTGTGGAGATTCCTCAAAAAGCTAGAACTAGAGGTTCCATTTGACCCAGATAGTCCCCTTTCGGAATCTTCCTGAAAGATTTAAAAGTATGATGCCACGAGATTTATGCGCATCCATGCCTATAGCAGCACAGTTTGTAATAGGTAAATATTGGAAACAGCCCAAATGCCCATCAACCAATGAATACATAAAGAAGCATTTTTTTCAATACAGTGGAGTACTACTCTACTATAAAGGAGAAGCTTGAGACATTCTTAGGTAAATGGGTGCACGTTGAGACCATGCTGTTAAGTGAAATAAATTGGACACACCTGTGAATACCACATTGTTTCTCTAGTGTGAGAAACTGAAAATATAAATAAGAACCAAAGTTTATAAGAGCTACTGGGGTACAAGGGAGGGAGAGGGGGAAGAAAAGAAGGGATAAGAAAAAAGAATAGAAGGAAAAACATGGAAACAAAACTTCTGTAAATAAAGAGGGAAAGAGGAGTAGAAGGTAGGAGAGGGGAATGGGAAAAAAAGAATCAAGATATATCATATACATGTACAAATTCCCTCTGATGAATGTTATTATATATACCTAAGATGTACTGATACAACTTTTTTAAAAAATGAAAAAAAAAGGATCAATGGGAAGCAGTTAGAAAGGGAAAGTGGAATAGCAGGGATGTAATTAATCAAAATAAATTATATGCATATACAAATATATCATAATGAATTTCATTATTCCATATCACTAATATGCATTGAGAAGATGTATTAAATATTTCACGAGTTATTTTCCACTTAGAAAAAGCCTCTTTTCTGTAACCACGTAAGCATTAAATATTTTATTATGAAAACATTTCATGGCTTTAACTAGAAGGAAAGACTGATATTTTCTTCCTTGTTCAGAATTGTAATATTCATCAAATCCTGTGTCCCATGGGTAACTGCCCCATCGTTTGGCAAGGATAATACTCATTATTGTTAATGGATTTGCAGGAAAACACATTTTCTCTCAAACTGCCAGACGAAAACAGCAACAATCTATTCTAAAACTGGAGCCAGTGCCATAAGTTTTGGCCACTCAGCAGAGTAGGGAAAGACTGTCTTTCCAGAAAAATATTTTAAGCACTATATGATGTTAGCTTCCTTGTAGAAAGAGGTGCCAAAATAATTTAAGTTCCTCCCGTGGTCAAAAGCCTCTGCTTGCTGGCTTAGTGCTAGTTAATGCTTGTGGCTTCTGCCTTTGTAATAGTTTATATTTATTTCACTAATTTCAAGGTCTGCTGAGATGACCCAGCTGAGCAAGTCCATATAACTGGTTATTGCTATGTAGCAAAGAGGATGTTTCCTCCCAGTCTGTTGCCTTAACATTCCCAAGTGTGTTCAGCTGTGAGGGTACATGGAGTGCATCCCTGAACACAACTCTGCTGTTGAAGGCAGGAATTCTGCCTGTGAAACTTTCCCTGTAGAAGGCAGGGCAGACCCTCTCTGGTGCCTCACTCAGGGATGAGTATGACACAGGTGTCTCATAAATGGTTGCTGAATGAGTAAATTAATGAATGTCTGCATGGCATACTCAAGAAAATGGAGGAAAAGATTTTGTGGGTAGTTCTCAATTCACCACCAGAGGCTTCCAGTGTCTTACCCAGTGAATATTTGTGGTGCTTTCATCTTTAGTTATTACTATTAATATTATTTTTTTTTGCTGGCTGTGGTGGCCTAAGTGGGGTATAGCCTGGCTAGAGTATAAGGGACAGAAAGAGGGCTGCTCTTATCACTTGTCACTTGCTGCTGGCTACTCCAGTGCTTTTCTGCCTTCTGCCTGCCATGAACTGTTTCTTACTTCCTATGCCCCTCTGCCGTGCCTCCCTGCCTTGAAGCCAGCCAAATACGAAATGAAACCCCTACAAACCATAAGCTACAATAAAACTTTTCAATTTAACATCGAGTGTTTGATATTTATGGGGTTAAATAACCCTTAGTTATTGCAGGCTAATCAGGCTCGCAGTCTCTCAAGGGAGTGGACTGCAAAAGCTTAAATAAATGAAACAAATTGAAATGATTTCAGGGCTCCAGGAGGGTCTAAATCTCTTACAGCTTTGATATTCTCTGGGTTTAGACAAAGACTTTTCTGGGCAGCTGGTATTTATTTGGTTTACAAGCAAAGGAGGGGGATACTGAAGAAAATGCAGGAATCTGGGCAGGACTTGGTAATCCCTTTAAGGACTTCTCCTTAAAGTAATACATTATATTAATTTTGAAGAACTATGTTATCTCCAGAAAGGCCTTCACTGCAGGAGTGAGACACTTGCAGCAACAGTCTCCATTAAGTTAAGTGGAGTTGGAGCCAGACATCCTCAGCTGTGGTCTTATCTTGTCCTTTGAGGCGTTACAGTTCACAGGCCAATACAAGCCTCAGCAGTGACCAGTGATTCATAGAGGTTCATTTACTGTGAGTCCACTGCCCATCCTCAGACAAGGTGCCTAAGCTAGGACAATCCACAAGTAAACATGGAAAACCAATTGGTTAATATTAAATCCTGCTCAGAACCACTTTGTAGTGGTCTCCAACAGATATTTTGTCTCATCAACAAGAAAAAGTTTCTAAAACAATTGTTCCAGGCAATAGAAAATAATCTTATATTTGTTCCTTGGTACATACTTAATAGCCTACGCTTGATGCAAACATTTCTGTTGTGGAATAAAATTAAGTAATTTTGATTTGATTTTTGAAATTTGAAATGAGATAAAAATATTTTGGGTCTACATCTACGTATAATTGATAATACAGTAGTGAATGAGTGAATGAATGAATCGATCAATCAATCAGTAAATCAATTCATATGAGGCACCTATTATACTCATCTCCTTATGAAGAAAAGTATGAGCTAAATGCCCACTACCTATATGCTTTTTTCTGGTTAAGATCACTTTGCTGTAAGTTTGCTAAACTTTGACTTCCTCAATTGAGAACAGATTGAAGTAACCAATTTTGGTCCAGCTAACTTACAGAGATACTAAGGGAAAGACATGGACCAATAAATGCAATGAAATTTTTCAATAAATGCTCCTAAGATATTATTTATTTCTGATATGAATTAGGGTAATTTTTCTGTTCTAGAACACTGCTTATGGAGGATTATTTTTAAGTGAAATGTCATTTCAGTCAACACATTTTAATGTGGAATACTGTGATAGGACCTATGTGTGTGAGTACATACAAACAACAGGTAATAAACAAGTATTCCCTGTATTCTAATTCAGGATTTGATAAATGAGAACTTCATTGTTCCTTTGTGATGACCACACTGACACTTCATGTGACACGTGGCATTTTTGATGTGTGGACTTTCTTACCAGGACTTTCAGTCTCTAGTTATAGTGGCCAAGATCACGTCCCAAGTGAAGAGAGAGCCATTTGAGTGCTAAGGACAAACAGGTTTCTTCCACGCAAGTGGATTTTCTAACTGACTCCTTCAGCCAAGAATAATCCCTTTATTGGTGTGTCTCTGTTGAATTCCTTGGGATCAGTGTAGCACTGATTGTAAGACTACAGGGGAGAAGGTCTAGAATGTGGCAGGATTGACGAACCTGCACAAGGAGGTAACTAAGACACAAGATAGCATATGAATGCTTTAAGAGTTTCTAAAATACTTTGCTTATACATATATTAAATAATCCAGTCTTCTATAAGCTGTGTCCATATCTATCCTTGCTGCTAAGATATAAATTCTTGGGGTGATTGTTTATAACTTATGGCATTATAATTTCCTCTTGACAAAACCCTTCAGTAAGAATTCTTCTTTAGCTAATGACAGAGTTTTGGTTATCCAACTCACTACCCTGTGATAAACAATAGTGATTTGGGGCAAAAATATGAAAGCACCGCTTCCATGCATTGGTAAATAGGCAGTGTAAGATTGTGATTCCAGATGTAAGGGAGACTGATGGGGTGGGCTTTATGCCCCAGCTTTTTGTCTGAAGGAATTTTCCAGATTGCAATGCAAGGAGGAGATACCCAAGCACACGAAGGTCATGCTACTAAGGTGATACGATAAAAGATTAAGTCTGGGAGAGAGTGAGGCAACTGGAATTTGGGGGGCAAAGAATTATACAAAATGTGATTTAAAAAATAGACTCAGTAAAGTCCTCCTGAGCCATTGCTATGCAGTATTCTGTGCATACCATAAAACAGGTCAAAGAATAGTGGTCAGGAAGTTGTAAAGAAAACAGTTCCCAGTGTTCACATGTGGCAAGGAGATGTTTGAATTCTCATGATACAGAGTCATCAGTCCTGAATGGAAATGCAAAGCATTGTATACTGCTTCCAGGAGGGTCACAGTTTGGGGCTGAACCATCCCTAATTAAAGGCTATCCTAGCTTTTTCAAGACAAAACCATAAAATAAACTATGGAAAAATCGAACTGTTCTACCAGAAATATTAACCCCCCAAAACGTAGAATCTTCACACAATTCTTCAAAGGAGAATTGATGTTATGACATTCACAGTATTTAGTGTCCAATAAAAAACTACAGAAAATGTAAACTGTTAGAAAATATAACCTATAAACACAAGGAAAAAATAAACAATAAAAACAGATTCGGAAATAATGAAGAGGGTAGCTGAAATTAGCATGCAAAGGCAAATATCAGGTGAAAATGACACATTGCATATGGATCAACAAGACATTAAATGACTGCTAATTCTTTGATTGAAACAATAAAATCTGTAAAATAATGAATGACAAATTTAACATGCTGAAAGATAAAAAACCCTTTCAACCAAAAATTGAATACAAAGCAAAAGTGTCCTTCAAAAATGAAGACAAAATAAAAACTTTCCCAGATTAACAATTGAAATAATTCATTAACTAATGCACAGCCTTGTGAAATATATATAATATATAATATAATGTATAAAAGAAAAATTTTCATTCTGAAGGAAAATCATAGATGGAACCATGGTTGTACACGAAAGACTAAAGATTGATATTTTAAATTTCTGCGTAAATATATTTTCCTCATTTCACAATTTGTCAAATGGTAATTGATCTTTAAAAGTAAAACTGATAGCAGTGCATTGTAAGAAATGGCAGTAAGCTCTTGTAATGTTCTTATATTGTATACAAAATTACTCGATAGATTGTGATACATTACAGTCAAATCAGTAAGATCTGCAGTGATCAGTAAACATGTAAAACACATAAGTATATCCCACAGCAAAAATAAAATAGAATAAAAATTAACCCTCGGGCTGGGGATTTAGCTCAGCGGCAAAAGCACCTGCCTGGCAAGCGCAAGGTCGTGAGTTCGGTTCCCGGTACCGGA
>NW_004955468.1:8818044-8873113 GCF_000276665.1 Chinchilla lanigera | reverse complement strand
AAAAAAAAAAAAAAAAAAAAAAAAAAAAAGAAAAGATACCCAAAAGTTCACCAAGTTTTTTAAAGTTAAATAACTTAATTTCAAGTAATAAACAAATAAAACTAGAAATGAAAAGCACAATTAGAAAATATTTTAAGTTGAATATAATGAAAGCTCAGCATATCTATTTATCTATCTATCTATATAATCTGTGAATCCAGAAAAAACAGAACTAGAGGGAAATATGTACCTTTTGAAGAAAGGAAATACCTAGTCAATGACCTAAACTTCTTTAAAAAGGAGAGCGGCCAAGCGTGGTGGCACATTCCTGTAATCCCAGCACTCCAGAGGCTGAGGCAGGAGGTTCATTGTGAGTTCAAGGCCAGCCTGGGCTACAAAGTGAGTTCAAGACCAGCCTGAACTGCAAGGTGAGACCCTTTCTCAAAAAGACAAGGAAAAGAACAAATTGAACCCTAAGTACATAGAAATCAACACAATAGCTAATAGAATTAATGGTAAAAACCAAATAATATTTTTTGTTCAATAGACCAATAAAATTAATAGAACTCAAGATAGACAGATCAAGAAAAAAGAGAAAAAAGATACAAATGGCTAACATCAGAATTAAAAAAGTCAGCACTTAGACCCCCTGTTCTTCAAAGGAGAGTGAGAAAATTACGAACATTTCATGTGTAAATTACAAAACCGTGTTGAAAAGTTCCTTGAATAATGACATTAGCGAAAAGTCTCATAAATGTAAAACATGAGTATCTCCATATTTTTTAAGAATGCATGTGAATTTAACTTTCTTACAAGAAAACTCCAGACTCAAACAACCTCCTGTTAGTTTAATTCTCAGAATTTAAAGAATAAATACCTCCAATCCTGTACAAACTCTTTCAGAAATTATAACTTCACAATTACCCCCATTACAAGAATCAGAGAAAAGACTAAACTATGGACAAATATACCTTAATAAAATGTTAGCAAGTAAATCCAGTAATATGAAATCCATAGTAATGAGGGAGGAGTTTCCTCAGATGCAAGGTCAGTTGATATTTGAAAATCAACAAGTGAACCAGGTGCTGCATGGTGGCACATGCCTGTCATGCTAGCACTTGGGAGAATGAGGTAGGAGAGGCATCTCAACTCTGAGGCCAGCATAGGCAACATAGTGATTTGAAGACCAGCCTAAATTCCAGGTAAAGTTTGTCTCCAAAAAAGTAAAATCAACAAATGTAGTCCATCATATTAACAGAATAAAGGAGGAAATTAGTGAAATTTTCTCAAGAGATGTTGATGACACTTAATGCTTCATCATGGTAACAGTAAGAGAGTTTCAACTAAGTAGGAGTAGAGCACTTCCTGAGTTTGAGAAATGCATTTGGTAATAGCTCCTTAGTGAACACACCATACCTAATGGTGAAAACAGAGCACTTTTGTCCTGAGATCAGAAAGCAAAGATGTCTGCTCTTTGTTCCTACTTCTTTTCAACATTGTACTGAACATTCTAGAGAGTTTGATGAGACAGAGGGAATAAAAAACACAAGGAGTTTGGTATTAAAGAAGAGGAATTATCTTTATTGATAGAAATAATAAGTTTAGCAACATTACAGTGTACAAACTACAAAAATCATTTGTATTTCTATGTTCTAGTAAGAAAATATATACAATAGAAATAAATTTCAAAATATGTCAAAATGATAGGAAAATTTCCTTTACAATACCATCACTGTATTCAGGCATAAATTTAGAACATCTGTGCAAAATTGTTATAGTCAAACCCACAAAATATTACTGAGAAATTAAAAAATATTTAAATAATCAAAAAGATTTGAATTAGAAGAGTTGATATTTTAAAGGGCCAGTGTTTATCAGTTTGATTTAGATCCAAAGTAATTCCAATCAAAGTAGCCACAAGAAAATAGAGAGACTGAGAAACAGACTTAGAAATGTAAATGGCAATAGACACCTAAACTAATTTTAAAAAGGACCAGTAAAAATGGAGGGTTTATATTACATAAGGTCAACTGTAAGTGTAGGGTAGTGAAGAGAGTGTAGTATTGGTGTAAAGACAGACATATAGATCAATGGAACAGAATAAACAGTTCAGAAATATACTCATATATATTGTCGATTGATTTTCAATAAATTTTCTAGGGCTTTTTAGTAGGAAAAGCATTATTAAATACATGCTGTCAGGACACTGGGTACACATGTAGTTAAAAAATGAATTTCTACCATTTCTTTATGAAGAAAAATTATCTTAAAATGAATCAAAGACTTAAATGTAAGGTCTTCCAGAACTTACATTTGTTTTAAATAAAGTTCTGGAAAATAACATAAGAAAAAATCTTTCCAACTCTGGGACAGGCAATGATTAATTAGAATTCAAAGTACACTGGCCATAAAAGAAAAAGGAAGATAAATTTGAGATCTGTAAAATTAAGTAACATTCTTGAAAAAGGATCATTTATAAAATGATAATGAGTGTCACAGTTAAATTTTTCTTTCTTTACAAAATACATATTTGAAAGAGAAAAGGTCTGTTTGTAGATACTGTAGATCTCATAATTCATAATAAGAAGATAAATATCTCAATAAAAGTAGTTGAAGGTAAGGGTGGGTGTGGTGGTACACACTTATAATCCCAACACTTTGGAAGCTGAAGCAGGAGGATTGCAACAAGTTCGAGGCCAGCCTAGGCTATACTGTATAGTTAGTTTAAGCCCAGCCTGAACTATGTAGAGAGACCCTGTCTCAAAGAGGAAAAGAAGGTAAAGGATAGTGATAGACATTTTACAAAAGAATGTCCAGCAGTGACCAATGAACACTGCAAAAATATTCAAGATTATTATTCATTAAAGAAATGTAATTTAAAGCCACAGTGAGATAATCATACACTATCACCAGAATGGCTACAATTAAAATGATTGACTGCAATTATTTTCATGAATCTAATCAAACTACTCACCTTTCTTCAAATATCACTTCTTCAAAGAGACCTTCTTTGAACTCAAATCTAAATTATTTCCCCTAATAGTGCCTTATAATTTTCTTTCCCAGTACCTAAATTACTTCTATGTTATATATTATTAAATAAATACTTGAATGGGGCATTATGACACATGCTTATCATCCCAGCACTGGGGAGGTTGAGGTAGGATGATTCCTGGAAGTTAGAGACTAAACTGGGCTACACACTGCATTTAAGGCCAGCCTGAACTGCATAGTGAGACCCTGTAATAAAAATACATACACACACACACACACACACACACACACACACACACACTGAAGAATAAGGTGATACTTAACAGTAGTCTTTTCCTCTACAATCTAAGTGACATGAGGGAAAGATACTGTTTTGTCCCCAAGTCTATTCCTGAAAATTACTACATTATCTGATATTTAGGAGAGTCTTGATAAATGATTTCTGAAAAATAAAACTCCTAATAGAGTAGCAAGAAACTTTTATAAAACAAATATTTTAAATGTTTGTTTTAAAACAAAATCAAAGAAGAGATATTATTCAATTCTCATCCATGTAACCCCTTTTGCAAGCTTTCTGTCTAGAGCAGTGACTGGGGACAATTTCATTATCTGCACAGGAGAATGGGTTTCTCAGGTTGAAAGCAGTTTTATTCTCTTCTAGAGATAGGTCTGTTTGATGAAGCCAGTGTCTTCAGACTCTTACTGCACTTGTTATGCCTATGTGATATTTCTGTAATTGAGGTTGGTAATTTCAGTATCTAAGCTTGAGTTGCTGTGGCCTTTTGTGATGTGGGACACACTGAAAAGCAAAGGCAGATGGAGTCAGGGCTTTTGAAGCGTATCCTATTGTTTCTGTGCTATTTACTACACCATGGGAGGGTGACTGGTCTGACTCAGGTCTGAATAAAAAGAAAAAGCTTTCACAGATGACCTAGATGAATACTTCAATATGTTCTCTAGCATCCTTCCAGTTTCATTCATTCTGTGGCAGGGCATGATTCATTTGATTAACAAGGGAAGTCCCAGACAAAGTTCATGCTATCTGTCTTACTCCTTGGCACGCTATCCAGAGGAGTCACTCACACCCTCAAATAAGCATTTTACAATCAGGAGATGCTTTTAGAGCCATTCTTTCCTTTTCTAAGTTTATCTTGAAGTTGGGAAAGGAAGAGAATTATGTCCTGGGTTTCCATAGCGAACTCAATCATTAGCACCATGTCTCTCTGGATTTAGGCTTAGGCAGCTTATGAGAATATTTTCCTCTCAGCATAAGCAGATATTTTTATTGACTTTATATGTCCGGGGAAATGTACCAGAATCAGATCCAGAATGTAATAATCAATATTTTTTCCTCAGGAATGTGTGGCCTAGTTAGAAAGAACACAAATTCATGAATGTAATTGCTGCAAATTAGATCATTTCTAGTAGTTTATTTTAAATTTTTAATGTATGCAATTCAATGGCTTTCAGTACATTTACAGGTGTATAATCATCACCATTATCTAATTCTACAATGTTTTCATCACTATAAAAAGAAAATAGGTATCCACTGGCAAATTTCTCCCTATTCAACCTTTCTTCCAGCCATGGCAATTACAATACTAATTCAATTTCTGACTCTATAGATTTGCCTATTCTGGACATTTCATAAAAGTGCAAGCATATAATATGACCTCCATTGTCTCTTTTTTTTCACCACATGTACTGTTGTCAAGGTTTAGCCATATTTTAGCACATTTCAGTACTTGAATCCTTTTTATTGCTAAATTATATATATATATATAAGTATGTGTAATTTGGAGATTTTGAAAGATATTTGTTATTGATATTTAGTTTAAATCCATCATAATCCAAGAGTGTACTTCTTATGATTTCTACTATTTTATATGTATTTGTCTTTCTTTTTAGTTTTGTCAGACAGGGTCTCGCTGTGTTTAGACTGACCTTGAACTTACTATGTGGTACAGTTTTTCCTCAACCTCACAGTGATGCTTCGGCCTCAACCTCCAGAGTGCTGGGACTGCAGGTGTGTGCCACCATGCCCAATTTATTTTCTTTCATAGTCCAGCATATGGTCAGTCTTGGTGAGAATCCTCTATTCAACTGGAAAAGAAACGGCATATTGTGCTGCCAAGATTGCTTGGTAAATGTCAATTAGGTAAACTCTGCTGACACTGTGCAGCTCTTTCACAGCTCTATCTCACAGATTTTCCTCCCCAGCAACTACAGAGGGAGGCATGTTGGAGTTTTGAGCTATACCTGTAGATGTGTCCTTTTCTCTTATAAGTTATTTTCCATTTTTTTCTTCACGTATTTGGATGCTTTATAATTCAGTACATACATAATTAGGATTGTTACATTTTCTTGGGGAAATTGACCCTTTTAGTAAGAGTATTTTTGTTCTAAGATCTACTTTATTAGATAATTACATAGTTATTCCAGTTGGCTGAACGTCAAATGAATGGCAAGTTTTTAACCCATCAGAAAACTGAGGTACCAGAGTAGCCACATAGGCCAAAATCCACACATGCCACGTGCTATGATTTAGAACTGGAGTGTTCCCTCCACAGCCTCATGTGTTGGGGGGTAATCGGACCAGGGGGCGGTGTGTTCATCAGTGGATCAGTCCACTGATAAGTTCGTTCATATCCGGCTTGCTGCTAGGAGGCCACATTAGCATCGGCATATACTTTTATTAACCTTATATATCCCTGCTAGAGGCGAGTCGCTGGGAGGTAATCTGGAAGAGTGTGTCTCCCTTCCTGGGTCCTCCTTTCTTTCGTTGCTACCGCGATAGGAGTGGCTTTCCTCTGCAGCAGCGGACCCCCCCACCATGCTGTTTCTGCCATCGTTGGCCATTCAAAAACTGGAACTATGAACCCAAATGAACTTCTCTTCTTTTAAATTGTGAGCATCACGATTAAGCTGTGGATGGTGAACTGGGAAGAGCTGAGCATTGCTACCAGACATATGAATTCCCTGGCAACCACAGACACTAAGACATTGTATGTCTTCATTCTCTTTCAGGCAGCTTCTCCATTAATACCATGGCTGTCTTCAGAGAAAGAGTCCTTAGATAGCTAGCTTCATGGTTAGTGTAGGACAGGCAGGCAGCAACAGTATTCCTAAATCTCCAAGACGTCCATTCCTCGATTCTCTCATCCCTCCACTAGTGGTTTTGGCTCCAGAACATACATGTTCCTGCTCTTACTCTCAGAGTAAATAATTTCTTTCTTTCTTTTCTCTTAAGTGCAATAAACTTTTACCAGTCCTTTTGGAATGAGAGTTTTGTTTTGTTTTTTTGCTTGTTGGTTTGTTCTTGTTTTGTGTGGTACTGGGGTGTGATAGTTAACCGTGGTGTCGGCCTGAATAAAAATCCATTAGCTGGTTTGTTTAGCATAATTCTGGCTGCATCTGGATGATGGATTTACTGAATAGGAATGATTCACCCTGGCTACGGGTGACACCATTCAATAGGGTGTACAGCCTGGGTGGAATAAAGAGGAAAGAAAAAGGAAGTCTTACTTCTGTTCTTCAGAGGGACTGTATCTTTACCATTGCCTTTGGACATCTATCTCCAGCCTTCATTGCAGATTTTCCAGCCTTCCAACGCAGACTTTTCAGATTTCTGGTAAGGACTAATGCAGAACTCTGCAGTGAGCTCCAGGTCTTGTGCGGACTCTAATATATGATGGACATTGAACCCAGAGGTGTCCCTGGCCCTTTTTATTTTTTTTATTTTGAGACAAGGCTTCACTAATTTGGCTAAGTGGGCCTTACAATTGCTCTCTTCCTTACTCAGCCTCCACAGTATCTATTACTGTATGCTCATACCACTGTTTCCCAGATTCCTTGAGAGTACTTTTACCTGCACCATCTCTTCTCCTTAAGGTTTGTTTCATTAGAGAGAGAAGCAGGAAGTATCTGGCTGACTTTTAGTATAATTCTGAGCAACTGCTGGTCTTCCTCCTGAGGTCTGTGTTATAACAAAAACTATTCAAGTATTTTTTATTATTATTTTTGTAAACATTCTCTGGGATTCATGGAAAAAAAAAACCTGAAAAAGGGGTGTGGACTCATTTTCTGAAGTTCCCAGGGAGCTTCAGTCTGTCCCTACAGCTCACAAACAGTGCTCAACAATTCATCAATTCCTGGCAAAACTCTTTTAATTTTTAGTTGCATCTATCCCACATAACAAGTGCTTATATCAAAACTCACTGCAGTTGAGAACAGAGGAAACTCCTCTACCTCTGGGGGAAGGACAGGAATACATAATGTTGTAAAATAATGCTGAAGGATGGGCAGAAACACCATGACACATGCAACTTTCGGAATGAGAGACAAAGTGCCTGCCTAACACTGATGTTTAATCAGAACTAAGACAAAACCCACCTCTCTGCTCCCATCACCAGCCCAACCAGCCATGGGGAATCCTGCAGGGAGAGACCCATAGACAGACAAGTGCAAAGGGAAATCCGACATCCTAGGAAAAGGTCCTCATGATTAGCATAGGGGGTGGGTACAGAACTGGAGAGCCCTAGAGGGTGACAGCCACAGATCCAGCCCACAAGTGCTCATGTCAAGGAATAGCCGCTGTAGCTCTTTCAGCAACTGGGGCTTAGATCTAAAGTAAGTCCCTCTGCATCCAGTGAGGAGGAGCTTCTCTTACAACAATGAGAAAATGCTGCAAAAATTTCAAATTTCTCATTTATTTTTAACCCCTCAAGAGCTATGCAAGCAGAGTAAAAAACTGACACACATTCTGAGGCAAGGCTGCCACCTGCAGGGTGCTTTTGTTCCTCAAGGGACACAGAAGATAGTCCTGTGACCCTCCTAACAGTGGCTGCTGCTGTCCACTCCCTTGGGTCTACGCCTTGTGGAGAACTTTCTCAGGCTCCTCTCTAACAGTCTTTTCTCATAATTCACGGCAGGATTTAGGGAGAAAGAGCCAAAAACCAACAAGAGTAAATTTTCTGTCTCCCCATATTTGTAACTACCAGGAGCTTCACTTCCACCATCAGCCCATATGTGTCCTTCGCCTCAGCTATTCTCGGTCAAGATATACGCATATATCCCGGCTGTTCTTCCCCCAGGACACTTGTGTTCGAGTATCCCTTCTCTCTGCAGCCAACTCTTTCCCCTGAGAGTTCAGGAACAGTGGTGGAGGTGGCACTTGACAGTCCTCTATATTTCTGAGAAGAAACTGGAAAAGTCACAGTACAGTTTATTATTATATTTTAGTATATGTGCTGCCAAATCGAGCACTTGCAATACAGTTCATAAAAGTATCCTCGCCACTTCCTGGGAGACTGAAGCAGGAGGATCACAAGTTAGAGCATAGCCCCGGCAATGTAGCAACTGAGAATGACTGTGTCTCAAAAATTAAAAAGAAAATAATCAAAGAGAACTGGGAGTGTAGCTAGCTCAGTTCAAAAGCCCTGGGTTCAGTCCAGAGGAAGAGACACACACACACACATACACACCAACACATGCACAAACACACACATACTCCGTTTTTATAACCCCAACCATCTAGACATGCAATTCTTCTAGTACTTTCTCCTAAGTTAATAATACCACCAAGATCGCCACTATTCTGAGACTTCTTTCACCATCAGCAGTAGTGCATGTTCTTGAATTTCATGTCAAAAAGTTCATCTTGATCAGACTTTTGTTGTTTGGTTTCTTTTTTATTTTTAACACTGTCTTTTTATTAGCACCTATTAATTTTATAAAATGTTGAATTTCACTGTGGCATTCGCATACATGCCTGTGACATATTTTGGTCATATCCACTGCCTACCTCCCTAAATTACGTTCCTTGCCTTTCAATTTTTAATGATATGTGCATTTAGTTTTTATATACACATAAATACATATTTTTAACATTTACCAATGGTCTTGTGTGCCTTAATAATTTGTTCTTCTATTTCTCTGAATGTCACTATATGAAAATGGTACACTTAACTACCCATTTTCTGAATGTTAGAGATTTTTTTTGTTTCTTATTTATGGCTATTGTGAACAAAACTGCTCTTTTGAAATTGGTAAGCAGGGCAAAAGGACGAAAAGAGTAAGAACTGACAATACAGATTGAGTGAATATGTTTCCGCATATGATAGGATTTCAATATTCCAATTTCAAGGTAGCTGTAGGGAATTAACATTGGCTAGTATATTTCTACACTGTGGCATTGCAAACGTATGAGTATTGGCTTGCAGAATCCAGTGATTTCCTTTCTCTTCTTTGTCTAGCAAATATCTTTGCTGGGCTTACGCAGAGTCCGCATTAACTTCTATCCTGCCTATTAGCTGCGGCAAAGACTGAGAGATAGAGAGTCGCATTCATCTTGACCATCAGACAGTTCTTGTTTAAAACAGATCCACCGAATGTCCAGCCTCTACCATCTTTTTCTTCTGTGACATTTGATCGACATATTAGCTATTTACTAAGCCGCAGCACTTAGGGAAATGAGCCTATCATTAAATAATATATAATACTTAAAATAACCCTTAAAAACGCTCTGTTCCTTCCTGTTACTGTAATGCTGTCTGTTCTGCAATGACAAGTTCTTATTTTATCTCTTACCAAAAGCTTTCTGTGGCCACTTGCATCCACACTGAAACTTTAATTTGAAATTCTGCGGCCATTGAGGCTGAAGGGTAGCGAATTCAGGAAAGGACTGGGGCGTTGTGTAAAACAGTAAGTTCTGGACAGTGAGGTTGAAAGCAAAAAGCCCAACCAGCCAACCGAACAAACAAAGCAAAACAGGTTGGCACAAATTTCTAAGGATCAAGGTCAATATAGTCAGAGAGGTCAGGAAGTAACAGATCTGACAGTGGTCTCTGAGAATCAGAGACAGCACCTAGGGAACTTGCTTAATCAATGAGATGGGTGAGGCCAGCACTTAGAAAGGCACCATGGTTGTTTATCTTTGTCTGCTGTTGCCTTCTGCTCTTGCTCAAAGCCATAAATACATTCACTTGTCCCAATTTGCTAAAAAAATAAAATAAAATTAATTCCCAAGTGCTAGGTAATTACAGTACTCTAGGACAGAGTTCTTTTAAAGATCCATTACAGTAAGATAAATGTAAAAATTTGGAGGTTATCTTCCCACAAATGCATTCAGAGTTCATGGCTGTGTTTCCTGAAGAGTAATAACAGCTTCGGACCCAGTATGTATGTTTTAGTACTGGTGTACATGTTCACAAGAGGCAGGAAATGAGAGACAGAGGGACAGATGGAGGGTGGAGAGAGAGAGAGAGACAGCAACAGAGACAGAGACAAAGAGAGGAGAGGAGAGGAAGGGCGAGGGGAGGGAGGGAGGAGAGGAGTGGGTAGGGCAGACAGGAGAGGAGTGGTGAGCTGGATTTGGATATTTATTAGCTCTTATTAATTTTATAAAATGTTGAATTTCACTAGGAGTGGGTAGGGCAGACAGGAGAGGAGTGGTGAGTTGGATTTGTTTGGAGGCAGGGTGAGGGTCTCATTTCTGTCCTTTCTTTCTCTTCTACCTGATTAACATCCTTTCAGAACCAGGAACACATGCTAGGTTTGCTATCATTGTTGGTTAAGAACCCCTAAATCTTGGTTACTATTAAGTTTCTGTTAGGTTGAGTGACTAACTCTGCCCTTTCCCCAATTACTATGATGTAATCACAAACCACATATTATTTATTTTTTATTATTAATGATATCTTTCTGTGTTTGAATTTTATGTTTCTTAGATGCTTGTGCTGCTGAGCTATATCCCCAGACTCATACTACCTCAAAAACAAGCTGAAAAGTGTCTTGAGTTTATTGGTTAGACCGCCGTAAGCAATGCACTTGGTAAACATAATCTCTGAGAATTTTGCCTTTTCAATACAATTTATATTTTTTTATATGTGGCACTGGAAATTGAACCCAGAGCCTTCTCACTGAGCTACATCTCCAGCCATTTCTAATTTTTGAGACAAAGTCCTGCGAAATTGTTAAGCTGCCTACGCTGGGTTCAAACTTGTGAGCTCACCTTTTCCTAGTGCTGGGAGTATAAGGGTATGCCAACACACACAGCTTTTTTTTTTTTTACCTATCTTCTGTATTTCATTGTCATGTAACCAAAACACACACAGAACATTTGAGCATTAATACTATTATCTAATACAATTTGGTAAAACTATGTCCAAAAAAAGATAATTCAGAGTAAACCATACTAAAGAACCAGAAAAACATCAATGGGCTGGTGATATAATTCTTACTTTGGGTAACATCTAATTCTTGCTCGGTTAATAGTAACTATTAGATGTATCAAATTTGTTGTCCTGGTATCTTCACCCCTGCTTGTGATCCCACCCCAGTTGTATAAATCATATAAGGATTAGCTGTCTTGGAAAAACATAATCCACTTTGACTATTTAGTGGCATGGTCATGGTAAAGTGTGATTCTTTCTTTTTCTGGGAAATAGTTGTTTGCTTTTTTACACTGACTTAAGAGGTAATGACTTTTTAGTGTAGCAAATGAAGATTCTGTTGCTACTCAGTGGGAAAGGCCACCTACAGAAGGTCAAGGCTGTAAACACAGATTTTGAACAATCTTTTATCATGAAAAGAAAGCAAGGCAGTGGTAATCTCCCTGTAAACAGATTGGTTTAGATTCCATTTTTATTGAATTAACAAATAAGAAAGTTATAATATCACAAATTAAATTTTTGTTTTTCTTTTGGATATTACAGAAATTGCACAGACAACATTCAACATCATCTTCAACTTTTTAAAGAAAATGAAGTTTAATTTACTATATGGTATCCACTCCCCCCAAACTGGCTTATTATCTTCCTAGATAATAGGCTCATAACCTCTTCGTTCACATACAGCCTCTAAATATTGCTTCTTTTTATTCTTCTTGTTCTGGGCCTCATATCCACTAGAGATATGAGGAAATGAACTAGAGAAATCTGGACTACTGTGATATCCTGCTGAGTTCTCATCCTCATTGTACTCCTCCAGCGAGGGTGTTTGGTTAGCAAAATCTGAACTCTCAGACTGGAACTCAGGGCTGGCTAGACTCCAGCCCCACCTTCTGTCCTACTGTGGACTGTGCACCTTGGCATTCAACAGGTTCATTTTTCTTTTACCTTTGTGCCTCTGCAGTTTTGCTGTGTACTGTTATTCCCATTGCCTGAAATACTCTCAGTCTCCATCTCTTTCTATCCAAATAACATTCATCCTTCAAGATTAACCAACTCTTTCCGGGACCACTTCTCACTGTTCCCTGCAGAAAGCGATTGCCTCTTCCAAAATCTTCTAGCTCTTTGCTCAAATGTTGTGAATTGCTTGCTTCCTTGTACCAGATATGCATACCAGTATGCTTTATTTATTTTTCTTCTTCATAGTGTTTGTTGAAATATTTTTAAAATATTTTTGCCTAATTTTTTTCTTTCAATTTTTATTTTTTATTAGTACATGTTTGCACTACATAACGATTACATTCCTCAAGTGGAGTTGGTACACACACGACACATCTTAGTTCTCTTTTCATCTCCTTCCTCTCTCCTTCCATCTCGTGGATCCCTTCCATTTTGCAAAAGATCTATCTCTTTATTTCCCATTATTTATCTTTTATTTCGCTCTTTATATTTTGGATTTCTCATATAAGACACCATTTTACCTAGAGCTCTTAAGGAATTTTATTTATAAAAAAACTAGGTTGCATTTTTGATCAGCATGTAATATTTATACATATTTATAAGGCAAAATAATACATTGTATAATGTCTTTTATTATTAAATCAAATTGTTTTGAGATGATAGTATTAGGCTAGTATCTTAAGATGTACAGTATATTCCTTCACTATAAATATTTGAATTTAATTTCAATTTTTTCTTGATTTATAGATTTTTACTCATTATATTCCATTGCCTTTTCACTTCTTCAGATGTACATATTAAATATATGTTGAATGTTTCCTCTCTTTTATAGCTATTATTTTCTCTCAAATTCATTTCAACTCTTTCCTTTATAAATATATGCCTTTTCATTTTTGAATGCATTTACTCTTAAGGCATTAACTACCATGATTACTTGCTTTTGTGTTTTTTCTAAGTATAATTTGTGCTTTTTCACACCTTCTATTATTTTCTCAATATATTTAACTATTTTGAATATTAGGCTACAGTTTTTATATTTGGGGGATATATCTGACTGTTGTGCTTTTGTTGTCTTGGGGACATTTATCGTACTTCATATTGTCTATTTTTTGTAATAACTTTATATAAGATTTGACTGTCATTTTTATATGTTATAACCAAAGAAAAGCAACCAAAAAGCAATTTTGGTTAAAAATTTTGTGGAAGATGGGGAGAGCAGGAGAGAATTTCTAGCTTCGTAGCTCTAAAGTGACCTCCATTCCTCCGTAAACGTTACCTCCTGCTTCATTTTAATCTGGACATTTCTGTCTCTGTCATCCTCAGTTGGGTTTCTGCTCCCAAAAGTCTCTCCTTAGTATAGAGCCTTCCCTATAAACTGGAATCTGAAATTTTTCCTCACATTTTTAGAGGCTGTCTGAGGTTGCCTTGCATATCCTTGGAATTCCTGCTGGTGACTATCTGCCCCATGTTTTGGGGGCTATAAGAAGCTCAGTTACATTTTCTTGTACTCACTCTCAAGAAGATGTCTTGTCAACAGCCTGTCCCATCTGTTCAGATTTTGGTATTCAAAGCAATACTTTGCCCCCTAATTTACTGTAAATATTTCTATAAAAATTTTGTTGTTCTATCAGGCAAAATTAAAATATAGTCTGATGTGTAATTTTGGTTGTATAGCTTTGTTCCATATATTTAAATATTAGGTTTTCCTGCTTGTCCTGAACAATTAAAAGCTATAGAGAGACAGTATATATTTCTCTTCCCCTGCCACTTTTCCTGGACCGTTTTACTTTTCTGTAAGGTAACTTGCCAATCTTAGACATGGAGCAGGTAGCCCTCCTTTGTATATGTTTCAACAGATTTTCATCTCTGTTATGGTAGGGGGAAACAAGAAGAAAGGTAGGAGGGATAATATTTCTTTTTGCACTGGGACTAACTATAAATTGAGTAAGTCCTGAGAGAGTGCAGGCATACAGTACAGGCAGAAAGAGAGATGGGAAAGAAGAGGCATTTCTGGGGTATAATCTGAAGACTGGAAGATCATGGACCAATGTGAGTTTAATCAGATCATTGGGAATAAAGAGCTTCAGCTTGATTTCTAGGGAATGGAAGTGGTGTGGTCTTTTTCTAGCCCAATGAAGTAGTGCTGTGAAAATAAATTTGCCACCAAGCATATATCTGTAGGATCTGGGAGACAAGAGTCTACTTTGAGGTGTGGTTGAAACTGGTGCAGTTCACATTTCCAGGGTGTGAAGTTGAAGAATTAGAGGAATAATAAATAGATGGTTTGCATGGAGACAACAGCAAACTTTGAAAGGCGTGGAAATTCTCTGGTTTGGGGGGAGAAATTTTATCAGAGAGGCATCTCTCTTGTATTATGGTGTGGCTAAAAAAGTATGATGGTTGAGTTAGTTGCTCAAAAGAGGAATTCAGACTTTTAACTCTGAGAGAAAAATTAGACTGTCACTTCTGACTTCATCTATTCAAAAGTGTTTTCTTCTACTGTGGCAGAATTGGGTTTATACCTTGAAAAGCACTTTCTTACATATGTTGGGGAAATTCACAAGAGACATATACTGGTATAATTTGACCTGAAGTCATGTATTTGTTTGGTTAGCACGGTATTATTAATCTGTTGAATTTGAATGCTTTTAGGCAAGGAATGCACACTTCAAGTTTCATGGTCTCTATTAATTTTTCTTTCTTAAATCTGGCCAATTGCCCTTATTTACATTACATGGCAACCTCTATAAGAATTTTATTTTACAATCTTAAAAAAGGTATACTGAGATGCCTCAGAGCAATAACAATAATAAAACATCGGCTTGTCTTGATGGCCCTGTACAGTTTATAAATACTTTAATATTTCTATTTTGACTCATAATGAGCTATGATGTAGAAAATGTAAGAAAATGGGTACAGAGAAGCATAAGCAATGTCACACAGGTAGTAAATGATCAAGAACTAGTTCACTTTGCCCCTTTTCCAGTCCACTGAACATTTTCCTTCATCCACTAGCTATTGAAACCGTGTTTATAGTATTTATAGATAGTTCAGTCCACATCACACACTAAGCATTTCTAATAATTGCAATCATCACTGATAAACTTTAGAGTGCAGAGATTTTACCTTCTGAGATTCAAGCTTGACACAAACACCATTATGGAGAGTTAGTATTGACTGAGTGTTTGGCCTCACATGTATGTTCAGTGTAATGTGAAAACGGCTGACAGACAGACATGCAGACTTTCATGTGCTCTACAGAGTAAAGGAAGGCTGGGAAGACACACTTTCCCCGGGGCCAGAGCTTGTGTCTATAGACCTTAGACTTCTCTGAGCAACTTTGGCATGTTAAATAAGGACTTTATTTTGACTACACATTACTACATATAATGGAATCATATGTTTTATATATGCATTAAACTTACATAGTGTTGAAACACACACACATACACACACACACACACACACACACACACACACACACACCTTCCAGCAAAGGAGACACAAGAAAGAAAAATTTGAAGAATTACAATTTAAGTAGTTTTCATAGATTGTTGCTGGCCATCCTACTGGAATGAGTATATGTTGTCTAGAGTCCATATGAAATAAGATTTTAGGACCCAATCCTCCAACAACAAAGGTCAAGTGAGCTAACACTGGGATTCTGGTAGTTAGGAACTCTTCCAAAAGAGGATATTTGATTAGAATATTGAGAGAGGAGCAGGGATTTTCCAGGCCTAAAAGAGGTTCCTGAGAGAAAATAGCATAGAGAAGCTCCTAGAAAATGCATGAGAAAGTTAGAACATTGAGGTTGAGATAAGTATTGGGATGGCGGGCGTGGTCACCATTCCCGATGTGATTACTTTCAGGACAAAAGCTTCAAGCTGAAGGAATAGGATGATAATGACATCTATATCTCCTTCAGGCAGTGACTCTTTGCTTGGATGATGTTAGAAGATTTAATTGTGCAGATAGATGAGGCTGGTCAATGTAGCCTCCAAAATCGTAGATAGGAACCTCAATAGGTCTGGATATAGTGTGGACATTTCTGTATGATAAATCTAAATGGGTGAGAAGAAGCTTGTCCACAGAGAAAAGAGAAGTGAGGAGGCAGGAAAAATAAGTATAATTATTGGATAAAAGGAGCAAGGTGTCCAAAAGGACCAAAAGTAAAAAAAAAAAAAAATAAATTCCATTAGTATAGCTGATTACACCAGAGACAGGAATATGATAACTTCTCTCCAGCTGATTCTTACTGACGAACCAGTTTTGAGGGGGACATTGAAACCAGGCCTCATGTCGAGGGCTTCAGATGAAATTTTTGTTCAACAGTGACAAGATCATTTGCATCCCTTTGATTTACCTTGTTCACTCAGGACAAGCCCCCTATAGAATGATCTCACACACCCTCTCCCATAGCTCAGCCCCAAGTGCCACAGAGGGATGCAAAAAACTTAGTATACCCTGAGAATAGCATCACAGATGCCCACATCAAAACCAAAATCACCTAGAAGAAGAGACAGGCTTCAGTGTTGGATCAAGTTTCTCATTTCACAATTCATCCACAGTCCCTGCTGAGTCAGGTCTGAGAGGATTCAAGGGAGAAAAGATGATGTTAAGATTTTGAAAAGATAGCTTCTCCTCCTGTGTTTAGTGACTTTCTGACTGTCTTACTTTGGGCTCCTCCTAAACAAACCACAGGAGCTGGGTTGGATAACAACGGTAAGAGCAGAGAATGAGGTGTGACCAGAACTTAATCCTGTGAATGAACTCAAAGTGAAAATCACAGGCCTGAGAATTATACCCTGAAACGGGATGATCTTTCTTTGAAGGCTGCCCCAGGAAGTGGAGCAGGTACACTAAGATGGAAAGGACATCTGAGGGAGCCTGTTGCAGTAACTCTTTCCAGAAAAGGATAAACAAATATGTCACAATGTAACTTTCTATCCTAGATTATTATACATAAACTGAGGAATAAAAAGTTATTCTTACTAAACAGTTATTGCATGTCAGTACATTGCACATATTGCGTTATTGAATTCTCTTTGTAACCCTTGAAGGCAGCCAGTGTTATTATTACTGTTGTATGAAAGAAGACAGTGGGACTAGAAAAGCCATATACCTTTCCACATGACACAGTTGGTACAAGGAAGAGCCACTTCTCCAATGCAAGCTGAGTCCACCTCTTTATCACAGTGTCTTGTTATGTAGCCAGTGATGATCTCCTGAATTACTGAGGACAATGGGCTCTTTAAGTCCTACCTGGCTGATGTGGCTGATGTTTACCCCTTGCCTTTCACCTGTTGTCCTGTGCTGTGGGCAAGCAGTGTGGTTAAAGGGTTTTCTTTGGAATCTGGTATATCCCCTGCTCTTCAATTTCTACACAGTTGGGATCTTTGACTCATCTTTTATAATTCTTGGATTCAACTCATAAAGATCTACTTCTCTCCATTAAAGCCCACTCCTGCAATGGACTCTCAGTCTGGTAAAATTAATGGTTCTTCCTGCAGGAGAAATGCAGTGATGTTTGTCAAAGAGAAGCAACCCATTTCCCAGATCTCTCAGAATGAACCCTCATTCCTGAACTTTCTACCTTAATCTTATAGTGTTCAGATAGTTCAGTGCCTTTCTAAGCTCCCTTGATACTTCTGTAGCCCACATAAGCCAAATGATGGGTCTTTACAGCAAATTACTATTGCTGTAATGTGAGCATTGGCTGTTTCTTCTGAGTCATTTTAAAGATGAAGATGTCTGCTCTGATAATAAAGTTCCAGCCCAAATCCCTAGAGCCACTCTTTACAGGTTCGTGCTAATTGAGCCTTCATTCCCTATCCACTAATGGCCACAAGTTATTCCATTTTGATCAAGCTCCAAGCCAGGCAGGGATAGTCACTTATCTGACCAAATAGGGAGAATGAATAGCTTCTCTAAATTCTTCCTTTGCTTTCCCAAACAAGCATTTTATGAGTAAGAACTGTTACCTACCAATTCAGGAACTCTGTCTGTAGCAGCTCCCTCTCCATGACTCCTTTGCTAGCCTCCAAGAAGACCTGGTACCCAATGCTTCTCCTCTGTGTTTGAACTCTAGGTGTAGACTCCCAGAATGAGTGAAGGTCATCTGCTGCCTCCATCCCTTGTTACCTCACAAGAGGCCCACCAGATTTGCCCTGCCTGTTCTGATGGCAAGTTTGCAACTTGGCCTCACTCCAGCTCATAGTGCTTTCCCCTTTCCAGGTTTCCTCACATTCTCCTGACTGATTTTGACTGCTCCCGTTCTACCCCATTTTCAAGATTCCCTTCTTCTCATCCATTAAAAGTTCAATCTGTCTGTTCCCAAGTTCCTTTGCAACATATACACAAAGTCCTTTGTTATTACTTCTTTAGTTGTCTCCAGGAAGGCTACAATGCAAAAGGAAAGTAGTCAGGATGCTGAAGTCAAGTAGAATCCTGTTCTATCCCAGGTGTGCTGCTTACTGCCTCTGTGGCAGAGGACAAGTTTCATCACTGCTGTAAGAATTATTCATGAGCTGTATTCATGAACTGGGAGAAATATTACTAACATAATAGAGATCAAATATCAGAGTGCCCCGACCAAAAGCTGCTTACAGAGATGTTTCCAAGAAATTGGGATATAGCTCAGTGGTAGAAAATTTGCTTAACATTCATGAGAATAAGAAAATGAAAGAGAGAGAGAGAAAGAGAGAGAGAGAGAGAGAGAGAGAGAGAGAGAGAGAGAGAGAGAGAGAGAGAGGAAATTTCTCAGTTATATGGTATAAGGCAAATTTCATTATAAAACAATTAAATTCTTTATTCTACCAAAACTCTTGATACTTGCTACATCCTCATATCCTGCCTTACTTTATTCCATTTTCTGATGAATTGGCTCTAAAGTAATTCAAATTTTAGATCCACCTCAAGATTTCAATGAAAATAAAGGACACTGTTCCTTTCTACAAATATCCTACCTTTTAAATTTTTTAACCCTTGTATTTTCAGTCATTGGGAATGTGTGCTTTTTAGTTTTGTGCCCAAATTATCAAGGGGATACTTCTACTTATCTGCCTTATTTTCTCATAAATATTTATGTGCATCCAACTGAGTCTTCCCTTGCTATTTTCTTCTCCCCGCTCCCTGGATAGCCCTTTCTCTATCACGTGTAAGGTAAAGTCTGCACAGTAATCCCTTCGTAATTCTGTATCCTCTCATACATCACCTGGCTCTGTGAGTCCTTCTTTCAGATAATCCTAAATCTGGATACTCTGACCCAGGAGCAGACTCCCAGGGCCTCATAACCATAGCAGCCTCCTAATACACCACCGGTCTAATTCACCAGTCTGTCATGACATCTTCCACTTTCTGTTCAAGAAGCACCTGTTTTAACACCTAATTCCTCTGTTGGGCATTTGAAACCTTTGACTATTTGCTTTTTACGTGACATATTTGATCTTATTTCTTATCTACCCCCACAGAATGCTTACGTTTCATGTGACAATAACTTTTTGATTATAAGAACTGGAATGATTTTCAGAGATACTATGGTCCCACGTTAGGGGTGAGTAAGCAGAGGTCCAAAGATTATTCTCAGTATACAAGCAAAACAGGGCTTGCATCTGCCCATGAAAAGATCACATATATTCTAACAAATTGGTTCTCATCCTATTGTTTCCTGCTTTCTTTTCAGCAAGCCCATCTTTTTTCCTTCTACCCATCCAAATCTGACCACTCTGAAGACCCATCTCTTTCCCTGCACCCATCAAAAGCCTGCTCTGCACTTCTCTGTTTTCTAGATTTGCCTCAAACTCTGGCTGCCTCAATGTCATTTCCTACATCTACCGCCTCTGTTTATTGTCCTCCTACTGCAGCATCAGCTTCTTCCACAAGGTCTTTACACCTGTTGCTTCCTTATTTTAGCCTTCTTGCCCAGGCACCCTCTCCTCATTCAGGTATAATACAAGATATAAACTTTCCATAAATGCCTTTTCCAAATAATCTTTCTAAAGTAGTTCCACTCCCCAGTCTGCATGTCTATCTCAACATCATTTGCCTTTCAGCATTCACCACTATTTAGAACTATTTTATGCTTTCAAAAAATCTTGTCTATTGCCCATTTTTCTACCACTGTGTGCAAACTCTATAGAGGCAAGAATCATTTCTGCCCTTTTTCTCCTGAATTACCAGAGCCTACCATGGTGCCTGGCACATGATAGGTACCCCTTAAGTGTTTATTACCGAATAAATTATTAAATCCTGTAGTTAAAGGTTTGTTTCCCCAGTGCCTTGGTTACTGCATATGCAGAAAGTATGTATGCAAGTCTGTCTGTATGTATATATGTACATATGAATGTATTTATGGTACTGGGAATCAAACTCAAGACTTTGCACTTGCCAGAAGGTACTTGTGCTACTGAGCTATATCCTGGCCCTACAGAAAGTATTTAAAAGGATTACAGCAGAAGAGTAATCAATCACTTTTCAAGATCCTGAGAGTAAGTTACCTCAGGTCTGTTGTCAGAGTCCTGAGCCATCAATATTGACCTCTTCTCTGAGCCATCTTTCCCAAGGATATCAGCTGTGTCCTCTTTGCTAGTACATGATGTGACAATCTTTCTGAATGAACCAGCAGTGGTGGTGTAACCAGAACAGAAAGTCCGTATTTGAAAATTTCTTTTGGAAACTTTTTTTCCTATTAAATTGCTTGGTCTGTTTTTACATTGCTTGGTCTACTTTTGAAGAAGGGAAAATCTGAACACAGATACCCACATGTCTAACTCTGGCTCCAGCGAGAATTATTTGAATAAAACAGACCCCTTGATAGTGTGAGTGAAACACTGCCAGTACAGACTTGAGAAATGCATAAAAGCTTATAAAAATGACCATGCTTTTATAGTCTGGGAATTCAGTATAAGGAGTGGTTGGAAAGTTCGATAGATATGTAAACTTAAAAATTTTGTTACAGCAAAAAACACACTTCTATTAATGCCCTTCAAAATACACCCCCTTTCTCCAAACACAATTATCCCATCCTTTTTGCCACTTTGGAAGCAGTTCTAGAAGTTCTCCTTTACAAATGTCTTCTGGATGTGTGATCAAAATTCAGTGAACAGCACTGCTGAGTGCCATCCAAAGGAATAGCAGGCTCATATAAATCTTATGTGTTGTCATCCACCTTAATCACTGGATCTGGCACTGTGCAACTTCTGGCTTATGATTGGTAATTGTGTTCTGTAGAATTGAGTAAGAACCACCTAGCAGATTAGCTCTGGGTGCCTTTGGATGATCGGCATGTGGGCAGCAAACTAAGGAGGGAAGACACCCTTGGTGTGGGTGGCAGCAAAAAAGAAGTTGTAACCTGAATGGAATTGAAAGGGAAAGAAGAAGGAAATATGCCTCTTTTCAGAGGCTTTCTGGTCCTTGATGTTGCTTTTGGACATTGGTCTCCAGTGCACACTTTTTGACCTTCTGATACTGACTCATACTGGTGACTATAGTCTGTGACTGAATGACTGTGAGTCTGACACTGACTCATACTCAAGACCTTGAGGATCCAGGTCGGGAGTACGCAGTCAGCCATTTTGGATTCTTCTGTCTCTGATTCCACAGACAGCCTGTTGGACTTTTCCCATTCTGATCAAGTAAGCCTCCCCAATAAACTCCCTGTAAATTATACATATACTCATATGGATTCTGTTCCTCTAGTCAACCCTAACTAGTATATGACTCCTTCCGTAAAAGTGAAAATGACCATGAAAGAAACATTTTGAATCCATTCAGGACACCAAGGCAGCCACAAAAGTGGGGTGAGTAGGTTCAAAGAAAGGGGGAATATTTTGAGGGAGATTAATGGAAATGTGTCTCTACTGTAATAAATTTTTAAAAGTTTAAACATATTGTATTTTTAGGTCACACTTCATTTACCTCATCTGCATTTTTCACTCAAGGCAAACTTAAGAGACAGAAATACATTTGAAGCTATTTCTGAATGTAGGTTGGCCTTCACTTTATTACTGCTGGGTGGTCAGCTGGAAGCCTGAGAGGGTAGAGCTGAACATGTGTGTAGGAATCAAGACCATTTCTATCTTTAGATATCTCAAAGTGAAAGATGGAGTAGAGACAAACTGGTAAGAGAAATAGGAAATAAATTCAGATATGTTGTTAAGTGAAACTTCTTTTCTCTTTATGTGGATCATTCTTTTTCAACAACTTTAATCTGTAGGGTAAATGTTGGATAAAGGGTTTCAAAGTGAGATTTAGGTCACCATGGTCGAGAAAGAATGACCTGTCTTCTGATAAGTCCTATTTTAGGTTGCTGTTTCTCTTTTCCAATTCTGCACTGATTTTTATTCCAGTTATTCTTGACTGGTGTGATTTCTTGTATTTTTGTTTCTAGGAAAAGAACATGTGTTAGGATTCTGGAAAGAAATCTCTGGACAAAGGAGAAAAATCAAAACCATTAAACATCTGAAGAGTTATAGGAAATTAAGTCAGGACATATCTCTGTGCTATTAATATTACAAGGTATTATTCTCAAATTCTCAGGAGTAAAATATAATCTAAGAAAGAAATGTCTTTCTGAGCCACAGAAATGTGCTGTATTTATTTTTGCATATCAGGCTTAGGTTAAGTAATATGGAAAAAAAACATTTTAAATAGTACTTACCATAATGTACTCATGGCCTTTAAAATAAATACTTGTTATAGCAATGAGGAAATAAATGAAAATAGTAAACTAGGTTGCTAAGTACAGGAGTAAATGAATATTATTTTTGTATTCAAATGGGAACAGATATTTTGCCTTGTTAGTAACAATTCATTTATAAGAAAATTATTTAAATCCCTTTCTCTCCTATTTAAACTTTTTAGAATTTAAAATAATTTTCTTCGAAGAATAATTCTTTTAAAAAATAAAATTTCATTGCTTTTAGTGCACAAGCTTTAAGTTTCAATGCAGCTAAGGTATCAGAGGTATCTATCAAAAGAAATTTTTGTTTTTATTCCTTTAAGATATAGTAAATTTAGTAATTTTAATGTGGCTATGAGATAGTCTGAGCTTGAGTTTCACTCTATCCCCTCTTAGTTAAACAACTCTGATTGAGTTATTTATTCTTTATATGCTTTCATCTCTGTATTTGTAAAATAAAATAATAAAATTAATAACTATCTCAGAGGCAGTGAATTATCAAAAAGGATAATTCACTAAAGAGCTGTGAGCACAGTGTCTGGTGCAAACTAAGAATTCAACAAGAATTACTTATCTATACTGTAATGATTAGAGTTCGTTGAGTAGATTTGACTAGTGGTCACTATAAGGCTAGGGGTAACTATGAGTTAAATCTGGAATTTATTTTCTTTACTTGATAATTTGTAATTTATTGATTTGTGATTAGCATAGTAAAACCCCATAACAAGGATGGTGGATCAGTTCTTAAATTATTTCCTAATTTCCCATTCCATCCACATCACCCTGTGCTAGTAAAGTGCTTAATTTTAAAGGCAAGAATCAACAGCCCTCAACAACAAAGATAATAAAGGAGGCTAAAGAAGCAAAACATTAAAATTTGGGTAGTAAAACTCCTGAGGGAGCAATGAGAAGTAAAGCACTCAATTTTTTTTTAAGAATCAGAATAACTATGACATAATGTGCACATGTATTTACTAGTGTATTTATCAATCTATGCAATCAAAATTTACAAAGATAAGAAAGAGAAGGGAAAATAAACACACTCCTCAAAAAATCCCAGAAGACCAATACTCAAATAATAATAATTATAGAAATTAAAATTATAAAATTATGATTATATTATAGAGATTATAATTAGGAAATTATAGTTATATTTTAGAAAACAGATACTGGGAGACAGGGAGTCATTAGGGAAAAATGCAAAGAACATGAAATGCCACCAAAATGGGTGAAACCAAAGCCAATCCAGCAATAGAGCAAAAACAGAACAGAACACAGCAAAATAAAACAAAACTCACTAAAACGACCAGTAAAAAGACCATAACCATAAACTAAGAAGGCAAAACCATTATATAATACACTGAAAAGTAAAAGATTATTGAACCATAGTGTTGTTTTAATTTGCATTTCTCGAATGACTAATGATGTTGAACATTTTCTCATATATTTATTTGCCGTTTGTATCTCCTTGTCTGAGAAATGTGTGTTCATCTCAGCTGCCCATTTTTGGATTGGGTCTTTGAATTTGGAGGGGCTGAAATTTTTTAATTCTTTGTATGTTCTAGATAGAAGCCCTTACCCCAGTAAGAATGGCTAGCATTAAGAAATCAACCAATAACAAATGCTGGCGAGGCTGTGGAGAAATAGGAACCCTTCTCCACTGCTGGTGGGAATGCAGACTGGTGAAACCACTGTGGAAATCAGTTTGGAGATTCCTCCGAAAACTAGGTTTAGAGGTCCCATTCAACCCAGCTATCCCCCTGCTGGGTATTTTCCCAGAAGATCTAAAAACATCATATCACAGTGATATATGTGCACCTATGTTCATAGCAGCACAATTTGTAATTGCTAAAATGTGGAAGCAACCCAAATGTCCATCCACCTAGGATTGGATAAGAAAATTATGGTACTTTTATACAATGGAATATTACTCAGCTGTAAAGAAAGATAAACTCGAGGCCTTTATATTTAAATGGTCACAACTAGAGACCATACTCATAAGTGAAATAAATCAAACATACATGTGCAAGCACTGCATTGTGTCACTAGTGTAAAACTTGAAAGAGTTAAGTTAAACTCGGAGGTATGATAGACACTGTGAAATGATAGGAAACCACCGAAGAGTAAAGGGCTTCTGGGATGTGGGAAAAGAGAAGGGAAAGAAGGAAAAATTTTGTATGTATGTATATACAGGATAGATAACATGGTTGTTCTTCTATCTGCTGTTTCTATGCTGAAAGAAACTGTCAATGAGTCTTTGGTTGACCAGTATTGCATGTCTATATCTGTTTTCATGAGAAGCCACTTTGAAGATATCAATATGTAATACAACCACCATTGTTAATTCCCTACCACTTTGTTTGGAACTCTGTATTGTCTGTATTGTGCTTGTGATATGTTGTAAAATGTTGTATGTCTGTTAATGTTTCCCTCCTTTTATCCTTAAAATAAAAAAAAAAAAAAGATTATTGAACCAAAGCACAATGAGACAAACACATGATAACAGAACAGAATAGTACGTGTTATGTAAAAGTGAGAGAGAGACCATGAGCAAAGCAAGAAATATAAGAAAATGGGAAAGAAAAGAAAAAGAGCAAGAAAAAATCCAGTTGAATGATAAGCGAGGAAGAATAGAAAAATGAAGTTAATTAAATTTAAGGGAAATAGTGAGAAATAAAAAAAATCTAAGAACATAAGTAAAATGTAAACCCAGCTTCAGGGCACATGCCTGTAATCCCAGCACCTGGAAGGCTAAGAAAGGAAGACTGCCATGAGTTTGAGGCCAGCTTGCGGGTACACAGTGAGTTCAAGTCTAGCCTAAACTACATAGCAAGACCCTGTCTAAAAACAAACAATTAAACAAATCTATATCTATATCATCTATATCTATATGATTGAATACAGGGTAGATGGATGAAGATGGCTGGGCAAAAGAACAGAACAGAAACAAAACACTGAAACTGTAACTACAGACTAGCCAGAGAGCTTTCCAGCTAAAGAATTTGTTTTAGAGAGACAGGGTCAGCCTGCCACGTAGGGAGTGGATAATGAGAAGCACTGAAGGTATATTCCCTCCTTTCAGCTTGTATCAAGCCAGTTATGGCAAACCAAGGTCATAGACTGTGCCCTGGGATGCTGAACGTGGTGTTTGTGGATGGTAGTCAGCTCAGAGGAGCCGAGAGCCCAGCCTCAGTAACATCTGGAGGGTGTAAGACAGATGCACATGCATTCCACTTCCTCTGAGCGCCTAGCAGTGTGATAAATGACCACGCAACCAGTGTGCACCCTTTTCATTAGTGTGGGCTTAGCAGCCTGTGGACTATGCAGGACAAGCATTCAGCCTCTCCTAAGGTCTGCAATCTGCATGTCCAGCACTGATGTCTGGGCTTAGACTGCAGCCTGTGCTTTTCAGTGCCTGTACCCAGGAACCTGTGGGTTGTCCCAATCAGTATTATTCACAGTCCACATGAGTCTAGGCCAGGGCTCCCCAACCCTTAGCCATGGATTTGTATCAGTCTGTGGCCTATTTGGAACCAGATGCACAGCAGGAAGTGAGTGGCAGGTGAGGAAGCACAGGTTCATTTGTATTTATAGCTGGTCCCCAACACTCAAATTAGCTCCTGAGCTCTGCCTCCTGTCAGAGCAGCATCAGCATTAGATTCTCATAGGAGCACAAACCCTGCTGCAGGATCTAGGCTGTGTACTCCTTTAAATCATCCTGAAGCCATCCCTGACTCCCCATTCCCTTGTCTGCCATAAAACTGGTCACTGGTGCAAAAAAACCTTGGAGACCGTTGGTCTAGACAGATAATCTGCAGGTGGTGGCAAATGTCTAGCTGTTGAATGACTGTAAATCCCTAAGAAGTCTTACAGCAGTGATGATGAAACTTTTAGAGATGAGTGTCCAAACTGCAACCCTAAACCCACTTATTTATTGCAAAGCACCAATTGTAATTAAACCTGAATACTGAGGTTTTTGTTTAGAGAAAAAAAAAAGCATCATACATTAGTATCTTTTTCTTAAAAGGAAAACAAATAACACACATGTCACAGGTTTGCCACCATGGCCTTAGAGAGTAGGGGAGCAGTTAAACCACTAAGTTCTGTACTGTAGATGTGGACATAAGGAAAGAATACTGTGTAATCATCCCTCTCAAATGCACACTGTTCTCAAGCACACTACTTTCATATTTAGTTACTAATGTCATGGACACTTGCACTCACCTCTTTGTCATAGCTTATGCTGCCTGTTGCTGAAATTTCTAAGATCCTGTTCATATTCCCCTCAACCAAGACCATGTCATATACCTTTCTCCTGCCTAGTTAGTGCAGCATCATCTCCACCAGCAGCCCCAGTGGTGATCACTGTCCATTCCCCATCATAAATTAGTCCCTAATATGAAGACCCCTTTCAAAATGTCTTCTGGGTATAGGTCCCTGAGAGTTTAGCCAGTCCAGTGTCAGGTTGCTATGCAAGTAGCTCTGCTTGCAGATATAATTATCCAGTTGAAGTGAAAGCTTGAATGGACTGGATTTCTCTCACAAATAGTACCTCCCACCAGGTAATACTCTCAGAGGTTTCCTGAGTTGTTCACTTATCTTAAAATCATAGCTTCATAAGCCTTGTTCCCAGCTGGGAAGCTGAAGTTATGAATGGCTCTATACATTTCTGTGCATTGTTTTTACAGATTCTGTGCTGTTTAGGGTTCCATCTGCTAATCTTTTGGTTCCTATAACTCTTCCTTATTTTTCACTACACAGGAAATGGTTTCTCCTTTGTTGGATTGACTCTTCTCAACTGAGTTGTACAATGATTATTTCCATTCCACCATCTTCCCCTAAAGTCCTTTTAGTGGAATCCTTAGGATTTTCTATGTATAGAATCTTATGTCTACAAACTGAATACTTTTTCTTTATTTTTTCTTTTACCTGATTTTTCTAGCTAAAATTTATAGTATTATAAGATGTTAAGATTTGTGATGATGAATGCATTTCAATTTTCTTGATCTTAGAAGAAATGCTTTTTTAAAAAATTCAGCATGTTAGTGTGGATTTGTCATATATGGCCTTTATTTTGTTGATTTTTGATTTATACCTAATTTGTTCAATATTTTTCTGTGGAGCAATTTTAAAATTTCTGGTCTTTTTGTATCTATTGAAGAGCTCACATAATTTTTATCATTGGCTCTATTTACATGATGTATCACATTTATTGATCTGCATTTGTAAACCATCTTTGCATCGCTAGAATAAAATAAAATTGATCAAGGTATTTGAACTTTAAAAAGACATTGTTGCATTCAGTTTGCAAGTATTTTGTTGAGGATTTTTGCATCTAGGTTCACAAAGGAGACTGGTATATTATGTTTGTATGTCCTTGTCCAATTTTAGTAGAGAGTAAAACTGCCTTTGTAGATTGAGTTGGAGGAAGGGTGTAGCATTGGTATTAGCACTTCTCCAAAAATCTCGTAGAATTCAGAGCTGAATCTCTCTGTCCTGGTCTTTCCTTTTTTTGGTGTAGGTTCTATTAATGCTTAAGACCCATTACATATTATTGATTTATTTAGATTTTTCATATCTTCTTTGTTCAACTTTTATAGGCCATATGTGCCCAGAAATGTGTCCACTCCTTCATTATTTTCCAATTTATTGACCTATAGCTTTTCAAAATATTTCCTAACAACGATCCTTTGAATTTCAGTAGTATTTGTTGTAATGTCTCTAATCTTACTTCTGATTTTAGAGGGATATTGTTTCTCTTTGTTTTGAATAATTCAGTTGAAGGCCTGTGAATTTTGTTTATCTTTACAAAGAACCAAGTCTTTGAGTTGTTGCACTGCCCTATTAGTCTTATTTCACTCATTTCTGCTATATCTTTTCTTCTGTTAACTTGGAATTTGGTTTGTTCTTGTTTTCTGAGACCTTCAGATGCACTATTAAGTTATTTACTTTAGAGTTCTTTTGATATGTACACTTATTGTTTAAATTTCCCTCTTTGTACTGCTTTTGCTATATCTGAAGGTTTTAGTGTGTTGTGTTTTGATTTTCATTTTACTCAAGGTCCTTTTAAATTTTTCCTCTGACTTCATTGATAAACCACTATTTGCTCAAAATTTCTGTCTTGGCATATTTGAGAATGTCTGTGGTGATTTTCCTTTTACAGAGGAGAAGAGGAAGAACTCCTGTCTATGTTTACTTTGTTTTATTTATTATGTCTCTGTTATATACCAGGTATTATTTTGGTGGAAGCATCATATGTATTAGCTCTTTTAAAAAACCAAAAACCTTTCAGATTGTTTGAGTAACTGAACTTAGGTCTATTAGTAACTCTACGAAAGCCACACCACTAGAATTTGAGCTCAGAATAGTTTTTCTGACTTCAGAATTATTTTCTATCTATCATTTATTTCCACAAAATTGTCCTTGCCAATGAGGTAAGGAACTAAGGATGAAGGATGTTGGAAGGGGTGGGGAAGGAGAGCTGCTGGTTGGACCAGCCTGCTATCACTTTTCAGAGTTACCAGGAGTAAAACCTTTTTGTAGTTGATCTGAGCAGACGTCCTAACTGCATATGGAGGACAGGTGGACAGGGTGGACCAGGTGTGGTGGATGCTGGTAATGTAGCATCTTTGCAGGCCACACGAGTGATAAATCTGTCCAGTAGCTATAGCTCTAAAGATAACTTTATAGAATTACTTTATAGAATTACTTGGACTTCAGGTGAACTGGAATTTATCCTGTTTGAATCCATAAGCATTTTCAAACTCAATACTGTTTCTAAGTTTAATAAACCATATGAAAAGATTTTACTGTTTTTATAGTACTGGACAGCATTTCAATAAATTTAATGGGGCCACTTCCCTTGAAGTTAGACTAAATTATTTAACAATGTGGTGGCCCATTGACATGGGACTCAAGGCATCTTTTTCCCATAAATATAGATTGATTTTAAAGTATTTCTGATCCAAAGAAAAAATGTCTGGAAAAGTCACCTGTAATAGTGCTTTGCTGTATGGTCCTTCCTACTGCTGTCAGAATTACTTTTGGAATAATATTTTGGATGTCTAGGAAGAACCATGTATCTGTGCAATCTGCTTCATAAGTTTTTCCTTGTATCCTCACATCATCTCCCTTTTTACAGTGTAAGCCTATATGCACACATATTACAGAAGACTACACACATTTGTTCTTACTACAGTTTTAAAGTGTACAATCAGAAGTTTTCCTGAGACAGGGAAATAGGCAGTAATTTATTTTCATTTATTTATTTATTTTACTTTAAAGAGAGTAGTAAAGAGAAAGAAACAAACAATAAAAGAACAGTAGCAGTACACCAGTATCACAAACATAAACAAATCAAAGCAAGAACATTCAAAGTGATAAAGTCTCAAGACAAAATAATACAAATCAACAGTGGTGGCTACATAACATATCGCTATCCTCAACTACATTGCTCAGATTACCAGATGTCAGAATGAAAGATTGCTCAAACCATTAAAGGGAGTAAGAAAATAATTCTTCGATTAAATAGTAGAGATAATACAGAGTTTCACTAGACAAGATGGTACAAGTTCACTATTGTAATTCCATTGCATATTGTTACCTTCAAATCAGTTGCTCAGACCACCAGACACAAGCATGCAAAGTCAATCAGGACATAAAAAATTGTAATCATTAACCGTTCATTTCAATACACCATCAGACAACAGCAATACAGTCATCACAGCTATTCATATATCTATCTATCTATATCTATCTATCTATCTATCTATCTATATTTATTTATGTTTTGCCTGCCTTCTTTCTTTTTTCTTCTTTCCCTCATCCCAGTCATGCCTCCCTTTGAGCAATTTCTTTCCCTTTCCTATCACTTATTGTGTGTTTTGAGTTTTACCTAGTCTTTCAGGTTCCTACACCAAGGAGACAATATAATGTTTACCCATCTGGGTCTGATTTATTTCACTTATGAGTGTGGTCTCTAGTTGCATCCATTTACCTATAAAAGCCTCAAGATTATGGTAATTTATATAAGAAGAAGATTGAATACATAATAAGCCTGACCTCCCCTTTGAAGAAAGTAATGAAGAACTTTTAAATCCCAAGGGAGAAAGCAAAAGAATGAAACACAGAGCTAGGAAAAAACAGAGGGGATTCATCTGCTTTGCAATTAAGGGGAAATGGAAGCCAAAGAAGGAGTAGTTGTCTCTGACACCCGTTATTCTTACAGTTTTGCTTTCAGCATTCTTCATAACTATTTTATCCCAGGACATGATCCCACCCAAAAGCAAAGTCATAGCTATTTATGAATAAGGTATGGTAGTCTTTATATACCAAATAGAATAATAAAAATGTAGAGATTTATGGGAAGCGGCTGCAAAATATAAAAGGGACCTGTGCATAAAGGGTAATTGCCTTTGAGAAGGAGGTATTACACACTGCCAAGATCATCTCACCTTCTCCAAATGTGGAAATTGCAAATTGATCAATTCTAAAACACTGCATCAAATTTATGGCCTCAAAGACACTGTGCATTGTGGCTTGGGAGGACATAGCAATGCATCAAATGGAACGCTGGAGCTCAAAATTAAAGAGCCAATGTATTTCAAAATGCACCATTGCTCTAGAAAAGGAGCTTTGGCTAATTTCCCTCAAGAAGAATTACAAGGTGGCTGCTCTAAATGAGTCATCTTGCCTGTCTGCAGTAAAAAACAATTCCAAAGCAGGAATTATCTGCTGTAGATTAACTACCATCTAACCTTCACTTGTTTTCAGCATAAAACAGATATGGGTTGGGTGAATAATGGCAGGAAAATAAAATCTGTAACATATGTGCTTGGGATCCTGGATGCAAACTGTAAAAATCATTCAACTTTGAGTCAAGTTGCCATGATGCTATCTCTTCCATTTATCAGAACCTCCACATTGGGTGAATCTCTGCTTCCTGCTGGGCTCTGTACTGTGGCATATCCCTTCCTCCAGGGCTTCTCACAGAGCAGTTTGAGAACTAGAGGGCACATCTCTGAGATCACACATGTGCAGTGCCTGGAGGAATGATTGGTTGCTGAGGACATTATGGGACATGGTGGCCTTAGAGTTGCTTTGTGCTGCAAACAAGAAAAGCTTTGAAGAAATGATAAGCTGAATTAGAAATTTTGTAGACAGATCCAGATGCAGATCTTGCCTTCCCAGAGTCATGGAAAGAGAAAACATTCAAGCAAAGAACTGACAGTGAGGAACTTCAGATTGGCTAAAGGGGGAGTGGGTAATTTGTGTTACAGGAAAGTATGGAAGGGGCTTTAAATACAATAAGGGAATTCAGAAAACATCTTATCTGCCATGTTGTCCTGGTGGTGTTTATTCTACCTGGAAGAGTTAGGGAGATTATGAGGAAAAAAAGGTTCTACCCTCTGGTTCAAAGTAAGGAAAATAGGTGCTGAAGAGCCGTGCTGTTTCAACAACCAAGGGAAGGGCAGGTGAAAAGCCACCGGAGAGGTAACTAGGAAGTAGCCTGTTGAGGGCTTGAACGAGTCAGTATTTACTTTGAAGAAGAGGGGTAAGATGTCCCCAGTTTTTGAAAGGGCCAATTGTTTGACAGCATTGTTCTGCCTTCCCAAATTTGGTTACATGATGGTATCAGGGCAGGGAGAAAAGGAGCATGTTGATTCTCCTTTCTTTTTTAATTATGTGAAGAATTCCATTTTAGTTTCAGGGAGCCTTGATTGGCAGTACCTATAATACTGGTAAACCTGTGCTAAATTGTAACCTCAACCCCTGGTACATCAGGCAAACAGTGTAGTACTGGGCTTAACCCTGAAGCCTAAGAATCATTATTTACAAAGCAATGAGACATCTAATCTTTTCTTTCTTCTTCCTTAGGCTTGTAAAGTGAACTTTTGGCTGGACTACTAGTAGAATGCCAATCAGGTTAAAATGCAAAGCAGTAAATGCTACATTCCACTATTATCTGTGCTTGATCCTGGAGATGGCTGCAGTGAACAATGGCAAGGGCTTTTAACACTTATTTGAAGACATTTATTCTAGGAATGCCTAATACTAGCCACTTCATGAACAGAGGATAGCCTCTCTGTGAAGAATTCTTTTTGGTTATCTATTGTCTGACAGACTTTGTACTAATTTCAGCTCAGCCTCACTTAGTCTTGGTTTGGATGTTCACCTTGATCTTCTATCAGATTATAGCCATGTAGTCTCTGTCCCTTGGCTTTTATTGCTAACATGCAAATGCAAATGATAACCATGAAAACAGTCTTTGTTAAAAAGTCTCACTACTCTTTTTTTTTTTTCTTTCAACTCCAGAATCCCAGCGAAAGGCTCTAGAAAGAGAACCTACCACCTGTGTCCCTCTATGGGCCTGCATTTGGGCACACCGGGATGGAGGTCCTACCATGGATGAAATACCACCTTAGTGGAAAATATTTACATAATCACACAGACTGATTGTCAGTGCTGATTGAGGCCATTATTTTACCCAAGATATTCGATAAGAAGGTCAAAATGGAAGGAAAAATGTTAACCTTGAATTTTTCCTTTATGAATGAAGATATAAGATTTGGGAAAATACTGTTTTCTTCTGCCTACTTTACAGTGTTTGTAAGCAGCAAATTAGATCATTTTTTGTAAAATTATGCTGTGAACTGCCAACTGCAGAATGATTTTTTCTATGAATTTGTGTGCCTTTCTCAGTAGGCTCTGATTGGACCCAAACAAGTACAACTTCTGGCTAAATCAAATAGGGTGCTAATTTCCGTGCCTGCTTCCTTCTCCTGGAGATAAGTTCTCCTCCAGTCTCCAAGGCCATAATAACCCCAAACCCCTGAAACTCTCTCCTAATTTCTCTCCACTGATTGTTGCTCCTTTCGAATATCACTGTCTCACAGTTTACTGTATTACCTTCATAGTTTTCTTTGTTCACTAGATTCGTAATCTGAAATCAGAATATAGGGAAGCCAATCTTGAGTTTGCCAATTCTTGACTGTGATCTTGATTAAAGCACTAGAATCTTAATATTCATTTCTTCATGTGCAAAGAGGATAGTAATAGCTGCTCCATAAGGTCTTTGGACAGAATATGTTACACAAAGTGTCAATATATTTCATGACACCACACTTATAAGGAAATAAAGTATTATTAACACAGTTTTCCTGGTATAGCAAGTGCTCTCTGTATACTATAGTGTAGGGATCATTTGGCCCCATAATGATCTCATTAGGACTTTTACTGGAGAAGAAGTTTAAGTACTGAAAAGTGGTGGAGATTCATTGGGAAGTTATCTAAAATCACATCTAGGAGAAAGTGAAAATCAGGATATGAAGAGCCCTCAGAGGTTAGAAAGCAGCTGGACAGAGAGAAAGAGAGAGACAGACAGACAGACAGACAGACAGACAGAGAGACAGAGAGAATCAGAGGTAGATAGATACAGAGACAGAGAAACAGAAGAGTAAAAATGGAAACAACTGAAGATTGATTCAATGTCTGTAGGCTTAGGTGCAAGCCAATGTAAGAATGGCCAGTATCCATCATAGGGCTGGAAGGAAATCAAAGAATGATTACAGTGAGCATGAGGTCCTGTTTCTTTTCTGATAGCTGCATAGCATGTAGAGCAGGAATCTAGGCATATTTTAAAGGTGGGAGGTGAGGAAGAAGCAGGGTGCATTCTACATGACAGGCTAAGCTTGAGAAAGAGGGGTTGTATACCTGTTGACAATAGACATCCAGGTACGCAGCTGCTTCTGACTTACCAGCCACCTCTCCTGACTCCTTTTCTGGCAGTTTCCTTTGGGACTAGTTAGTCACTGGAGCCCTCTTTTCTGCGCCTGAAGGGAGTAGGAAGGGCTGAAAATGCTCTTCCCATTATTTGTGTCCACAGAATTTTGTTCTTAAAGGAAGACTAAAGACCACAGAAATTTCGGTTTGATTTAACAAGGATTTTCAGCGTCTGTGATTTGTACAAGACCCTGTGCTTAGTGTTGCTGGAGTGGGAAACCAGAGAGCACAAATGAAACCCTAGGTTCTGTTCTCAAGGTACTGCCAGCCTGAAGGAAGGGGTAAGACAAAAACCACTCATGGCAGGCAAGGCCGCACCCAGGAACATTGATACATTGGTTTCTGGAGAGTTCTGGTTGTTTTGTGAGACTAGCACAAACTTATGTTTTAAGACCTGTCACTTGATTGAGTACCTCCCAGTTTCCAGGTCTCACAGAGCATCTGGTTGCCTGAATTCACTTCCAAAATGGATACAGGCATATTACCCATGTTGTTAAAGAAAATCCAGAAATTCAGCACAAGAGTAAAATATTAAAAGCATGTAGAGAAAAGAAACATATCACCTATAAAGGAAAACCAATCACAATCACAGAAGATTTCTCAACAGAAACCCTCAAATCAAGAAGAGTTTGAAGTGAGGTATTTTAAGTTCTAGGAGAAAACAGTCTTTAACCCAAATTGATGCAACCTGCAAAACTATCTCTCAAAATTGATGGAGAAATAAATACTTCCATGACATAGAACAACTGAAGAAATTTATGACCACCAAACCAGCTCTACAGAATGCTCTGAAAAACACATGAGAAAGAGATAATGAAGAGGAAACACATAAACACCAATAGAAAGATTCCTGGCAGGGCAAGAACTTAAACAGAGGAAAGAGACAGGTGACAAATAACATGAAATAGAAAAGCCAATATATATGAGTTATAATCATCAATGCAAATGGTCTCAACTCACCAACTGAAAGAAGCAGGCTGGCAAAATGGATCAAGAAGTAAGACCCAACAATATGCTGCATTCAAGAAACACATGTAACCCTCCCAAAAATTCATAGACTGGCTGGGCATAGTGGTGCATGCCGGTAATCCCAGCACTCAGTAAGCTGAGGCAGGAGGATTGTTGTGAGTTCAAGGTAAACCTGGGCTGCAAAGTGAGCTCAATCCCAGTCTGAACTGCATAGCAAGACCCTGTCTCAAAAAAACAAAACAAAACAAAATTCATAGACTAAAAGTCAAAGGATGTAAAACAATTCTCCATGCCACAGAAAATCATAAAAAAAATCAGGGGTAGCTATTCCATTTGCAGACAATGTAAACTTTAAGCCAAAACTGATTAAAAGAGACAAAGAAGTTTGCTACACACTCCTTAAGGGGAAAAAAATCCAAGAAAAAGTGATAACAATTGAAATATTTATGCACTAAGCACAGGTTCACCCAGCTACAAAAATCTAATTTTTACAGACATAAAAAACCAAATAAAGACTAACACAATTGTAGTGGAGAACCTTAATGCCCCACTCTCACAGATAGGTCAACTAGACAAAAATCAACAAAGAAATATTAGACTTAAACCAACCCTGTGAGCAAATGGACTTGGTAGATCTTTATGGAGTGTTCCACCCCAAAACATCAGAATATATATTCTTCTTAGCTGAAAATGGGACATTCTCCAAAACAGATCACATATTAGCCCACGAAACATGCTTAAGTAAATGTAGAGGAATTGAAATCATCCCATGTGTATTATATGACCATAGCACAATGAAACTGGAAATCAATGACAAAGGAAATAACAAAAACTACATTAACACATAAAAATTAAACAACACACTTCTGAACAACTAATGGGTCACAGAGGATATTAAAGAAAAAATTAAACAGTACATACAGTTAAACAATAATATTGCTACAACATACTGGAACTTATGGGACACAATGAAAACAGTCCTCCAAGGGAAATTTATAGCGATGACCTCACACATCAAGGAAATAGAATGAGCTCAAATAAACAATCTAATGTTCAACCTCAAACTACTAGAAGATGAAGAACAAATCAAACCAAAAACTCATATGAGGAAGAAAATTATAAGGATAAGAGGAGAAATTAATGCCACAGAGTCTAAGAAAATAACCAATGAACCAAAAAGTTAGTTCATTGAAAGAATAAATAAAATTGATAAACTATTAGCCAACTTCATCAAAAAGATTGAAGGAAAAACACAAATTCAAGCAATTAGAAATGAAAAGGGGGAAATCACAATCGACCCCACAGAAATGTGGGAAGTCATCAGTACATACTATAAGAACCTGTATTCTAATAAGAGGAAAAAAAAGAGAAATGGACAGATTCCTAGACACAATCAAATTGCCAAATCTAAATCAAGAAGACATAAAAATTCTAAAAAACCTAATATCAGCTAAAGAAATTGAAAATGTAATTAAAAATTTATGAACAAAGAAAATCTCAGGCCCTGGCAGAGTCACTGTTCAATGCTACAAGAAATTTAGAGAAGAACGAATGCCACTAACGTTGAAATTCTTTAAAGCAACTGAAAATGAAGCAATACTTCCAAATTATCTTTGGAAGCAATATGACCATGCTACCAAAACTAGAGAATAATGCAACCAAAAAAGAAAGCTACAGGCCAATCTCTGTTATGAACACAGTTGCAAAAATCCTTAATGAGACACTGTTGAACAGAATTCAGCAAATCATAAAGGAGATTATACATCATGACCAAGTAGGATTGATCCCAAGGATACAGTAATGGTTAAACATATACAAATCAATTCCTGTAATGCACCATATTTACAGAACCAATGACAAAAATCACATGATCCTTTCAATAGATGCAACAAAAAGTAAAATGAATATATGGATTAAATAAATAAATGAATGGATAAAATCCATTAAATAAATAAATAAATAAATGGATAATATCCAACATCCATTCATGATGAAAACCTTACACAAAATTGGCGTAGATGGTCTTTACCTCAATCTTCTTTTTAGAGAGCAGAAAAATAGACAATAAAATGAATGGTATAAAATTTCATAACAAGATTGTAGGAGACTAACAATGTTCAGCACATTGAGAATTGTTATCTTCAAAGTAGTTGCTCATAATACAAGATATAAGCATGACATAGTGTCACCAGGCAGGATTGTACTTTTAAATTATTATTTTCTTATTCTCTTTAATTATTTAATCAATCTTCTATTCTTACATCTGGTAATCTGAGCAACTTCATTGAAGATAACAGCATGTAACATAACAACCACTGTTAATCTCTATCATTTGGTTTGAAACCCTGTATCATTTTTAATGTCCTTCCCTTGTGTTGTTTGTATTTTGCTATTGTTCTTTTTTTGGTACTATTTTCTTTAAAATAAAAAAGATATAGGCATGAAAAAAAGCAATATAGCTATATACCTATCCTTTCAATGAGTTAATATCAGTTAGTAGTATATCTATGTTAACTATCTTCTGTGTGTGTATATATATATATTTTTTTCTTTTCCCTTTCTTCTTTTCTCCTTTCTCCCATTCCAGTTTCTCTTTCATTTTGAACCTTTCTTCCCATTTTACAATATCTATTGTACATTTTGAGTTTTATGTATTCTTTCAGCTTCTTACACCAGGGAGACAATATGATGTTTATACATGCAAGACAGAATTATTTCACTTATATGTAAGAGAAAGACACAACCAAAAAAGAGAACTACAGGCCAATCTCCCTAATGAACGTAGATGTAAAACTCCTCAATAAGATACTAGCAAACAGAATTCAACATATCATCAAAACATTATACAACATAAGCAGGTGGGATTTATCCCAGAAATGCAGGGATGGTTCAACACACATAAATCAATAAATGTAATATAGCACATAAACACAGCCAGACACAAAAATCATATGATCATCTCAATAGATGCAGAAAAACTTTTTGATAAAGTCCAACACTCATTCATGACAAAAATCTTACAGAAAATTGGTCTTTACCTCAATCTGATAGAAGCCATCCATGACAAACCAACAGCCAACATCATACTAAATGGACAAAAACTGAAAGCTTTCACTATAAAATCAGAAACACAACAAGAATGTCCATTATCACTGCTCCTATTCAATATAGTGCTGGAAACATTAATGAAAGCAATTAGACAAGTGAGAGAAATAAAAGGAATACAGAGAGGGAAGGAAGAAGTTAAATTATCATTATTTGTAGATGACATGATATTTTACATAGAAGACCCCAAAAACTACAACAAAAAACTTGTGAATTTAATATCCAAATTCAGTAGTGTAGCAGAACACTCAGAAATGAATAGCATTCCTGTATACTAGCAATAAACTACAGAGAGAGAAATTAGGGAAAGCATACTTTTCACAATAGCATATAAAGTGCAATACTTAGGAATAAATCTAACAAAGATGTGAAAGATCTGTACAGTGAAAATGACAATGCAATAAAGAAGGAGATCAAAGAGGTTTTCAGAAAATGGAAAGATATCCCTTGCTCTTGGATACAACAAATCAACATAGTAAAAATGGCCATACTCCTAAAACTGCTATGCAGATTTAACACAATCCCAATAAAAATACCATTTGCTTACCTCACAGATCTAGAGAAAATATTCGTAAAATTCATTTGGAATCAGAAAATACCTAGAATAGCAAAAGCATTTCTGGGCAACCAATGCAAGTCAGGGAGCATCACAATCCCAGACCTGAAATTATACTACAAACTACTGTGATGAAAATCAGCATGGTATTGGAAAAAAAATACAGGACTGATGATCAGTGAAAAGGAATAGAAGATGCAGGTGCAATCCTAAACACACTCAGCAACCTTATTTTTGACAAAGGAGCCAAACATGTTCACTGGAAGAAAGATAGTCTCTTTAATAAATGGTGTTGAAAAAAATTGGCTTTCCATGTGCCAAAGACTAAAACTGGACCCATATCTATCACTATGTGCTAAACTAAAGTCAAAATGGATGAAAGATTTAAATATTAAAATAGAAACACTAAATTTACTGGAAAAGAAAATAATTAGAAATTTGGAAAACATAGGTATAGGCAGAGGCTTTATGAACTAAGCCCAAGCTACAAGGGAAATACTAAAAAGAAACAAAAAATGGAATCTCTACATAGATGTAGTTAGAAAGTTCATGAACAAAACCCAGACTGCATGGAAAATATTTCAAAAAATCAAAAACTGGGGTTGAATCTTATTAAAAAGCTTTTGCACAACAAAAGAAATCAACAACAGAGTGAAAAGACACCCCACAGAGGGGGAAAAATTATAGTCAGTTGTCCCTCAGAGAAAGGACTTATATCTAGAACATGTAAATAACTGAAAAAATTCAGATCCCCAAATTCAAAGACTCAATCCAAAAGTGGGCATCTGGGATGAATACACACTTCTCAGGTAAAGAAATACATGGCAATAAATATGTGAAAAAATTTTCAACATCATTGGTCACTCAAGAGATGCAAATTAAAACAATACTGAGATTCCATCTCACACCAGGAAGAATGGCTATCATCAAAAAATCAACCTATAAGAAATGCTGTCAGGGCTGTGGGGAAAAAGAAACCCTTCTCCACTGTTGGTGGGAGTGCAGACTGGTGCAACTACTGTGGAAATAAATGTGGAGATTCCTTAAATATCTAGAATTAGAGGTCCTATTCAACCCAGCTATTCCCCTTCTGGGTATCTTCCCAAAAGAATTAAAAACATCATAACACAGTGATATATGTGCACCCATGTTCATAGCAGAATGATTTGTAATAACTAAATCTTGGAAATAACCCAAATACCCATCAACTGAGGAATGGATAAAAAACATATATTTTTATACAATGGAGTACTACTCAGTCATAAAGAAGGATAAAATGGAGAGTTTTATAAGTAAATGGATACATCTCAAAACCATACTCAAAGGTGACATAAATCAGACCCATATATGTAAACAATATATTATCTCTCCAGTGGAGAAACTGAATGAGTAAATAAGGTCTACAATGTATAATAGATATTGTGAATTGGGAAGAAACTGTTCAAAAGAAAAGATGAACTGTGATGGGGCAAAAGGGAAAGGAAGGAATGGAGAAAGAAAAAAATGTAATTATACACAAGGTAGTTAAGGTATTTACACAGCTGGTTTCTCTTGGTTCATTTAAGGAAAAGTTTTGTGATAATATTGTTTGGAAAAGATATCATGCCTATATCTTGTACTCTGAATAACTACTATGAAGACTACAATATACAATGTATTGTAACTCTCCTACTAATCTGTTTTGAAACTCTGTTTTCTTGCTATTTTTTCTCTTTAAAATAAAAAAATTCAAAAAAAAAGTTCAATCTTAAGAATTTTGAGGACACTTGGAAAATTATCAGTGTGGGAAACTTTCATATCTTTTCTATTTTTCTAGTACTGGGATTTAACCTGGGGTCTTTATATTGAGCTACATACATCTCCAGTGCTTTTCTTAATTTTGGGGGGGTCTCAAATCACTAAATTGTTAAGTTGCCCAAGCTAGGTTCACACTTGTGATCCTTCTGCCTCAGCCTCCCAAGAGTGCTATAGTTGTAGGTGTGTACTGCCACCTTCACCTTTCATATCTTAATAAACTTTTCCACAGAGATGGATCTTGGGACCTTGTCTCACACAGGAGAAGAATAGTGTGAGCAAAAGCACACTTCTGTCACCACTGTGTGATTTGGAAAGAGTTCTTTGACTCCTGTTTAGAGGGCTGAGCTAATGCAGTGCACAGCACAGATGCCTGCCAGCAGAAGAGTTGAAGTAATCTTTAAGTTGCTTGCTTTCAACACTACTTGACCAAAGTTACCGAGGGTGCACCTTTGATTGTACCTCAGGAGAGTGTATTACAACCCTGTGACAGATCCTGGCCTCTGCTGTATTCCTGGTAGGTGTGCCCTGAATGTATTATCCAGGGAATAACTTGCTTTGCAGACCTCGGGGCTTCTCGAAGCTGCAGGGCCTGCTATTACTTAAGATAGAGAGCAGAATTATCTCATAAAACATTAAATGTACTGAATTAAACGGGGCAGATTTCCAATGAGAGGAGAATGCCCCAAGTGGACCAAGGATCTAGAGGAGAACAACAGGTCAGGCTTTTAGCAGCCTTCTCCAATTGGTATGTACGTAGGAAACAATACTGTCCCCAGGATTTGCAATTGGAAAAGTTCCCATTCTCCATAGTGATACTTGCTGGCAGCCCAGAGCAAACTCCTGGGCCTCAGCATGTATGATACACCAAACATACAGTTTGGCCCCATGTGAACTGGGCAAAATATCCTGCTTTCTTTCCTTTTTTTTGCACTTATCTTTCAGAAAAACAAACAAACAAACAAAAAAAACCAACAGTTTTTCTTAACACACTTGGATATTTCAACTTTGTAAACTAGAACTGTACTGAGTGGGGGAGAGAAAGGAATTGAACAATGGAAGGAACAGATGTATAGCGAAACTTGTTAAGATTTCCTCCACCTTCCACCTTTCTCCTTCACAAGATATTGTGCACCACTGTCTTCCAGTCCCTTCAGTCAAGGCAGGAATGAGACTTGTTCCTGAGAACTGTGGGCCTTGGAATAGGACTAAGGGATAAACCAATCATTCCCCATCTCTGCCTCTTTTCAAGTAACTCAGTATATCTTGAACTCAGTAAATACCACAAGAACCTGCCACTTCCACCCCAAACCTCACACATGTCTACTCACATAGCTTTAACTCGTGTAGATGCCACGTTGTTCAGAAGCTTAGAACCCATACCATCAGGTCTGTACAGAAGGTGAGTATCTGTGAGTGCCTCCCTTGAGAGGTAGCCCTTTATTGCCCTTGTGGTTGATTCTTTGCCTTTGCTCTGATGCTTCTTTCACTGGATTATGGGGAATTACATTTCCAAGGATCCCTTACTACATGTGTTCTTAGTTTAGCCAGTGGGAAGAAGTGTTGGGAGACTGGAGGAGACAAACAAGTGAAAGTTGAAGGAATTTCTTTGTCTTTCTACCTTGGGAGATGTTTCTTTTAAAACTCTTTCTGTTCCTTGACTTTAACACCCATCTACCAAGCCTACCATACATTCAGCTCTTCCTAAACAGCCTTCACACTTGGCATCTTCCACTTTTCTTCATCAGCTGCTCTATAGTGGACCTGGCTTCTTGCCTTTGTTCTACTCTTGTTAATTCTGTGTTTTCATTTGGATTCTCAGTACTCTGACCATCTACATAACCAATTTCCCAAATTGTTCCTTTTTCTCATTCACTTATTTGATGTTTTTAAAAACAATCTGTATTTCTTTAATCTAAGACTGCCCATTCTATCCTTTGACCATTTTTATATTGTGTAGCTGATTTTTTTTCTTTTTTTTTTTTTTTTCAGTACCAAGAATCGAATTCATGACCTTGCACTTTACAGGCAGGCACTGTGCTGCTGAGCTAAATCCCCAGCCCTGTGTAGCTGATTTTTTTTTCAATCAATTTATTAGGAACTTTGTATTAGGAATATTAGGCTTTTGTATTTTATGTGAGTTGCTGACATTTTCCCACTTTTGGAGTCTTTACTTTCATAAACCTGTGGTTTGTTTATTTGCCATGAACAGTTTCTTAAAAATGTCATAAATATATCACTATAAGTATATAAGTTTAAGTATATAAATTTATCACTATTCTGGTGCTGCTAAAATGATCATAGTTGAAATATCCTTTCTCAGTCCCAGGATTGTTTTTCATAGTTTCATCTTTTAATGTGTAAATTATTCCAGGAAAATTTTTAAATGGATCAAAATTTGTAGATCTAGCTTCATTTCTTTTATTTACTTTTTGTAAATTATTTCTCAATTATCCTAATACCATTGATTGAATATGTTACTGTATTAGTCTATTTTTTGTTATGATACCAAAATGATGGAAGCTATATTCTTTATATAGGAATGGAGGTTAATTTCCTCACATTTCTGGAGATTCAGGAGCTTGGTATAATATCTGCACAACTCTGGAAAAGACATCACTATAGACGGTATTAAAATGGTAGGAGTGTGTGCAGAAATCAGGTGGTGAGACCCAATGGGAGAAGGATTCTGGGGCCAGGCCGACTTTTTTTTTTAACAACAATCTATTTTTATGGAAACTAACTGGGGTTCTATGAAAACTATATTACCCTTTACCAAGAGTGCTGCCCCATGGCCTGGGTACCATAGTATCAGGTTAATAACTCTTGGTTATTACAGTCTGATCATTCCTGCAATCTCCCAAATGAGTGAACTGCGAAGGCTTACATAAATGAGACAATTGAAATGATTTTAGGGCTCCAGGAGGGTTTAACTCTCTTTTTGAATTCAAGATTCTCCAGGTTAAGACAAAGACTTTTATGTGTAGCCCATATTTATTTGGTTTAGAAATTTAAGAGGGGGATTCTCAAGAGAATGTGGGAATCTGAGTAAAACCATAGGAGAATTTTCCCAAGTAGTAAATTATGTCAATCAGGAGAACTACTTTATCTTTAGGTTGGCAATTATTGTAGGAGTGTGGAGCCTGCAGCTATAGTCTCCTTTTAGTTAATTGGGGTTGGAGTCAGATGTCCTCAGCTGTGGCCTTATCTTATCCTTTGAGGTGTCACAGCTTCACAGGCCAATACAGGCCTCAACAGTGACCAGTGACTCACAGAGGTTTACTTGCTATGAGTCTTTTACCTATTTCCAGACAAGGTGCTTAAGCTTTGGACAACTCACAAGTAAACATGGAAAGTCAATTGGTTAGTATTAAATCCTGCTCAAAGCCAGGTTTTAAGTGATCTCCGACAGCATACATTAGGTCCCATATCTTTTTTTTTTTTTTTTTTTTTGTCTTTTTGGGGCAGGGTCTCACTATGTAGTTCAGGCTGGGCTTGAGCTCACTTTGTAGCTCAGGCTGGTCTCGAACTTGTGATGATCTTCCTTCCTCAGCCTCCTGAGTGCTGGGATTACAGGCATGTGCCACCTTGCCCAGCTAGGTTCCACCTCTTAAAAAGTCTACCACCTCCTAACACTGGTACCATAAAACCAAGCTCCCAGCATGTGATGGGGACACATTCAAAACATCTTCAAAACCATAGCAGTCATCTTTCTTCCACACACTTGAGATGACACCTTCATGATTCTATGATTTCCTACACTCATTTGATCTTTTTTTTTCATTTTTTTGGTCATTAAATTAGTATAATTCTCCAGTATACAACCTTTTAGGACTGTTTTCTTTCATCAAGCAAAATATATTTGAGATTTACATTTGTCATTGCATGCATCAATAGTTTACTCCATTTTATGTATTCTGAATCATATTATGTATGTGGGTTTTCTAGTTTGTTTACCAGTGGAAAGGTATTTGAATGGTTTCTAGCTTTTGGAGATCAATAAAGCTGGTGTGAACATTCCTATATAATTTTGTGTAGATGTAAGTCTTGATTTTTGTTAGGTAAATACCTAGAAGTGGTACTGGTAGTTAGTGTGATAAGTGAACTTTATATTTAAAAAAAAAAAAGAGCAGTGTTTTCCAAAGCAGTTGTAACAATTTGCATCCTCACAGTAATTTGTCAGAGTTCATCCTGAAAACCCAAAGGCCAATGCATACACTCAGGAACAAAAATTAGAATCTTATAAATCTATGTTTTGTCAGCTGATATAGTACTGATGTTCAGGAGAGAAGAGCTCAGAACTAGCAAAGGCTGAACATTTTCAGAAGAAGCAAAACAGGGTAAGAACACATGTTAACAGAGTTCCCAGCCTGTGGTCCAGCATGCCCCTTATTAGTTTTGCCAGAAAAATACAGGGTGAGTGAGGCAGCTTAGAGGGGAGTAATTGGGTCCTGTGGACAATTCGAACTATGGACTGTTGGTCTCAGACACAGAATGGCAGAATCTTTGATTTCAGGGAAGACAATAGGCTCAGCAGATATTCATCTAACTGGTCTTAAATATCTTTGTCCTGGAGAAGAAATATCTGACAAGCAAAGACATCTGACCCTGACTGATATTGCTTGCAAATCCTCCAACTGACCTGTTTATAGAGGAGCAAGGTTGGTCTAGCTTCACTGTAGCTAAGAGGCTAGAGAGCAACTTCACATTAAATACTCACATTTGAGCATGTTTAGAATTTAAATACCTACCTAAAAATGAGAAATGACTATCCTTTGTCAAAAAGATAAACAATCTTTGTTGTTCCCAGATGTTGGTTAAATTATTTTTACTATGCAAGTTCTGGAAACAATTAAACCAAGAGAAAGTGATGGAACCTAGGAAATAAAGGGCAAGCAGCTAAGGTTACCAAGTGGCCAGGGTGAGGAGTAGATTAGCAGAGAAAAGGGCTCTGCCCTACCAGCTCCAAAGCAAGACATTTGAACCCTCATTGCCTTTCAGGATTCCCATCCACTATGCCACATAAAAATTTACACTCCAGTTTACCCCCAAAGAAACTAAAACTGTTAAAATTTATCTTTAGCATTAAAAAAACCTACAATTTTCCTACCATAAGGAAAACATCTGTTTGACTTAAAAACTTCAAACTCCATACCCTAAAGATAAGTTGGTAACCAGAATAAAGAAGAATCTTAAAGTAATGAAGCATAAACATATATAAAAGGTAATCAAAGGAAAGCTGTGCCTGGCCCGGATTGTTTTTGCGAGGAAATATGCTTCTTAACTTCAGGCTGTGGGAACACTGAGAGATAAACATTTTCTGAAATAAAAGCTGGCCATATACCTTACAGAGTCAGAGCTCTGAATGATGTACGTTCTAGTCCTGGACCAACCTGTGACATCTCTGGATATAGGCTGCTTTTTGGTTAAAAAAAAAAAAAAAAAAGTATTCCTAGGCTCAAGCTAAAGCTTGGTATTAAAAAATTTCCCCCAGGGTCCCATCTGGTTTACTATGGGACAGAAGGGGAAAGTGAGGCAAGAATCTATAAGAGCATAAATAAGAGAAGAAAAGTATGATATATAATCTCCCTAACAGTTTCATTGCCTGAAAAAAAATCTGTGCTGTACCTATTCATCAATCCCAACTCCAAAGCTCTTGCATTAACTCATATTTTACTGTCTCCATAATTACATTTTCCAAAATGCCATAGGACTGGAATCATACAGTAGGCAGGCTTTTCAAGATGACTTCCTTCACTAAGTAATTTAAGGTTCGTCTATGCATTTTGAGGTGTCCTTTCTAAAATGCCAACACCTCTAAAAGGTAAACATAATGAATTTCACCAGAAAAAAACTTCTTTAGAAGATAATTCTATTTTTATTCCTTCTAGTAGGCTAACCTTGAAGTGATGAAAACTAAAACTATATTATTTATTCAGCTCTTATTCTCCCAATGAGACTGCAGTCTTCATGAGGAAGGAGTTATGTCTGTCTTCTTTACTTGCTGGCAGCTAGCAGTGATGGAATAAATATCACTGAATGGGTTATTGCTAAGTGTCTACGGAAGAGAGAGGCTGGAGTAGTTAGAGGGAATTGTCTTTGCTGAGATAATTCCCAGGAGAGTGGGACCACCATAGAACCAGTTAAACCCCAGGTGGAGACAGCAGATGAATCCAGAGACTGGTGAACAATGAACAACTCCAAACTCTTATAATACACCACGTCACATGACATCCTACTGGTTGAAAGTGAGGGCTGCATCTTATGGCCTCTGCCAGCTCTGGTGACAACCATTTTTCTCCACTTCACCTCCAAATACGGGGCCAAACCATAGGAGCCAGTCACGGACTCGTAGGATACTATAATTTCATCTCTTTGAATGAGCTCTTGAACTATTTATTCCAAATATTCTGATTAATGTCTCCTTTCTAGACCCATAATTATCCACCAGCCAATCAATCATAAATACACTGTTCAGCCTAATTACTAATTGTCTGAGCTTGATTTTCAATCACAGGTTTTCTAGCAGAAATTGTTCCAATATGGATGGCCACAAAATAGGCATCTTTCAACTACCATTATTATAATAGCACACTCTCCGGCCAGTTAGTATCTCTGGATGTGTGCTGTGCATGCATGTGTGCACTTGAGTGTGTGTGTGTGATATTTACCATTGTGATTAGTACTGATTTGCCTTGATTATGGCATGATTAATGTTGGCTGCATTGCCTTTTTTCCAAGCAGGTGGGCTTTAGTCAGAGCACTGGGGGCTGGGCTTTTAGTCCCCACACCACCTTCACTCACTGTGTGACCTCGGGGACATGTCTTCCTATTTCTGAACTTCAGCTTCCTCCCTAAAAAGCAAGGAATTGGTTAGGATTAAATGTAACAAACTTACTGGTCAGAAAGGCAACAGTAATCAGAAGTGTGCGGAATTGTGCAAGGCAGGCAGGATTACATGGAAATCTTTGGATAACACATTGCCAAACAAAATATTTATATGTGTATCAGTCACTGCTTACTAGAGAAACAGGTTTAATGCAAGATAAACAAATATATAAGAATTTACAAGACTGGCATACAATGGCCGCCCACAGAGTCAAGTGTAGACAAGTGTAAAAGGTCTGTCTATACTTTGGAGAGCTGAAGGATTTAGTTGAAGGCCTGGAGCTCACTGTAGTGTCCCATTCAAGTCCAAATCAGGAGGCCTAAGGGTCTACCCTGGAAGCCAGGAGACAACATCCAAAGTGCAGCTGAAGACTGGAGCTTCTCCAAAGAAACAGAAGCAAGTCTTTTTTCTGTGTTTCCCTTTTCTACCATTCTGGAGACATTTCCACACCCAGAACTACGCTGATCCAATTTAGTTGGGCATTTCTCACCCAAACTGACACAATCAGTTAACTACCACAATGTGACAAACAGGTAGGACTTCAAATTCTAAAATAATACAATAACCCTCATCCTCTCAATTTTTTGTTTCTGTACTTTGGTAACAGATATCTATTCTTTTATGATAATAACCTACGGCACTCAAAAGATTATAAATAGCAACTAACCCTAAGCCTTAGAGCTCAGAGACAATAAAACATGCTCAGGTCTGGGAAAGCCTGGAAAGCCTGAGACTTCTTGATGGACTGGTTCCTCCATGACATTTGAGGTTGTTGCAGTGAAGATAAGCCAGGGCTGAGTTGTCAGATTTTATGGTTTTTAAATCCAGCTGTGACTGCATTTTTCTGTGAAAGTCGCCACAGGCCACATAAAGTTCTTAGTTAGTCTAGTTTGATGCTGTGATGCTTGATACATTGCATCAACTTAAGAAATCTAGCGGCTGGCTAAATGACTCAGCAGTTGTACATCCTGGGGTGAAAAGGACATGCCCTTACAACTCGGGGTTATTGTTCATTGTGTCAACTTGAGAAGTTTAGAAGGTCAACTGACTGAGCAGGGGGCCAGGTCCTTACTTTGTATCTACCTGAGCTTGTGCAAGAGGAGGGCAGGGAGATTATGTGAGTGCTACACACATCCTGGGTGGGGGTAGCCTGCTTACAATATAAGGGAGGAAAAGAGTCTTGTTCCCCCTCCTTTTTTGCTTTTGCTACTTCTGCTGTCTTGTGTGGTCTTGAAGCATTGCCCCTGTGCCATGACACTCTGCCTTGGAGCCAGGTGATTATGGACAGAAAACTCCACAAACTGTGAGCTGAATAAACCTTTCCTTCCTTAATTTTGGGTGTTGGGTATTTTGTCTCAGAAACTAGAGAAAAGTAACCAAGACAGGTGCATTTTTACCTCTTCCTCACCTCTGTCTTAGCTCTCTGTAGTACTGACCTGCTGATTTGAAAGTTTGGGGACAAGTGAAATCATTTCTTTTTTAGAGAAATATTTAGCCTGTGAGAGAGACTATGAAGAACAAGTAGTGGAGGCTACTGGCTAAACTGGGTTCAAGGCTGGGAAGAGATGGTAGCATCTACATGTGGAATGGAGCTCATTATAGATGTTGTATTTTAAATTCTATCATTGGAGTTCACAGGTTTTTTAAAGTGAGAGAGTGAGGGGGCCGGATGGGAGTGTGGAGGATTCTGCTGCTAAGCACATGAGGATGACCTTACAGACATGGTATTCATTTTGACTAGATGTACTGGTATGGTGTGGATAAAATCTGAAGTCAAAACCTGGGTGGAAAGTGTATTTTCTAGCAAGTTATTGTGAAATGAGGGGCCTCTTACTTGTATCAGATTTCAGTTTCTTCATTTGAAGAATGTGACTATAAGAATGGACTGATGTTCTGGTAGAATTATTGTGAAGATGGACTCAGCATTCTTTGTACTCAGAAAGACTTGAAGAGAACAATCATTCAGGGATAGCTGTTCAAGGAGATTTTGGAGTGAAAATACCAGTTTCAGCCTTAGGCACCAGAAGATGGCAACCAGTTAGTACTGCTATTCGATAATGGCTCAGCAATGACCTTCTCTTTGTCTTCAGAGGTAGGCAAGAAGTCACCAAGTGGTATATATCCAGGTTATTTTTTGATCTACTTGTGTTTTCAGTGTAAGAAATTATTATGTTTTTCCTTCTTGAGTTTGGGATTTATTTAGAGGTTTGTATCTTTACTTGCAAATCTCCTTTCCCAGCCACAGTTTCCCTGAGGGGAGAAAAGTGAAATATAATTAACTTTTTAATTGAAGCACTAAATGAAAGAGGTGCTTTAATTATTCACTATTACTGTATGCAGTGTTCCCAAAAGCTATCAACTTATTTAGTTTGGGGAAGAAGCGATTCCAAATGGGCACTGTGGGCATACTGAAGTTTAAATATTTATTTAGAAACATTACCAAAGTTGTGCAAGATTAGGTCACAGAAATGTGACAAACTAAATTTGAGGTTGCATTTTAGATCAAATCAGAGATTCAAACCATGGATGGTAATTCATTGTTTTATTCATCTACTCATTTGTTAACTCTGAGTACTTGCTCTACACTGAGAGACTAGATGAATCAATTGTAGTCCTGCCCCTCATGGGCACTCTAGCCTAGAGGAAGGAATGGAACTCTGCACGTATTACTACCCTGAATTTGCTTGTCTCAAACAAAGTTTCATTATTGAAACTTGATATTTATAGATCCAAATGAGAGAGGGAATACAATACATCTGAAGAAGTGGTAGTTTTTTCCCAGGGACTTATTTTGATCCAATTATTCCCACCACTTGGAATATGATTTAGTCCAATTACCAAAATGGATGGACAGGATGTTTGGTTTAGGGTTGTTGAATACAACCGTGCAAGTCATGGACCTTATGACATACCTGAATATTAGTCCCAAAGAGAGGTCACTCTGCTTACCACTAGTTTCAACTCCAAGTCTTGGACAATACATAGACAGTGTTATCACAGAAGAACCTCTGAACAGATTCTATGACCCAACATGTGTTTAGGATGGAAGGAGTGAGAGGCCTGTCTAGTTCACTGATACACTGCCAGTACCTGAACAATATCTGGAACATAGCAGATACTCAGTGGATATTACGTGAATGCCTCCAAGCCCTTGTAGATTTTCAATTATTGTGGTTGTAGAGCTTTTGGTCCTGTTGCTGCTTCAACCCTTTCTTAGTGTCGAGATCCTCCCTAGCCAAAGCCAAGTGTCACTGAATTTAAGGAATCCTAAATAGGTAGTATCTTTTCCTGTTTTGACTTCTATATGGTTTCCAGAGTTTTCAGTGTTGGTGCTCTACAGCGGGACTAAGTAGCTTAGTCCCCACCATTTTGTGTCACAGTCCTAAGATGCTCCCAGGCCTTGTACTCATTTTACCCTACATGACAGTTTCCCTTAGTTGGGGATTCTGACCTGGTCTATGGCCACATGGTCCCCAGTTAGAGCGTATCTACTCCACTGCCAGTCCTGCCTGGCTAGCATCTGTTTCTGTGGTGACTTTCCCTCACCTCCTTTCCCTGCACTCCAGCCTCCTTGCCTACATGACACTGCCTCACCGGGCTCATCTCTGCTCTGAAGCTGTCAGTTCTCATTCTGCTCTTGATGGAGAGGATATGAAGACAGGACCAAAACATCATTTCTTAATTACATAATTAGAATCCCTGGTTAATGTAGAGGAAAAACAAAATCCTATTTTCAATTTGGTGTCTTCTAATGGATAGAAAAGTGATTTCAGAATCCTACTTTTCAGCCTCTTCCTCCCAAAACTTCCCTAAATTCAGAAAGTCATTTTAGAGAAAATGGGAGCACTGAAGAGATGAGTTTCCTCATGTGCACCCCTGTAAACTCTGTGAAAGCAAGGAACATGTTTTGCTCCTTTACTAGTCTATATTAATTCTCAGGGCCTACTGCCTGAGACTGCTGAAAAATAGGGGCTCAATAAATATTTGCTGATGAATGAATAGCAAAAAAATATGAAGGCATAAAAAACATTCCATAGCTCTGCACTGGAAACAAAGCACACATTTTCAAAGTAAGTAAAAAATAAGCTTGATTTTGCTGCATTTGTGCCTTTTCTTGTCGTTTAACTGCCCATCCACAAACCTATGTTGGTTTGCATGGTTTAAGGTAAAGAGGATCCAGATAGATGTGAGGAAACAATACTATAAGTCCCCTATGGGCCATAAAATGACCCTAAGCCTTTCCTTACCATAAATGTATAGTAATTGGTGGAAACAAATTGGGCATAATAGGGGAAAACAATTAGAATAATTCCAGGTGAGATGAACTATTTCTGCAATCATTGTGTGTTCATCCCTCTATTTATCCATGCATGACAAGCCCAACACTGCTCCTGCCATTCTTACTGGAGCAGAAGAGTTGGACCCTGGTGAGCCATAGCCCAATAAATAGAGGTCCCAGCCTTTAAGCCCCAAGATGGCAATTGAGTGAGAGGTCAGTGGTGAAGTCACTTCATCACTGTTGATGCTGTCCTTCTATTCATACACAACCCTGGGTTAGAAAGGATTTGGTCATTTCCCCAAGTACCAGGTGAAGATGAATTGGTATTTTGAATCCCTTGGAGATTTGCTGCTTTGGCAATGAAACAGTTAAAATCAGAAGGGAAGAAACATGCACATGTCTATTCAACCTTCGCATGTGCACACAATGAGGGCTGAGAGTCTCAGAAGATTGTGAGTAACCCTGCTGCGGACTGAACTTCCCTTGACTTTTGTTCTTGGATAAATATGAAATTCTTTTTAAAAATTGAGGCAGAGAATCCAGTGTTTTTGGAAGCTTCAAGATCATTTAATTTCCCCCTTTTAAGTTCTAATTTAGAAGAACAGACTACAGTTTTGCAGTGGAACAAATTTGATTCATATGGATGGCACAAATCACTGAGGAGAATTTAAGTGTAGCTGTTTGCAAGAAAACTGGAATTTCTTCAGTCCAAGCAAATTGCAGAGTTTCAACTATGCCGGGGTCAAAGTCTGTGGCAGAGGTGAGCAGCTTGAGCCTGGGACTCTGTGATCCCCATTCTTCTTTGCTTTTTCCAAATGATGGGAAGGGTGTCATCAAGGTCTGTTTGTCCGTCATGAAGAGAAAACACTGCTTCCCTGTTTCAGAGCCCTGCTATGACTTGACCCCTTATCTAACTAGAGAAATGGAAAGATCTCTGAGGAAGTGAAGAGATGGAGGGAAGAAAACTGTCATATTGTTGCCTGTGTGCAGAAACAGCAGGCTTTGCTTTCCAGTGTTAATGACAGTTACCTGTTCAAAGAACTGAAAAACCAGGGCCTGATCATCAAATTCACCACATTTATTGATATAATGGAGAAGACAATGCCAAGCAATCAGAAAGATCTGTATCATTCTGATAAAGTGCTGCTTTATTTCAAGAAATATGCACCAAAACTCATTCGTCCTATTAAACACTGACACTCTACACATTGCCTGTCTTCTCCCCCATGCCTCTTCTCCCTGTTCTACCCAGGCTCTGGTAACAACTGTTTTACAGTCAACTCTGTGAGATCAACCCTTTCTAAGATTCTGCTTAGGAGATCGGTGATGTTTGTCTTTGGTGCCTGGCTTAATTCACTTCACATAATGTCCTCTAGGTCCATCTGTGTTGTCAAACAGAAAAGGATTTTATGTTTTTTATGGCTGAATAATACTGTACTGTTTATAGATATACCTCATTTTCTGTATCCATTTTTCTGTTAATGTGCAGATAAAGTAATTAGTGATTAGTGCAGCAATAAGCACACTGGTGGAAATGTCTTTCTGATATGTTAATTTTACTTCCTTTGGTTCTGTATTAAGTATCGAGGTTTCTGATTTCACATTAGTTCTGTGTATAGTTTTTGAGGAAATTCCATGCTTTTTGCCATAATGGCTGTGCTGCTTTACATTCCTATCAACAGTGTGTAAAAGGTCCTTTGTCTTTGCTTTCTCACACAGCATTTGTTCTTTATGTCTTGTTGGTAAGAGCCATGTTCACTGGGGTGAATTGGTATCTCATTGTGGTTTTGATCTGTATTTCCTTAATGATTAATGATAGCAAATATTTTTTCATGTTTTTAGTTGCCATTTGTATGTCTGTATGTCTTGCTTTGAGATATGTGTATTCAGATCTTTAGCCCATTTTTGTTGGTTTAAAAAAAATATTTTTTTACCATTGAATTGAGTTCCTCAAATATTCTAAATACTCCCTTCCCAGATGTACAGTTTGCAGACATTCCCTCCCATTCTCTAGGTTGTCTCTTTGTCCTGTTGTTTCTATTGATGTACAAAAGCTTTTCAGTTTGATGTGGTCCACTTGTCAATTTTGTCTTTGCTGCCTGTGCCATTTGAGGTCATTTGCAATAGTCCAGGCCAATGCTCTGAAGCCGTTTCTCTGTACTTTCTTCCAGTAGTTTTATACTTTCAGGTCTTATATATATCTTCAGTACATTTTGAGTTTTTTATAACTAGTGAGAGATAGGGGTCTGGCTTTGTTCTTCAGGTGAAGAACAAAATTGATAGACAATTTTCCTAGCATCATCTATTGAGCAGATTTTCCTCCCTCCCCTTGTGTGTCCTTCACTCCTTTTTTAAAACTCAGTTAGCTATAAACAAGTGGTGTTATTTCTGGACTCTCTAGTCTGCTGCATTTGTCTGTGTATCTCTTTCAATGTCAATACCGTGCTGTCTCTCTCTCTCTCTCTCTCTTTTCTTTTTTGTTGTTGTTTTGAGTCAGGGTTTCACTACGCAGTTCAGGCTGGCCTTGAACTCACTTTGTAGACCAGGTTGGCCTCAAACTTGCTGTGATTCTCCTGCCTCAGCCTTCTGAGTGCAGGGATTAGAGGTACATACTACCACACCCAGCTACCATGCTATTTTGATTACTATAGTTTTATAGTATATATTGAGATCTCATGTTGCGTCTATCTTTGCTTTTTCTTAAGATTGATTTAGCCATTTAAGGTCTTTGTGGTTCTAAATTTTATAGCTGTTTTATCTAATTCTGATGTTTTGTGGCATAACAGAGTGAACATAACTAACAACAATACATCATATATTTCTTTTTTTTTTTTTTTTTTTTTTTTTTTTGTTTTTCTCCGGTACCAGGAACCGAACTCACGACCTTGCGCTTGCCAGGCAGGCGCTTTTTGCCGCT
>NW_004955468.1:8656473-8817944 GCF_000276665.1 Chinchilla lanigera | reverse complement strand
GTTTTTCTCCGGTACCAGGAACCGAACTCACGACCTTGCGCTTGCCAGGCAGGCGCTTTTTGCCGCTGAGCTAAATCCCCAGCCCCTCATCATATATTTCAAGTTACTTAGAAAAGAGGAATTTGAATGATGAAAATTTAAAATCATGTGTATGTTAAATCTGAGTTGATCATTACCAAGTGTACATATGAATCAAAACATAACATTGTATGTCATAAATATATATATATATGAATGAGTCAGCCAAAAATAAAACATCAATTAAAAAGAAATACGCATTGTTCTTTTTTTGGTACTAGTTTCTTTAAAATAAAATAAAAAAAGAAATATGTAGAGTAAGAAATAACATTTTAATAAAATGTGAATAAGATCATCAACTTTTAATCTGAGTATATATCACATGCTTCCAATGAGAACCAAAACATAGCTAGTCAGTCACAGTCAGATGGGGCATTTCCCTGCTGAGCCCCTTTTCTCAACCTTTCTGAAGAATTCTGATGGTTCCACCCAGTGGCATTTCTTTCTTCCCACTGTGATGTGTTTGAAGTCATGTTCACATTGATCTAACCCAGGGCAGACAACATGAAATAGAAAGGAGAGCCCTAGTTTATGGCTCAGTTATTATATTTAAGCATTAAAAATGTCAATTTCTTGTCAATTTCCTCATACAGAGTACTGTTTTATTTCACTACTGCATGCTGTTGTTTGTTATTACCTATCCCTGCGTTCACCCATCTGGATGGATAACAAGCACTAGTTGCTTCACAAGTAAATAGTTATTATGAATCCACTCAATGGAAATGTTGGGCAGACAGGTTAATAAAATGGTCAAGACTTCAAGGGAATGGTCTACACTGAAGACATTCACTGGAATGCCATTATCTTACAGAAGTATCAAAATTCCTGAGCCTAGGTGAACTCACTGAGTGAGATAACATAGATCAAATACAGAAGGGATCAGGACCAAATGTGGTGCCAATAATTTGGAAAGAGAAACAATGAACTGCCTGACCTAGGCCGGGATAAAGTGGTATATGCTAAGCTCATGATCAGTGTTTTACAGCCTTCTTCCATTTGATACTTGCATATCCAATGTAAACAGATAATATTTTTATCTACATTCTACATTGGACAATTGCAGTTTAGAGAAGCTAAATAAGGTTGAAAGTGGCAAGTTTTGAACTTGGAATAGGAATAGTCTTGTCCCAAAACTCAAGTTTTTAAGCACAGCTTGATATTAGAAATCATGTAACTCTGTACTGTCTGTATTGTGCTTGTGATATGTTGTAAAATGTTGTCTGTTAATGTTTCCCTCCTTTTATCTTTAAAATAAAAAAAAATAAAAAAACAAATTTAACTTCTGCAAAAAAAAAAAAAGGAAATCATGTAATACAACAACCATTGTTAATTCCCTACCACTTTGTTTGTAACTCTATTGTCTGTACTGTGCTTGTGATATGTTGTAAAGTGTTGTATGTCTGTTAGTGTTTCCCTCCTTTTATCTTTAAAATAAAAAAAAAGAAATCATGTGTGCCTCAAGACTGGAGGTTTTCAAATGAGAAACTACTTTCCAAAGATGTGGCCAGCAGATCTGTCCATTGGATTGAATTATACAACGGGCTTTAATAAATTTAATTAAAGAGTTTATTTCTTTTTTATTTTTGCTCAAGTATTTCATTGCCAGCAACTAAATTTCTTAGCAATGTACGATGGAAATTTTTAAAGAATAATGTGGCTGTTTTGGGTTAGATTCAAATGGAATATATTTATGAATAAGAAATATTCAAATGTGAATATTGTAGAAATTTACCTAAGTCAAGAAAGGCCTATTTCTGACCCTTAATTTTCAGTCTTTGAGCTACTAAATTTTTGCTGATATCATCTCAACAGTCTTTCCTGGGAGATTATGGCCAAGAGCATCAGATGGGGCTGTTGAAGCTGCACTTCTAAGATCCAGACATGACAATAATCGTTCTCTACTCACAGTTCCCTCAAATTTTCATTTCTTTAAAAATCTTCATCCTCATCCTTGTTGATCTCTCAATTCTGTGAACCTTTTATACATGATCAAACCTAGGAGAGCATTTTAGGGTACTGTGTGAAAGTTGCAACACAAAGTGAAACCACAGTTTATTGTGTATTCTACATCTGACCTTAGGTTTCCTGAAGCAGTAAGATTAATCTGCTCTGAGACACTGAATTTTTCAGCCTTGAAGAATTTTTCTTTCCTCTGACACTGGTTAAACTTGAGATAACAAAGATATCAGGTCTCGACCCCAAGAAGGTGTGGCAGTGGGTCTCAGGGTTGGCCTTCAGCACATACAGATCTGGCCAAAAGAGAGAGCTATATCAATATTCATAAACATCTGCAAGCTCAGAATCAGCCACCTCCATGGGATTCCCAGCCACATCTTTGTGGTCCAAATCTTTGGGGCTGTGACACTGAAATGAGGCGTGATGTGATCTGGGTAGGTAAGAGAAGTCTTTGCTTTGGTCATATTACTGGCTGTGTCATCACCTTGAGCAGGTTCTGTATATCTCTGATGTTACATATAAAATGCTTGTTTTAGGTCACGTTCTCTAAACAGAGCTAGACAGCATAATTTTTACTTTCAAAAGAAGATGATAGAGAATAAGAGAAGCATGATATAAAAATGGCATGCAGGATTGTCATTTGAAGTAAAGTTGAACTTCAGTCTATCCAGTAAGTGCTGAGTCAGAGGTCATAGGCTGGGGGAGGGAAGTAGGTGGTATAATTTCCGAACACTTCTGAGCCACGTAGCTTCTCAACCTCTGATAAAGCTTGCAGGAGTACATACTTTCTGGGCAGTGCTGCAAGATGAACACACCAACTAAACTGACAGCTAAAATATTTTCTAAAATGGGAGTAATCATCACATTAGTAGAAGTAGATAAGGCAGTATCTGTCATGTGTTTGAGACAGGTCCTACACATAGACAGTGGTAATGGAAGCAAAATTGGGGCAGAGTACTTTTTCTCTTTTGTCAATACTTCTAAAACATCAGAATTTCACAAGCATTAGAGAACTTGCTAAAATACATCTTGCTGGATCTCACCTCTGGAGTTTCTGACTCAGGAGGTCTATGGTAGAACTGGAAAATTTATTTTGCTTGTATATTCCTGAGTGATACTGATGCTACTCACATGGAGAGCTTCAGTTTGAAAATAACTAGACCAAGTGAATTCAAATCATAAACAGTTTCAGACTTGTATGTATGAAGTAGCTTTGACTCTTTTTACTAACTATCTTGTAGACATTTTGTACCTAGAAATACTTGTGCTATATTCTACATGTGGTGATGAGCAGGAGCTGGCTGGTACCAGCTCATGAAAACCAATTGCTAAATTTCCAGGTCAGTTATCAGACATAGCCTTTATTAAACATTAAAGTACATAAACATGTAAGTAATTGATATTAATAGCAAGCCAATACATACTCAAAGAGCATCGCTTCCTAATTATTTTAACATTTCTTATGCTCTTGAGGTTATTGTCTTATGTATAATTTACTGTACTTCAGTGCTATGTTCAATCACACCTCAGTGGTGGCTTGAAGTTGGCCTGTGGTGGGAGCATTTGCACTATGTTGTAATAGCACATTCTGAAATATTACCAGTGTACTGTTAAATGAAGTTTTTGAGCATTGATAACCATGACTGGTCTTCAAGGCCCTTAAGCCTGATGACTATTATGAAGAAGAGCAGAAACAAGATAAAAAGTCCAAGCACCTAGTAGATGCTTAGTTGATGTCCATGGATGGATTTAAGAGAATAAGTCACTTGAAACATTCATAATACATATAATTTCATAAATTTATGGCATTATTTTTTCTTTATTAAATTTCAAACCATCTACCCATTGAAATCATTGCCTTTGCATGTCATACCCCTGGATTTCCTCCTTCAAAATAGTTCCCATCTGACATTTGACTCCTAACAAAGTTCAAAGTAACTTTTCTCTCAATCTACACCAATTATCCAAGTTAGAAGTTCCTCTTCTTTCATTTGTGTGGTCTCAGAGGAATGACTGGGATGTTTCTCTATCCATGTAAAAATGTTTTGGGAGCAGCTCCTCTGTGCCACAGCCCACATTTTGAATGCTTGGGATGTCAAGATGGAAAAGGAGTCTGTGATCTAGAACAGTGGGGTAGATAAGGCAGGAGCAGAACTACACAGAACTTGAAAACTGGCCAGAGAGGACAAGGGTGGTTCTGCATGAAGTTGTGGATTCAGTTTCTACACTGTTATTGAGGAGGTATCACCAACGTGTAGAAACTGGAGAGTGAAATCTGCAAAGCAAAAGTACACTTGATTTCTTCTGTGTCTAGTATCTGTCTGGGAGTGTTTCTGGCTCTGAGGGCTTACAGAAAAAACTGTTGGCTACAAAATGTTCCAAGGGTTTGGATATTTGGGTTCTAGTCTTGGATTTTTATGAATGCAGTAAGTGCTTTTAACTGAGCACTTACTGGGCCTCCTTGAACTTCGGTGAAACATGGAGATGTCTGGGCCTCATGTCCTTAAAGCACTTTGCAGCTTGACAGCTAGAGCATTATTTCTGTAATTCACAAGTGAGGGCCTTTGGTACAGTCTTTGGACTCAAAGAACACTAACACATTTAATAAGCATTGTAGCATTTTCATCTTGATTTTGTATTTTTTACTTAATTTTGAGTTCATAATAAAATGGGTATAGGAATACTTCTTCCCTAAGGAACACAAAGATCTGATGAAAAGGTAGAAAAGTAGCTCAAGAGAAAAGCCCAAGTAGTGATTGGTTCTTTGGATTTTATGGACTGTTTAATCAGAATTTTTAATTCTCCTTTTGTTTTGTATTGCATAGTCATCTTTTGCTAGCAGGGACCCCATTGCACTTAATATTTGGAAAGGTTGGCAGAGGAGACTTTTTGATTTTTTTTTAATTTTAAAAATAAAAGGAGGAAAACATTAACAGACAGACAACATTTTACACAATAGGAAAAGAACAGTACAGACAATACAGAGTTACAAAGTGGTAGGAAATTAACAATGCTTGTTGCATTACATCTTGATATCTTCAAAGTGGTTTCTCATGAAAACAAATACAGGCATGCAATATTGATCAATCAAGGACTCGTTAACAGTTTCTTTCAGCAAAGAAATAGAAGACAGTAGATCAACTACGTTAACTATCCTGTATATACATACATACAACATTTCTCCTTCTTTCGCTTCCCTTTTCCCCCATCCCATTTCCCCTTTACCCTTGAGTGTTTTCCTATCATTTCATAATGTCTATCATACCTCCAAGTTTATAGTAACTCTTTCAGGTTTTACACTAGTGAGACATTGCGGTGCTTGCACATGCAGGTCTGATTTCTTTCACTTATGATTATGGTCTCTAGTTGTGACCATTTACCTATAAAGGCCTCGAGTTTATCTTTCCTTATAGCTGAGTAATATTCCATTCTATAAAAGTACCACAATTTTCTTATCCAGTCCTCGGTGGATGGACATTTGGGTTGCTTCCATGTTTTAGCATTTACAAATTGTGCTGCTATTAACATGGGTGCACATATATCACTGTGATATGATGTTTTTAGATCTTCTGGGAAAATACCCTGCAGGGGGATAGCTGGGTTGAATGGGACCTCTAGATCTAGTTTTCTGAGGAATCTCCAAACTGATTTCCACAGTGGTTTCACCAGTCTGCATTCCCACCAGCAGTGGAGAAGAGTTCCTATTTCTCCACAGCCTCGCCAGCATTTGTTATTGGTTGATTTCTTAATGACAGCCATTCTTACTGGGGTAAGGTGGAATCTCAGTGTTGTTTTAATTTGCATTTCTCAAATGACTAATGATGTTTAACACTTTCTCATGTATTTATTTGCCATTTGTATCTCCTTGTCTGAGAAGTGTGTATTCATCTCAGCTGCCCATTTTTGGATTGGGTCTTTGAATTTGGAGGGGCTGATATTTTTTAATTCTTTATATGTTCTAGATAGAAGCCCTTTGTCTGAGGGACAGTCAGCTAAAATTTTTTTGCAAGTTTGTGGGTTTTCTTTTGACTCTGCTGGTGATTTCTTTAGATGTGCAGAAACTTTTCAGTAGGATAAGATCCCAGTTGTTGATTCTTTCAAGTGTTTCATGTGCAGTTTGATTTTTGTTCATGAACTCTGTGCCTATCCCTATGGCTCCAAGGTTTTTACCTACTTTCTCTTCCAATAGATTTAGTGCTTCTGTTTTCATATTGAGGTTTCTGATGCTCTTGCAGTTTTCCCCTGACAAGTATGAAGTGATCTTCTTTATCTCTTTTGATTGTTGTTGGCTTGAAGTTTACATTGTCTGCAAACAGAATAGCTACACCTGCTTTTTTTGGGTTCCTGTTTCATGGAGGATTGCTTTCCATCCTTTGACTTTTAGTCTATGGATTTCTTTTTTAGTAAAATGTGTTTGCTGTATAAAGCCTATCATTGAATTTTATTTTTAATCCACTGTGCCAGTCTGTTTCTTTTGACTGGAGAATTGAGGCCATTTACATTGACACTTATAGCTGATACATGCTGATTTATCATTGTGATGTTATTTACTTGCATTAGTTTCCCACTTTTTCTTCCTGTTTACTTGCTTGCTCTTCTTAATGTTTCCTTTCTACTGTTGTTCCTTAAATTGTGATCAGATTTTTCTCCATCTAGAATATCTTTTAGCACTCTTTGAAATGCTGGTTTGGCCCTCATGAAGTTCTTCAATTGTTCTTTGTCATGGAAATATTTTATTTCTCCAATGAATTTGAGGGATCGTTTGGCACGGTCCATCAGTCTTTTTTGGAAGCTATTTTGTCTCAGGACTTGTAATACTTTGCTGCAAGGTCTTCTCAATTGGATGGTTTGTGCTGAGAAGTTTGCCATGATTCTGATGGGCTTTCCTTTATATGTAATCTATTTCTTTTCTCTGGCAGCTTTTAATATTCTGTTGTTTTGCTGGAGATCTGGGAACTTGACTTTTATATATCTGTGTGTAGTTTTATTTTGGTTATGGTTAGTTGGAGTTCTATATGCCTCATTTACTGTATATCAGGTTCTATTTCCATACTTGGGAAATTTTCTGCTATTATTTTTGCAAATATTCTTTTTATTTCAGTTGTGTTGACTCCTGCTGTTTCATTGACTCCTATATGTCATACATTACTCCTCTTTGCCTCATCTTGCAGCTGTTGTATTGACTTTTCCTGGATCCTTGTTGACTTTATGAGATCCTTTCTTTCACGGTCACTAGCTGCCATGCTGTCTTCAAAGTCTGAAATTCTATCTTCAGCTTCATTCAAGTGGCTTTGGCAGCTTTCAGTGGAAACTTTGTTTTCCTGGAAGTCTCTTTGAATCTACTTCATGCATTCTAAGTCCTTTCTATATTTTTCATTTAACACTTTTGTCCATTGTCTTTGCTCTTATGTTTCCTCTTCAGACATTTTGAGCAGTTCTTTCATCATTATTGTCATTTCATTTTTTGCCTGGGAGATTATTTCTGATCTCATCTCTTCTATGGCCTTGTGTAGTTGTATCTTTACTTCAATTGTAATCATTTCACCTATTTCAGACATCTGTTTTCCAAGTTCTCCTATGTTGATGTTTCCTGGACTTGTTCTGAGTGGGGTGGAGGTCTGGGATTGTGTTTTAGTCCTTCGTTTTGTCATGTTTGATACCAGATGCAGAAAGCTCAGTTTCCCTCTTCAGTGGCTGCACAGCAAAGGCTACTAGTGTCCCCAGTTTTCCTCTTGGTAAGATTTGCCCCTCAGTGTCTGCTGAGAAGCACTACTTAGTCTGGGGTTTTCCGGCAGTTGTTGATTTGTATCTAGTTATCCCAGGTCTCAGACGTGGGCATTGGTGTCAGCTGATGGCAGACCATCTGATCCAGCATCCCCTTGCAGTTCAAGGCACGTGCACTGCCAAGACTGGGATTGCACTGGTGTGACAACCCCAAGCCTATGGACCTATGTCCCCAGCAAGTTCAGGGTACAGGCAAAACCCAGAAACAAACTGCAGGGTCAACAGATTGTGAACCACCTGATTCTGTGTCTCCAGTCAGTTCAGGACACATACAAGAACCAGATGCAGGCCGGACAGACAGCAATCACAGACTTCCTGTGCCTGAGACCCCCCAGGGGGTCTGGGCGCAAGTAAAGCATGGATTTGAATCACAGGACAAGCAGCTCTTGGAACACTCACTCACTCAGTGCAAGGCCCGTGCAGGGAGGGCCCACACGAGAATCCTGGTGAAAGCATTCCCCAGGGCTTCTGAGTGGGGACCTCCTGTCTGTCGTGAGTGCACGGAGGGCAGAGACTCAGACTGTAATGATGGCGGAGTCCTGGGTTGCCCGCTCTGCCCCCAGGAAGTAGGTCGGGAATACCTGGCTCTCTCTGCGAGTTTCAGCTGGGAACCATCGCAGCTGGAGTGGGTCTCAGCCTGCCTGATTCTGCTTCTTAGTTCAGGGTGTGTGCAGGAGCCAGACCCAGGCCACTCAAAGAGCAATGGCAGACTGCCCATGCCTGTGACCCCCCAGGTGGTCCAGGTGCAAGTAAAGCACGGACTTGATCCATGGGACCAGCAGCTCCTGGAGCACTCACTCACTGGGAGCAGGGCCTGCATGGGGATGGCCCCCATGTGAACCCCAGTGAGGGCAGTCTCCAGGGCTTCTGAGTGAGGACCTCCTGTCTGCAGTGGGTGCATGACTGGAGGGCAGAGACTCAGAGTGTAATGACTTTTTGATTTTTAAAACAATTTTTCCAAGTTTTATTGGTATAGACATGAGGCACATAATTACATTTGTTTTAGGGAATTGGTCTGCCTATCTATATAGCAAGTTTTAATCATTTCTTCTTTTCTTTCCTGCTCCCAAGTTCCTCTTTTTCCCCTTCCCAATCTCCAAAATGTCTACCCCAGAGGAGACCTTTTCTTTATTCATTTAATCTACTTACACAATTATCTTCCCAATTTTAGACAAAGGACTAATCTATAATATATGAATAATTTGAAAAATAAGATTTGGCAAAGTTCAAGATCAGTTAAGATATGGAAAATCAAAATGAACTGATACTTCTCAAAAAAATACAATAGTCAATAGGTCCACCAATGTTCAGCAACTTTGGCCAATAGCAAAATGCAAATCAAAACAACTCCCCACTATGATTGCAATTATTATGTATTGAAAACATGTACTAATTAAAAATTATTTTTAAGAAGATAAGACAAAAAACCCACTGAGATTGCATCTTACTCCAGAAATAGCTACCATCAAGAACTCAAAAAAGGGGCTGGGGATTTAGCTCAGTGGCACAGCACCTGCCTGGCAAGTGCAAGGTCGTGAGTTTGATTCCTGGTACTGGAAAAAAACTAAAAAAAAAAAAAAAAAGAAGAAGAAGAACTCAAAAACAACAAATTCTGGCAAGGTTGTGGGAAACAAGGAGCCCTTCTGCATTGTTGGTGGGAATGTACTAGTAAAACCATTCATGAAAAAAACAGGATGGAGATTCCTCAAGAAACTAAAAATAAAAATTTCATTAGAGCTAGCTATACCTTTTCTGGATAGCTTCCTGAAAGAATTAAAGATACCATACTGCAGTGACACATGTGTACCCGTGTTTACAGTTATGCAACTCATAATACCTAAATCTTGGAAGCAGTTCATTTTCCACCAAATCTCGCTCTGAGTCTGGGCTGCTTCTACATCTGTTTTGCCCTATATTCGTTTTAGATAAAATGATTGCTGATATACTTATTCTTCACACTCTGTACATTTTAGCTCTTTTTAAAGCTCTGGAGTGTCCCCTGGCTCTTGTCAACTTCACAATAACTCTAATTTGTTCGTGAAGAAACTGAAGCCCATAAAGGTAAAGTGACAACCTAGTAAAGTCATGTTTAGTGCCCAGTACTTTTGACCTAACTTAGCATCCCTCACAACCCCAGCAACATTCAGAATGAAGGGAAAGAGATGTCCTAAAAAGGAGATTTCTTCCACTTCCTTGGATAAACTCTCTTAGTCAAGAATTTCCGGGGATTGATGAATGTTCAAATTAGAGACTTGCAAACCAATTATGGAAACAAGCATAGACAATCTGTGGCCATTAGAGTCCGCATCTATCTGGAAATGATAGATGACATTAATGACAAATCACTGGGACAGGAGCTATGAAACATCAAAATGGGAGGCTTATAATAATGATGGGAGGAGTTTATGTAAGGCTATTGAAGATGTAAATTGTTCCATAGCCCTTGAAATCCAGTCCTTGTGGCAAAGAATAGTGACAAAATAGATCTGCCTTGAGAGCAGCAGGGCTACCTGCTTCCCATGCCAGCACAGAACAGGGCCACATAACTAGCTGAAGCATCTCAGGATGGAAAATCCAGGTACTCCTTCTCTCCAGCCAAGATTGTCAGCAATATGAGACTCATTTTCTGAGAGGGACTGTATATAAGAAGATTATGTATATTTTCAAAGATCCCATGTATCCTACTCTACCCTTGCCTTCTTTAGAAAGCAGGCAATGGGTTAGGAATAACAGCATTGGATTTCAGCATCCATCTCTGAATAAACAAGTCAAACACCCAAGTGGAGGTGTTAAAGCCTTCTGTCCACATCCAGTTTTTGTCTGTTCAGGTAAACCCTGTGGTGGTCATTTAGCAATCACTGGTCATTCTGCACAGAGTGAGTGCCTAGTCTGTATCAAGTATGTGAAACAGAGAGTTGTGAATATGATGTGGAACCTATGCTAAGGAACCACAACACTTAGGAGAGAGGGGTCGTATTTTCTATTTTGAAAATCTTCCAGGTGGGTGGTGCCTGAGACTGGAACTCCACCTCCATCTGGCACCACAGACTGGTGATCACATATTTACTTCTCTCTTCTCTTCCACTGGTTTCCTCTTATGGAAGGTGTGGCTATTTTCAGGGTCAGAGTGGAGAATGAGGAAATTTGAGATCCAGACCTGAGTGCTGGAGCTGTTTTTGTCTGCCTAGAACAGGGCCATTCTTATTCCCTACCCCGTCTGCCTTAGATGTTCCCCCATCTCCATATAGTTCTCCTGTTGAAGACACAGAAGAGCTTGTTTCCAGAGGAAAAATGTTTGAACAGTGGCATGGGAGAAAGCTAACATGAAAATGGTAATAAGAACAACAGTTATGATCATTCCCTGGCACTTTATTACTATAGTCAAGCCATGCTTTTCAGACATTTCTTTTACCTTCCTGGAAACACCTGTGAGATGGGTATGATTCCTGTTATGGTTTAGATCTAGAAAGTCCTCCAAAATCCTCATGTTTTTGGAAGGTAATTGGATCATGGGATGCTATAGCTGAGTTGCTGTTAGGAGGTGGGACCTGGTTGGATTTGGGTCAGTGGGGGTGTTACCTGGAAGGGTGAATTCTTGTCTCCAGCTTCTCCCTTCTCTATCTGCTTCCTGGCCACGATGGCTTGAGTACCTTTTGCTCTGCCATTCTCTTTCTTCAGTGGAGCCAGCAGACCAATGCAGCTGAAACTGTGAGACAAAATAAACCTTTTTCTTTAAATTGTAGGTATTGGGAATTGTGTCCCAGTGAGAGGAAGGTGACTAAGGTAATTACCCATCACTAGTTTATTAATTACAAAATCCAGCAAAGCTTTTATAAATAAGGAGGGGAAGAAGGGCTAAAGGGAGGGGAAGGAAAATGGGGGGGAAGAGGAATAAAGATATATTACATATAGGTACAAATTCCCTATGATGAATGTGATCACTATGTACATCAAAGTGTACCAATAAAATTAATTTTAAAAAATAAATTAAATCAGAGAGTTCAGTAACCTGCTGAAAGCTACCAGGTTAGTAAGAAGTAAAGCTGAACTCAGTTCTGATCACTCTGATACTTAAATTCATAATCATGAGTTGCTCCTGTGCTTTCAGTATTTGAATATTCTCTAGGGTGACTTGAAACTTTTTTTGCCCCACATTCAATTTCTGAATTGGAAAGCCACTTCAAGAATTAGGCAAATGCGTTTAAGTTGCGCATAAGGCTGGGCAAGGGAGATGCATAAAATCCTGCGGTTTTGTGTCAGCTGTTATTATAGGGTAGAATTCTGCATTCATGCTGCTTAAATGTACTATCTGTTCTTACTGCTCGATTTCTCAAGCTTTTCCCAAAAATTTACATTTATCTTCTCCAGTGTTTACTTCTCCTGGGCTCTGGGAGTCTTACCAACTAATGTCCAATTTACCAACTGATATACAACTGACTTCAAATTTATTTCATACTGACATGGTAGCTTTGAGCAGGTTACTAAACTTCTCTCTGAGAATCTTTAGAAATGTGAATATTCATTGTTCATTGTTTATTTGTGCTGCAGTCACGATGGCTATGTAGAAAAATTAACTTGTAATGAATACTATATTATATAAATTCACTCTGCACACATAATTGTTTATTAAATCTTAAATTAAGTATTTTACACTGTTTTATATAATATACTTAAGACAGTTTTTTAAGTAGCATATGTGGCTTTTTTTCTTTTAATGAACTGGGCTGGGTTTGTGTTGTTACTTTACTCATTTAAAATAACAGATTATAGATTCCCGCTCAATAAAAAGTCAGTGTCTATCACATTCTAGACTTGCTTTAGATAAAGGGAGATGTCTTCATTTATTTAGTATAGAAGTCATTCTTCCCAAACAAGATAACAAGAAAATTCTAAAACCTCTGTGTTAAGTCTGGCTGCACATGTATAAGTGAACTTTCCATGGATGGGATAGTGAAGTCCTTTAAGTCTCTCAAAACTATATATGTGAAGTCTGAACTCAGGGTGCAAAGGGCACAACTGCTTTTCCCAGGAAACACCCCATGATTAATGTTAGGCCATGTGTTCTCTCTGCTATTGCAGTGGGAGTTCCATTTTTATCAGTGTTCAATGATTTCCCACTTGTAAATATTCTTTGTAATTTTTCTCATGTCATTGTGTGCTTGGATATTTCATTTCCTCGCCTTGGAAAAGAGGCGATGAAAGGGAGGCATAAGAGCTTTCTAGTCTTGCTTTAAGGGCCGTTTATAGAAGAGGAATCTGAGGAGCCTGTTTGGCTCTGAAAAGCAGAGTGTGGAAGCTACAGAAAGCTAGTGCTTAACTCCTCATGAAGGAGGGGTTCTCAGAGAGAGGGTCCCTGCTGAGAGGGGCAAGCCATCTGAGGTGTCAGGAGCAGGGCAGGGTCTGCACCAGTGTGGGAAGGTGATGATGACACACAGTGTAACCAAAAGGGTTTTAATTTTTTTGTGTAATAGAATATATAGTTTGCTTAAAATGGAACTGATGATAAGAAATCTGATAAGGGTGACATATGAAGTCAGAGAAGGATCAGAAGTAAAATGCACACCTCCTGTTTTATCTAATATTTTTTCCTTATCATTAATCTTTTCTTTGCCCTCTTATTCCATGCTTCTAAGGGTTTGGGTTTTGTTGTAGTCAGGGTTTACATGGGAAAGTATTTAATACAGGACACATAATTTGTAGGATTATTTTATACTTATCCAAAGAGTCAAATGCAAAAGAGTGCAGAAGATCTGTCCACATACTTGAGATTGAAAGAATCCAGCTGCATGCCTAGATCCTACGGCAGTGTCTCATGCAAGTCTTTACCAAAGATCTGCACTGGGAAGACCCAAAGGTCAGTGGTGGAAGCTAGAAAGTCTGCACCAATGGGATGAAGGATTTGTGCCAGCAGGCTGAGGGATCTGCACTGGAGCCAGTGAGCAACCCTCAAGATAAGGAGGAGAGCTTCTCTGAAAACAACCACAGCCTTCCTCTGCAACAGCGAGGACCCAAGCTCCTCTGATGATGAAAACAGCTGAGTTCATACCAGGAAAATCATCATGACAATCTTCTCCAGGAGAATCAACAGTGCCCTATCTTTCCCTCCAGTTCTCGTTTTATGCTGTTGTCAATGATCCTCAAGTGGGCCTTCCACATCCAGCACCATGCTGATTCAGTTCAGTTGAGTATCACAAGTTGCCCATAGTTAATCTACCACAGGTCTTTAGGGTGCTTGAGAGTAAAGATTGACTTTTTAAGTGCTGTAAGTTTCCCCATGGTGTCTAGGAGCTTGGAATCTGACTTACTCATAGCTTTCCAAAACCCACAACACATTTTCCCCCTAGAGCAGTGGCTTCAAGTTGAAGTTCTTGCAGAAGCCATGCCAGTAGGAAAGAATGCACAAAACTGAGTGTTGTTAACTGCAGCTTGTGCCTTAGGGAATAGGGAAGCTCTATGTGGCTGTGATGGATATGGCCATGGATGAAAGTAGACCTGGTATTGCCAGATCTTTGAATTTTCTGCATAAGATTTTATAATATGTCTTCCAGTTATTGCCAACTAATTAAAACACATACGATGAGGAAAAGCAAAGTGTCCTATGCCAAATTTTACCCATGGACTATCAGCTTGCTCTCTGTGTTTCGTCCCATTTGGTAGTACTGAGGTACTACTAGTGAAAGGGCCAAAGAAAGGGGCAGTGAAGCCCTTAAATGGGTAAATTAATTGTTTGGCTCATTAGTTTACACTGAGTGACCAGAAGGTTCTTTCCATTTTCTTTGTTGAGAAGCTGCCTATATCAATACAAAGAAAGCAAACAATTTTTAACCTCTCTCACATTTTCTGATGTATTGCATTTCACTTCTAGATGGCAGGCTAAATTAATACATGAGACTTTGATGAATGTACAAATATTTATCCAAAATGCAAACACAGCAGAAAATAAAGGAGGAGATAATAAATCACCATTTCATGAAGCAAACATAGCTCTAAATCTGATTTGCTATGGTCTAATCCTCCTGTTGTTCATCATGCACTGTAACAACATGGCCAGGGTGTCTGTCTCTGGCCCTTGTAGGAAAAAGGGGTCACAGAGCACAGGAGAAGGTGTGTGTGTGTGGTGTGTGTGTGCTGTGTGTGTGTGTGTGTGTGTGTGTGTGCGCGCACGCATGACAGAGAGAGATTGTAGGGCTTCTTATGGGAGGAGCTCGCTCTTGGTGGGGAAAGAAGCAGGCTGCTCTGGGTCTGCTTAGCTCCTGGCTTGTCATACTGTGGCAGGTGGCCAGAAAATACACTGAGCAAATGTCCCTGAGGATTTCCAGAGTTGGTCCCATGCCCACAGGTATCCAGGTGGGGCACCCTCAGTCCATTAAGAGCACATATGCATCCACCTTAGTACTTGTTCAGGACAAAGGGCTCCAAAGGCTGGTGAGGTCTTGCCTGAGAGCTGCCAGTGATCCTGACAGAGTCTTCCTCATCTTCCCCTACCAGCAGTCCCAGTCTTTCCCCATGTAAGGTATCTTTAAAGGAAGTACAGGTGTATGAAAGAATGAGTGGGGAAGAGAGAACAATCCTCACACTTCATTCAGCCACAAAATGTAAAACATGCTCATGGATCTCTGCAGCTGCCATGTGGACAGAGTTTTCAATTTTCTATCTGTGGCATAATAGAATCAGAGAGGCTCCTTAGATTTGCCTAAATCTCTGCTGTGTCTGTAAAAAACATCTCTGTGCCCTTTTGTAAGGGGGTTGTTATTCCCGGGAGGAAAGCCGGGACCTCTTCATTATAGGTGTTCACTGTGGTCGCTGTCTGGATTCAGCAAGGTTTCAGACAAGGTCTGTGAATACCCACCATTTGCCAGCCATGTGACATGACCAACTCATGGGAAGGTTCAGAGATGAGCATATATTTTTACAAACTGGGATTGATTTATAAACAAAAAACAAACTGTCCTGCATGACTAACAAGCCTATTGTGACAACAAATCATGTAAAATGGAGTTTCTTGCCATTTGCTTTCAGAATGCGCAATTGACAGGTGATATACACTGGTACCTCCATTCATGTGCTTAATTTTTTCAGTGATTCTGGTTGCTAAGCAAATTGGATGAGAACAGAATCAAATTTCCCCATAAGGTCAACGTTGAACCTAAACATTGATTTGATTTGATTCTCTTCCAATTTGGTTTGCAACCAGACACATGAGCAGAATTAAGTTCTTACCACTGTTTTTGTCTCCTATTGCTGTTGAAGCAAATTACCACAAGTTAATGGGTTAAAAACACACAAAATTTTTATCTTACAATTATGGAGGCCAAAAGTCAAAATGGGTCACACTGGTTTAAAATTAAGAGTCAGCACATTTAAATGTTTTCCTTCAGGGGGATCCAGGGAAGCATTTGAGCCCTCATTTTTTCCAGCTTCTAGGGGTTTCCCGCATTCCTGGGCTAGTGGCTCCATCATCCACAGTCAAAGCCCGCAGCACAACCATTTTAAATCTTTCTCTTTTTTTTTTTTTTTTTTTTTTTTTTTTGAATTTTTTTTTTTTTTTTTGGTTTTTCTCCAGTCCTGGGAACTGAACTCACGACCTTGCGCTTGCCAGGCAGGCGCTTTTGCCTCTGAGCTAAATCCCCAGCCCTTTTAAATCTTTCTCAAATTGTCTTGGCTCCCTCTTTTGCTGTGATGACAAAACAAGAAGGATCCTGTGATTACACTGTGTCACTTGGAGAATCCATGATCGCCTCCCCACTTTAAGGTTATGAATTTATTCACATCTGTAAAGTCTCTTCTGCCATATAAGCTAATGTGTTCATAGATCCTGTAGATTAGGATGAGGGATTCTTTGGAAAGTTGTTATTTTACTGGTCACAGGCACCTCACCTGACTGTCCCCCAACTCCTACCCCAAAATACATATATATTTCTTTTAGCAAACACTGGTCCACCCAGCAATGTGCCATGACTGAGGAAAAACCTGTGAAAGAGTGTCAGAGCTAATTAACCTATTCTGTCCTCCCTCAAGGAGTCCATGTCCAGGCTATGGTTTCTCAGTGTGTTCAGCAGTGTTACTTACGTTGTGATGAAATGGAATGGGAGCTGGTGAAGAGTGTTGGGCCTTCATCAATCCCTTCCATCCTGGGGTCTGAGTTAGATAACAGGGGTTTCAGACTGAGCGCTGTTTCTAACAAGCTTCCTGGTGCTTCTTATGACCACTGAAGTATGAGAACACTATGCTTACAGAGAGTTGCAAGGCCCCTTGGTGCCCCACCTTCCGCTTCCTCTTTTGAAGAATGCTAAGAATCCCCCAGTACCACCACCATCTTACCCTAGATGCCTGATACTTTTGCAGCTGAGGAAAGGCTTCCCAGGGCCATGCCTGGACTGCACATACTCGGCCTGGTTCTGTACTCTTCTCATCTCCTGCTCTTGCTAGGTCCTTCCTTATAAGTACAAAACTATTTATTTTAAAAGATAGAAAAGATTATTTCAAAATATAGAAAGGATTATTTCAAAAGGTAGAAAGAATTATTTCAAAAGATAGCTAGTGATGTTTTCCTAGCACACTGAGTACTGTGGTTCTGTCTGCAGGGAGAAAATAATTTTTAAGACACAAACTTCTTGTCTGATGAAAAACAAAGATAGCTAGAGGGATGTGCGTGTGTGTGTGTTTAAGCTCTTGCACATGCACATATTTGTGTGTGTCCATGAACAGACCAATTTTTTTCTTATATCACAAATATAAATACACAATATTATGCATTAGATCTAAAATGCCATCAAAGGCCTTATGCAGTTGGAAGGTAACTGGATCATGGGGCACTATGCTCATCAGGGCATCATTCATAGCTGACTTACTTTCAGGATATGGAACCTGATTAGAGATGTGCCACTGAGGGCATGGAAAAGGAAACTTTGTTCCCCAGCTCTTCGCTTCTCTCTGCTTTCAGACTCCCAGCACATGAGCACCTTTCTTCCATCAGATCCTTCCAGCATGTACTTTCTGCCTTGCAGCCAGCCAGCTTACTGTGGATGGAATCTTCTAAATGTATGAAACAAGATAAATTTCTTCATCTTTCAATTGTGAGCATTGGGTCTTTTTGCCCAGTCATGAGAAAGTGACTAAGATAAACAAGATAAAAGGTTTTCTATGGAAGTATTTTGGTGGTAAATGTACTCTCTGTAGAGTTAGAGTCAGAATTAGATTAGATATCTGCTTATTTCATTTCCCTACATCTGTATTTTGGTAACAGTATGTTAGTTTCCTTTGGGAAACTTACCCTACATCAGGGCATTCAACCTGGATGTGATGGATGAGTGTTTCGGGCACCATATTTGCTGAGCTGTGCTTTCCTGCTGCCTCAGCACACCTGGCTAAATTCACCTGTCAGAGGTCAGGGATGTTTCCCAGCCCCCCTTTTTCCTGTTAATTCTTTTCTTCCTCTGCTTTTGTCCAATACCTAATTCACGACTGAAGTATAACATCTATAATCAATGGCTTGGACAGTATGTAAATGTGTTCTTATGCTCTGAACTTTCTAGACAAGAACAAAACTCAGGGCAATCACAGCGCTTTTTAAGGTTGGAGGGTGGTACAGAGCATTTCATTTGGTTCCCAGAGGGCTGCTGTTAATATTCCTGAGGTTATCCTTCTATGGTGAAAGGAAACGATAAGATTCGTTATCTCTGGTTCTCTGAATTTTCTATCAATCTTCCTTTCCTATTCCCAAGATCCATACTTCATTTTACCACTACCTTTCATTTTCAAGAGCAGAGAGGTTCATATCACTTGAGGGCAAGTTTGTGTACACAGTTACTATAATCAGGAATCTTAATTAGCAAGTCACAGAAAACCCAATTGAAATTGATTGAAATGATTTTTTAAATTTTATTTAATTCAATTATGTTTGTACATCATGTATGGCTTGATTTAGAATTTAACCCATGCTTTCAAACTTTAGTTCCTTATCATCTCACAACTCTGCTGTATTCCATTTGGATTCATTTTCAGTCTGTACACTGTCACAAGATGGGTGCTTAAAGACAGTATATACTATAATCTTTCTGGATCGAGTTCTGAGGGAGAAAAAGATGTGCTTTCTTCATGAAAATCTCAGCAACACTCTCATTGGACCACACTGGATCTCAGGGGGTCCTGTGCTTACTGCTGAACTGTAGTGAGGGGAGTACATTGCTCTTTAGATAGAGCCAACCCAACTCAACTGTAAGTCTATCTAGTTTGCTTTACTCACCTACTTTTCCTGCCTACCCTGAGCGTGGTACAGAGATAAGCATCATGGCACACTGCTCCTACCTCCTATCTGGACTGAAGAACTTATTCCCCCAGCTCCTGGAAGGACTGCTTATTTTCAGATATCAACTTTTCAAAAATGCCAGTGGCTATGGAGAGATGCTTTGTGCAGAGTTGCTCTTTATAGGAGGAAACACACATCCAGAGATTGGTAAAAATATATAAGAGTTGACTTCCTTTATTGTAACTTGGGGCATATTTGAAGTGTCTTTCTAGTTTCAGAGATCCCAACGGAGCTGTCTGAAGCCTTTAGTGTATTGCCACCAAATTCCTCCTTCTACCTGATGCCACTTCCTTCCTTTTACTTCACAGCTATTGACACTGTAAGCATTCACCAATAAATTTCCTACATTCTATTCTCTATCTCACAGTCTGTTGCCAAGGAAACCTGGTTTGCGGTAGTACCATTTATCCAATTCAGTATGCTACAAAGAGTAAAAAAAAATGATAAAGTTTTTACTATTTGACAGATACTGTGGCCATTGAATTATTATGTTATCTAATTACTGCCTCATAGTATTTTTATGATGGTTAAACAGTATTCTTCCCAGTTATGTATTTAAAACATTTGTCTAGGAGGGGATATAAATTAATTGCCAAAGCTTGACTAGTGGACATAAGGGACAACCACAGATACAAGTACCGTGGTCTCACATGCTGTCTTAGCTCTTCATTGCTGTGACAAAGTTGCTGAGAATAACAGCTTAAAAGATGAAAAATTTCTTTTGGCTCATAATTTCAGAGGTTTCAGCCCACAGTTTTGGACTCATTGCTTCTGAGCCCATGATGAACCAACATATCATGGCAGCAAGTTGCATTACAGCAATGTAGTTCATTTCAGAACAGACAGGAGAGAGGAGGAAAAGAGAGAGAAAGAGAGGAAAGGGGTACCTAGGACAAGATATAGTCTCCAATGGCGTGCCCTTGAGGACTTCCTCTTAACAAGGTATGATTTCCTAAACTTCCATTACCTCCTAGTAGCACATCAAGTTATGAACATATCAATATATTAAGCCACTGATGAGATCAGGGCCCTCATGATCCAGTCGTGCCGCCAAAGCTCAAACTCTGAACATTGCTTCATCAGGGACAAAATATTCAACACACAAGTTCTTGGGAGACACTGCAGAGTCAAACCATAACAGCATTCTTTGCAGAATTTTCTAGACACTTTTCTATCCAGCCCCTGAAATAAACTCCTGATTTTCTCTGTTCTTCCTTAATTGGTGTCATGGGCCATGATATTATTGCAGAACTCACTTTGCTGTTGGTAACGTTGTATCCATAAGGGCATGGGCCCTTTCTTTAGTCTTTACATAACTCATTAAGTATGTGCTGAGTAAATTCACAAGAACATGGGAGAGTATCCCTATGTTCCTGGAGAGGATTTGGTGAAGAGTATCCCTATGTTCCTGGAGAGGATTTGTTACATTGAGGGTTTTGCAGGCTGGGACTAACAGAACCTCTGGACAGAGCGAAAGTGAGACCTGAACACGAATTGCTAAAAAACACAGTAACTACGACTTCTTAAGGGTGAGTTCTGGAACTGTAGACACCTGCTTCTCTATCCAAAAGGCATTTTGAGTTCTTCCACAGTAGATTTTGACACAGAGTGGCTTTCTTGACACAAATAGCACACTGAAAGCTATTTTCTTCTGTTACTGGTATAAAGCAGCTAAAAGCCCTTGGTAGAGATGATGAGTATAGCAGAAAGAAGAGCCTATGAAATTGAACTTGTACAATTGGTGGTGGGATGAGAAATCACAGAGTTTGTGGTAGGTAGAATTGTTTACAAAAGCCCTGCTGTAATCTATGAAAGAGGGTAGTTTCCTCTTGGTTTTTGGTTTTTCTCCGGTACCGGGAACCGAACTCACGACCTTGTGCTTGCCAGGCAGGCGCTTTGCCGCTGAGCTAAATCCAGAGCCCCCGGTAGTTTCCTCTTAATTATGCTTTGTGCTATGACACAGTTGACATTAAGGTAGGTCCGAATCGATCACTAACCTTGAATACCAGAGACCTTTCTCTAGATGATGACTATAGAAGCTAGATGGGGAAGGCAAAAAAGAAACCAGAAAGATTCAGAGAATGAGGAGGACTTGGCATGCCATTGCTGGTTTATAGGTGAGGTTGCCATGCGGGAAGGAATGTAGGCAGCCTCTAGAAGGCCCAAGCTATTTATTTTAAAGTTGGAGAAACTGAGGACCAAAGGGAGGGAAGTGATTTAGTAGGTGAGAATAGACTGTTACCCACAAGGCTCTTTCTATGCTAGTATGATAGGTGGAGAGGAAGAAGTGTGGGTTGGAGGCTCAGATAATAAACTTCATAAGAAGATGCATCTTAAATTCAATCTTTGTTGTATTATTGACCATCTTTTTTGAGTAAAAATCATTGTAGTATCCAGGGCCTCAAAATGCTCAACAGTAAAATAACAGGAATAATGGTGTTAAGCTCATGAGTCTGAACCTCTGATGAGTTCTTTGTGTGGTGCCATGGACTGTGACCAGTGTTATTGTTCTTACTGCCAGAACAATGCCTCTTGATCAGTTCATTAACCAAACCAAGCATATGTAAAGAATAAATTACAATGGAAGAAATTATAATAAAGCGGTCCAATAGGTAAAGTCTTAGTCCACTGGAGAATACTGAATTCTAGTCCAATGAAAGTTTCTTACTTTTTTCCCTGTACAGCTTCTTCATCTGCAAGATAAGGTCAACCTAACAAGGCTGTTGTAATATTAAACAAAAGGATCCAGGTGCACCTTTTAACATAATGACTGATGTAGAAAAAATGCTACATATCTAGTAAAGGAGTAGTAGCAGTAGTGACTGTCATTTCTATAGTCAGTGCCATCATCCTCCTATTCTGTGATGGAGCCCTCTGAACTCCTTTTGCTTCCACTTTTAAAGTGAGGATGAGATTCTATGTCTCGGCCCCCTCTTATTATGGATTTGATCTTCTGCCTTTCTTCCAAGATCATCTGCAATCCTTGGGGATGGCTGGTACAAAGTCACATCACTGCCTCTGATGCGCTGGAAGCCTAGCCCAAGCTGCTCAGAAGCCAGGACTGCACATCCCCTGACATTTAGGACTCCAGCTGGGAACTAGACAAAGACTTGCGATGCCTTCTACTTAGACTGGTAATTCCAGATAGGATTAGAGTCTCACATTAAAAATCTAATATTCTAATCTGCCTAAACATGGAGAACCACAAGCTCTTCTGTATTATAGAAAAATAAGTAATTCTGCCTTCCCATTCAAACTGAGGACATGGACCAGCCATCAAATCAAGGATATTCCACCATTATTGGCATACCTTTTCTCACTCTTTTGTTTATATTTATTTTATCTCTTTTTGCTTGTGTCTAATATTTGGATTTATGGAATCTTATTACTTCTATGTAATTTAACTCATTACCAAATGAAGGAAAACAAAGCTATTTCTGTCACATACAAAGAATAGGTTTGTCTAAGGATGTAACTCTGTGGTAGAGCATTTGTCTGGAAAGCATGAGGCCCTGGGTTTACCAGAGAAGGCAAAAGGATAGAAAATGGAAGAATAATGTCAGCTGGGCCTAGTGGTACATACCTATAATCCCAGTTCAAGCTCAGCCTGGACAATTTAGTGACTTAGTTCAAAAATTTTTAAAAATAAAACAAAGAAGGTCTGGGGTAACCTTATTATTTAAATCAAATTATTATTCAATAAGGTACCTCAGAATATTGCTTAAAGTGGATTTCAGAGGTTTATGTATGCTATCTATAAACTTAAAATCACATATTACCAGCATACAAAATGAATATACAAATTCACATAGAATTGAGTAATAGACTGACAAAAGAGAAAATGAAAATGGACCCATAATACATTATGATAGCTTCTTGCTGTGAACAGTCCACCAATGGAATAGTAACACATCACAAAGAACTCTCTCTTGATGATCGCGTCAGTGTGAACTCCGTCTGAGGGTCACATTCTTGGGTTATCATCATTTTAAGATTTGCTTAGTAATAACTAGTGGTCAAACAGAGCCAGGCATAATTCCTGATCTACCAAGCATTCTGCTCATTGTTTGTCATGGTCTGTGTCCAAAGCAATTTCCTTACTAATAACCCACTTAAGGTATTTGTTTCTCTAAAGGGAACATTGTAATATCACAGAGGAGATGAGGTGGGTGAATTCAAGACAATGTGAAAAACCTAGAGTTGTCTCCATGAAGTACCTGACTTCGCCACGTGACATTGAACATAAGTGCCTTTTTATCTGTTGGGTCAAAACATACAATTGTGTTATATTCTGTTTTTCAGTATGACACCTTTAAGATTTGATTGATTTGGAGCTATAATAGAGGAAGAACTAGGAATTTCAGAGTAAGATATACACTTACAAGTTATCCTTTCGTGCCTCTTTTATTTTCTAAAGGAAGATATTGAGACATAATTTTGAGAACATTTTTGCTTAAGGTTAGAGTATGAGCTAGCATCAAAGACAGGCCTTCAAAGAGCAAAATAAAAGATAGATACTAGGAAGTAGGGAGATGGATTTTCTCAAATGGGAAGGGGATCAATCGATGAAGGGAGATGGGAGGAAGGGAAGAAAGGAAACGAGAAAAGGATGAAGACATGCTATGTGCATGTACCAACTCCTCACAAGAGATGAAAACATTGTGTAAGGCAAACCTGTACTGCACTAATAAAAAAGATATATTCTAAACTCAACCTTTCTCTGCTACATTTCTCACACATTTATCTCTCTATTTAACATTGTGGACAAGTCACACTGATTTTTTCAGTCTGAATAGCTATAAAATTGAATGACAATTCTTGCCATATTTATTTCACAGGGATATTGGGAGGGCTCGTGTAGGTAAGAAACAAGATAGAATTTTTAAAAACATTACAGGTCTTGTTAAAAGAAGAGATTATTAAATGGGGTCATTTCTCTAGTAAATGGAATCTGTCAGGAAGAAAATGTCTTTTTCATCCAATGTTTCACCCGATATTACAAAGTATAGGACCAATGATGTCTGAGTTGATGGGCCCAAAATTTAATAAAGCAGACCCTTGGCTAGGATTAACCAAAACTTTTTTTTTTTTATGTCCAGAGAATTATCAGTTCTGCTGGGCTAAACGTGGGAGTAAGGTGGTTTCCATGGTAATATCTACCACTACTTTTGACCACAGGAAATTGTTAACAAATATTAGAGAATGTCTAATTCAACAGTTGTCTCATGTCTCAAAAAATATTTCAGAGCCTTCATTTAAGATGTCTTTAGCTATATGCACAGTGGAATGTCAGGAGCCATCACTGTTTCTTTTATTTATTTATGTGTTTTTGTATTGAAATATTGAGCTATGCTAGAGAGATAAAGAAAGCTGCAAATAGAACCAAGGAGAAATGCTCGTAGAAATGACAGTGTCATACTTTAAAGATTTTTTTGAAAGTTCTCTTCATAGGCCTTTTAAGAGTTGGCCAACTACTAAAGCAATTCTGTCATTTTCCTTTTCAGTAAATGAGAAGAAAACATTAGGGATCAATCAAATTGTCATAAAGAATAAGGAGCTCCCTAATATATCCAGGAAAAACATCTTTTAATGAAGTTAACTCAATATGTCATCAGCTTTCCCTATGTTAATTGACATGCTGACCAGGAAGAATTAGTCACTGGGCATCTGTTTTCCTAAAACCTTCCTACTCGCTATCTCAGATTCTCTCCTAAAGAAACTCCACCCCTTTAGTGTAAAATTTGATGCCTTTAAACAAAAAACTTCCCAGAAAGAATCACATTTGAAGTTGTCAGCAATCACATATATGATATTGGACATCTATTTTATTTTATGATTTTGTTGCTGTAATGAAACACTTGATAGGCTAACTTTATGAGGAAAACAGGTTTATCAGCCTACATTTCTAGAAGTTCAATGTTCCAACAGCATAATGCCCAGTTTGGTTAAGGCTGCCCCCTAGCTGTGTCACTTCATGGCAGATAACAAGGGTGGCAGTACATATGCCAGCAAGAAATTACATCTCAAGCAGAGAGCTGAGGAAAGCTAGAGATTTAGGGATTTTCTATGCAGACAGTGATGGTTAATCCTGCCTGCCAACTGGATTGGCTTGAGAGACACGTAGGAGATTACTAAAATACACTTCTGGCTGTGTCTGGGGACATGATCTTGAGGACTATATTTGGTCTCAGGCCTCTTCCTCCATGGCTGTTTCCTTCTGTCTTTGTTTCCAGGCTGTCAGTCTGAGCAGTTTTCGTTCACCACATCCTTCTGCCATGATATTTCTGCTTTGGAGCCAGTGGTCTATGGGCTGAAACCTTTGAACCAAAATGAACCTCCCCTGCTTTAAGTTGTAGATGTCATGTGTTTTATACCAGCAATGAAAGGCTGACCCAAACAATCTCTTGTTAGGTCTCATAAAAGAGTTCTTATAACTCATAGCCATCCAGGATAGGGTATTATTATTGTTCCAATTTTACACAGAAGGAAACTGAACTTAAAAAATGGGAAATTATATGCTTAATGTCACAAGCAAGAAAGCCCTGTAGCACAGAACTGAGTCATAATGACTCTTACCTTAAGATTTATACTTATAGCCACTGCACTTCTTAGTCAATTTAGCTTTATAAATTCATAACACCAGGGCGGGATCAAGGTCAGAGATTATGAGACCACCTCTTTCAACTTTTAGATCCCTTAGTTTGACTTCCTTTTTTTGGTGTCCTTGACCTCCCACATATTTATGTACTGACTGTGTTTCTTTCTCCTTTCATCTTGCCTTTTAAGTACTATTCCTCTGACAGGAATATATTTCTTACTCTCAACTAATTTCCTGTCCCATTCTCACTCATTGCCTGACTTACTAATCATTCATATCCCCAAATGGTTGTCATTCCCTACTAGGGCTCACTTTACACCACCTATTTGAGTTAGATACCCCTCTGTTGTACTCTAGCACTTTTCTGATGGTGTTGCCCTGTCCTGTGGACACCCTTAGTGTGTGACACTGCAGTTTTCTATATCAAGTTCTGGTTACAAGATAGTAAATAATCATCTGTCATTCTGGTATCATGAATGATAATAGGGCTAAGCCATATATGTCCTATTCATCAGATGCCCCATATATATGTTTGCTCCATAGATATTCAGCCATGTTATTAGAGCTGGCATTTGTCTCTCTTGCTTCATGAGCCTATGTCACTTTGCAGCTGAGAAAGAACTCTTCTCCAGGTAATGTCAACAGAATTTTTACTGCTTATAAGCAGGGGTGTAGATGTTGAGTATCCTCATCCCTCAAGGAAGAAATTAAAAACCCCAGAACAATCTACATGTGGTTCCCAGAGACTGGTCCAAAGGTGAAGGTTCTGAGACACCAGAAGTTTCAGATTCATTACCCTTTCTGCGGTGGGCGCACCTTATAGTCTCACTTCCTGTATTGCCTGCCCTGCATTTTAACATGCTGGCTTGGATGTCATTGACAGCCTTCATTTGTCGTGATTGGGATGCTCACATTAGGACAAAACTAGTTATTATCTGCTTTTTTTCTTCAGTCAAATTCTAAGAAATTTTCACACCGATTTCCTGCTACAACAGTAGATGCAGCTCATTAAGGCACCTTACAATTCGAAGGGATGACTAGGTAGTCACAGGAGCAGTTGATGCCTGAGGCCTTGGGTTAACTCCTCAGTACCTTTAAAAGAATAAAGGTAACAGAGCTGTTATGGTTTGTGTCTGGATGTCCCCCAAAAGCCTCACGCAGTCTTGGGGTGGGCTTCTACAGCTTATGACTGATCCATGGTCCAATGCTGCGATTATGGGTGTGACTGCTACACCCACCCTGGGGTGGGTAGTTTATATACAGTAGAGGGGGGAAAAATCTTGCCCTCTTCTGCTTCTCCCTTTGGCTCTGGTTGCTTTTGCTGTGCTCTGCCTCCATAAACTGTTGCCCGCTACCATGGGCCACTCTGCCTTGGAGCTAGCCTAGTATGGACTAAAACCTTCACAAACTGTGAGCTAAATAAACCTTTCCTTCCCTAAATTTGAGCATTGGATATTTTGTTCCAGCAGCCAGAGAAAAGTAACCACGACAGGAACGTACTATGTCTTCATCTCTTCTGTGTATCTTCTGATGTTACTTGAGGTCTAACCATGCATGGATTTGCAAGATGGTGTAGAAGCTTTCCTAAAAATGACCCTGTAAGGAATAGAAATTTAAGTAACACATGCACACTTTTCAAGAGGAGCGTAGTATGTTAAATTTCACCCTCTCAGAACCACATGTGTTCAGAAAATAAAAATGATTAAAAGTAAATGTGTTGAGATGAATTTTGTAGCAGATTCTCTTAAATGGTGGCAATACAATACAGAATCCAACTTTGTAATGCCTGAGCAGTAAGAATCCCTTGTACTTGTACATAATATATCTTAACTCCCTTTTTCTGAGATGGTGATATATAGCAAAAAATTATTTGTCTTTCCCACTGTCCATAGAACACTGCCTAAGAAGTGTTACACAGTTGATCTGTCCCAGCATCTGGGTCAGATTCTATCTGCCCAATTTGGAGTTGTGCAAAGACAATAAACTTGCCTACAAGGAGGGTTTACTTTGCCCCATGAAATGTAACTTTAAATGGAATCTTTTAAATTTACTCTCCATAATAACCTAATGTGTAGGACTCTTAACGGCCCAACTTTACAAATGAAGAAATCAAGACCCAGAAAAATTAAATCCCCATGGTCATACAACCAATAAGAATCAGAACCAGGACGTAAATCTGAATCCTTCAGAAAACTTTGCTGAAAACAATAATGAATTAATGTAATGTTTGTATTGACATTTGCACTTCTCTTCATAATTATAGTTTGCACCCTGGATAAAAAAAAAAGCAATAGCCAGCACTTAGTATTTTCATGGATTTGTCATAATTCTTTTAGTCTTTTTACTTGGTTGAATAATTGTTGAGTTCTTTGTACAGACCTTCTCAGGCTATTCTTCTTTCCTATGCAAGATGCAATCAGCTGGGGAACCTTCTAAAGTAAATTCACTGCTTAATTAACTTTGACAGAAGTTGTCAGTGTACAGAGGAGGATCCAATAATATTGGGTAGCTTCATCTTTCTCTGACTTGCTAGGTTTTTGTCATGACCAAGGGAGCTGAAAATAAAATTCTGTAGCAGGAGACAGGGCCAGTAGGCTGATGTGACTGGACAATTCCTCACTTGTCCCAGAGCCTGTCCTCTTTCATCTCAATTTTTGAGAGGTTGAACATTTCTGAAATGCAAGACAATTGTTCTCAGGTTAAACTAATGACTGTTTCAAAGCTGCCAGAAATAGGATTTGGATTATTCATTCTGCTTATCAAACTCAGCAGAAAATACAGACTAATTAACCTGGCCACATGACATATACTGCTTTATGGTATAGTTTGTGTAGCATTAAACACATTCTGCAGAGGCCTACTAATACTTCGTTACTTTTTAAATACCTGTTTCAGAGTTAAAAAGCATTGGAGTGAGCTGGGCAGGTAGCTTAGTAGTAGAGTGCTTGCCTATCATGCATGAGGCCCTGGGTTAACTCCCCAGTACCTTTAAAAGAATAAAAGGAACATACATTAGAACAGATGGCCCCACCAGTTTTGCCATGGACCAGTACAGACCAGTGGCCTGTTAGGAACCAGGCTGTACAGCAGGAAGTGTGCAACAGGTGAGCAAGCAAAGCTTCATCTGTATTTTCAGTCACTCCCTATCACTCACATTACAGCCTGAGCACCGCCTCCCTTTAGATCAGCTTCCACATTGGATTCTCATAGGAGTGCAAACCTTAGGGTGAACTGCTCAAGCAAGAAATCAACCTTCATGCTCCTTATGAGATTTAATAATTATGGAAATAAGCTTCACAATAAATGTAATCAGCCTGAATCATCTTGAACACCTCCCGCTACATCCATGGAAAAATCACCTTCCATGAAACTCATCCCTCGTGCCCAAAAGGTTGGGAATGGCTACATTAAAGGATTTAGCTACAGACAGTAGTTAAGGAGTAGCAGGAAAAATTAGAATTAATCTTGGTTCACTTTACAAGGCAGGTAATGATGACAATTACTACTAATAATGATTATTAATATTTTAAGTGCTTAGCATTTGTCAGCATCTGCATACTGAATATGGTAATTACTCTACCTTATTTAATCTTCATGCCACTCCAAGTAAATAAACATTATTTCACCTGTTAACCAAGACAGAGACCTTGGTGTTATCATCATTAAGTAGTCAGGAAAAGTTCTATTTAAACTGTAGCCTTCTCTACACGTTGCTTGGCACACGCATTCAGGAAAATTGTCGCATTTTAAAGTCTTTCTTTTTTGTGTTTTGAGGGGTAGGAATGGAAAATGTTGTCTCACAAGGACAAATCAGACTCATCTGAAACTGGACCCTTTCCCTGAGTCCTGATGACCAACTACTGACTTAAGAGCCAGACGTATGAAAACAAAAGTTTATTCAATGGAAATTAAGCCTTGAATGTGCAGTGCTGCACCATTCCCAGAAAGTCTTCAGACCAATGTTTCCCCACTAATGCCACAAGAGAACTTTTAACTGTGAATTGAGGGAGAAGAATTTAAGGACAACCTGGGAGCAGTGATGTTTCTCTGGAGGTGAATTACTACTTAGTTAACCAGGAAATGTAATTAAAATATAGCAAACCCAAGCCAATTGTTCTTTTATATGAAAAATTTTAAAAGAACATTAAACATTGTTTAAATCCTCTCTATTTTTACATCAGGTGAGAGGGCATTTAAAGTTTTTGCCCAGCCTCAAGTAATGCTACAGATTCATTAAGTAAACACCAAGTTTGGATGAAGGTAATGAGTGGAAGTTTAGAATTAATGAAAAGTAATAAACATAACTGTTCAACGCATTACTAGTGATAGGAAGAGATGGCCCCATGGAGGAAAATTACTTAGGTCGATTCAGTTGATGTGAGACACAGCTCTGGAAAGAATTAGTCATGCTATTGCCCAGCATTCAATGTTCTGCAGTTTTATACATTTTATACAGACATACATAGGTAATGAATATCTAATGATTATAAAATCTCTCATAGTGGTTGCTCTCTCTCCCTTACTTCAAGTTTCAGGATGCTCCACATTATCCAAACAGCTGCACTGCCTCTCCTGCTCATGTAGGACACTGTGACAGCCTCCAGGTTGCAGCATTCAGAGGTCCTTCTGAGTATATGCATTTTATTTGAGTTGGAGGTCCTCAGTCTAATGAACCTAGGGAATCAAGACAGAAGTTTTGATACAGATGAGAAATGAGGTTTTTCTCTTGAATGATCTAGGTTATTTATTTAGATATTTATGAGTCAAATCATAATTGCAATTTCTCACAGAGTTGGAGAATAATGAGGAAAGGAAAGATTTAAGAAAAGAATTTAATATGCTACAAATAGATCAGTAAATCATAGGGGGAGTTGCAATAGAAGTAATGGGGAAGTGGCTAGTAAAAATGAGGAATTCTTGCCCTCTTAGAATTTAGGAGAAATTGGGATACAGATAATAAATGTAGTAAAACAGAAGGCCACAGTATAGGAATGTTGAGTGCAAGACACTTGACATCGATGTTTGAACTGGCCGTGTTATCGTCCTATCCCAAGTCAGTCATGAGACCAGTGGATAGTCTTAAGACCCTGTACTTTCACAGTGCAGAAACACACAATATATGTGGTCTGTTTTTACTTTAGTAAAGTTATGTTTTTACCTTACTGTCCTATCACAATTATCACTTTAGTGGGCAACCGGAAGGGAGCATATTTGACAAATCACATTTAAATCAGTTTCTGAATGAGAAAGGATATAGCATTGTTAGTGATAAAATAGAGAACAGGTCAGGTTTGTGAACATCAAGAAGGGGTGAACCCAGGGAGGAGGCCAATTAAATAAAAGGAAATGTAACTCTGGATACATAAGGGAAAGACAGAATGAGCATTGCCCAGTGCAGGTGAAAGGAAATAAATGATGGTAGAAGAAGTGAATCAACCACTTCCTTCTACAGTAATAAGCCCTCTGTGTGTGCCTTGTGCTAGAATTCATGATATCTTTGAATATGGCCTCTGAACACTATTATTTGTCTATTCAAAATGACTGAAAATCTGTCCCCCACTGCCTGTTCCTCAGTCTGTACAAGTGATACTGGTATCACACAAATTGAGATGTATCATCAATGTCGCTTTGGTCATGGTCATGCAACTCTTTTTTATTAGGATGAGAAACCACAGAAAGCAAATATACTCAGTGCTATAAGTCATACAAGGACCGCATTGCCGGTGAAATAGAAGGTTCAACAGCTTGCCACAGTGGTCTTCTTTGGGAAGCTACATGGAGTGCATTGAGCTGCGTCTCACCCTAGCAGACTAATTGACAGTCCTGGCCCTTGACCTCACCTCTTACCATTCACTGACTTGCTTACTGGGCTTTAGCCTTTCTACTATCATACACTTGCTAAGCTTACTCTTTCTTTGGACCACTGCATGATAACTTCACTTTCTGGAACCTCCTTAACCATCATTTCCTTTGTCTGGCATTCTTATCATTAAGGGCTGTCAGCTTAAACTACACTTTCTCAGAAGGGTTTTCCTTGACTGCCTACCCTAATCTAATTTCTTCATATCACTAATTTTGTTTTAATCACATACTTAAATATCTTGCCCACACTTGCTCATAACCTTGAAGATAACAGGGAATTTATCTTTCTCCTCACCGCTCTACTCCACAACTGATAACAGTACACTGTGAGGGATTAGTCAAGAATTGGGGTGATCTTCAGTAACTAAACACCTTCCTTTTACCCTTCTAGGGTGCAGAGGAGTGGTGCAGTGCTTCACATGGGGTACTCACTGACTTAGGGCTAAGATTTGGAGCAGAGTGGGCCATGCCTCACTTACTATGCAATATGCAGAGTGCCATTCAAATGCTCTAATTCAGTCTCCATTTCCTGGAGGGCATGCTAGGGGGAAAATCTAAATTCATTCCATAGAGTTCTCAGAGGACTCAAATTATTTTAATGAGATAATGTAAAATGAATGCAGCTAGTGACGTTTCAACCACTCAAGTTCCTTCCAAAATAAAGAGTACTGTGGAGCAAGTGCAGGGAAGAGAAAGTTGCAGGGAAAATCAGTTGTTATACTGTTAAACTTTCTCATACAGCAACCCTAGCTAATAAAAATGATGTCAGTCATTTCTTCATCTTTCAAGATGTGTAGCATTACTATTTTTGGACAATAACTATTTCTGACAAGGGAGGTAATTTTTGTGTCCTGATTACAAATCCCATGAACTTAAACAAGGAAGCCTCCCTGAAATGACTTTTAGAGAGATTCTATAATTCTTGGTCTCTTAAAGAGGGTCTAGGCTGCCAGCCCCTCTGGTGTTGAGTTTGGAGGGATGGGGGCTATTTAGAGTTAGGGAAGACCCAGGTGGACATCAACATGCATTTTCAAGGAGGACTCTCGTGAGATTCTCTTGATAGAGAATCATTGCCTCATGTCACAAAAATTTAAAGTTTCAAACCAGCACATTCAATTTCTTTTACATGAAGAGCTTTCTATTTTTTTGTTTCTGTGTATTATGGCAGAGAAGCTGATTGAAGTAAAGTAGATAGAAGTCAGTATAAAGAGAAAAGAGAAAGAAGGAAGCAGAGCTGACAGAAAGAAGAATAGCCAAATCTCTAGATGTCCAGATAAGGAGTTCCATGTTCATGAAATCCATGCCTCACAGCTGAGCTCTTGAAACTCTTGTTCCAAAGTTCATTATGAAAAAAACCTCAGAGCTCCCCAGAGAGTCATGGTTTTCCAGTTTGTCTACCAAGGATAATGGAGGAGCTGACCTTCCCCAGTCACAGAATGAGGCATGGTCCATCCACTGAAGGAGCTAAGTGAAAGGTAAAGACTCTCAAGCTCACATCCTAACCCAAACTTCTTATCTGCTTCAGAAGAACTAAATATCAAAGGCATATTTGGACAGGACAGTATCCCTCTCAGGGTGTGGTAGCCTTAAGCACACTCAGGAAAGCCTTTTCACCGCTGCAATTTCGACTTCAATGTTCTCCAAAAGCTCATGTGTTGGAAGTTTCATCCTCAGCCTATGACACTATTAGGAAGTTGTACATCCTTAGAGGTTGCAGTGTAGTGGAAGAAGTTAGGGCACTGGAGACATGTTCTTGAAGGAGACTGTGGAACTCCAGCACCTTCCTGTCTCCTTGTTTCCTGGCTGTCACGAAGTGAACTGCCTTCCTCCACCATGATGATACTTCTACCATGATGCACTGTGCCAAGACAGACCCCAAAGCAAGAGGCCAACCAACCATTGACTGAAACCTCTGAAACTGTGAGCTAAAATAAACCTTTCCTTCTACATTTCTTGTCTGTCAGGCAGCAGACAATGGTCTACTGTGGCTGACTTTGCAAAGAGCCAGCATTATTGGCACTGGGGAAAAGCTACAAGTTTCTCTTTAAGATGTGGAAAAGGCAATGATGCCTACTTTCACCTTTTTTTACTCAGCATAGTACTGGAAACTCTTAGCCAGATCAACCAAGCAAGAGACAGAAAGACATGCAAAATGGAAAAGGAAAAATCAAATTGTTACTGTTTGCAGATTCAAGTCTCATGTATAAAACTCCAGCATCTACAAAAAGCCATTATAACTAGTATATAAATCAGCAAAGCTTTAGGATATAAAGATAAACATACGGAAATCAGTGTTGCTATACCTGTAGTGAATTGTGTGAAATAGAAATTATGAAAAAAAATCTACTTTCAATAGCTATAAAATATTAAATTCTTAGGAATAAATTTACTGAAAAAAATGAAAGATTTCTATGATGAAAATTATAGATATGCCAATGGGTCAGAATAGAGAGCCTAGAAGCAAATCCACACCTCAGTAGCCTTTTGATTTTCAACAAAAATACTAACAGCATGAATTGGAGAAAGTACATTGTATTCGATAAATGGGGCTGGGGAAAATGGCTGCAGAAGAAGGTGAATTTAGAACTCTCATTCTCACCAATTACAAATATCAACCCAAAGTAGATTAAAGACCTAGATGTAAGTTTTGAAGCTTAAACTACTAAATGAAACCATAGAGAAATACTTCAAGGCAATGGAATGAGAAAAGATTTTTTTTTTTTGTACAAAGTTCAAACACAGGAAACAAAAGCAAAAATTGACAAATGGAACTACATCAGACTGAAAAGCATCTGCACAACAGAAGAAATGGCATAATGCAGAGACAGCCTACAAAATGGGAGAAAATATATGCAACCTATATATCTGACAAGGCAATAATATTCAGAATATATGAATAACTCCAGAAATACCTAACAGTAAAATAATTACAAATAGTCCAATTGAAAAGTGGGCAATAGATTTAGGCATTTTGCAAAAGAAGACACAAAGCAGCAAACATATGTGTTTTAGAAATACTCACTACATCTAATAATCATAGAAATGCAAATCAGAACCACACTGAGATAGCACATCACCACAGTAAGAATGGTTATTATCAGAAAGACTAAAATTAGCACATGCTATTGAGGACACAGAGAAAGAGGAACCAAGATGCACTGTCAGAAGGTATGTTAGTAGAGCCATTATGGACAACAGTATAGAAGTTTTCCAAAACTAAATCTAGAGTCCGCTTCTCCTGGATAGGTAGAACCAATATTATCAAAATGATCATATTTCCAAAGCAGTTATACAAATTCAATGCAGTCCCAATCAAAATCCCAACAGCATACTTTACACATGTACAGAAAGCAATTCTAAAATTTGTATGGAACCAGAAGAGACCCCAAATAGCAAAAGAATTTTTAAGCAATAAGAGCATGGTAGTAGAACAAAAACAGACACATGGATTGATGGAACAGAATCAAAAAAATACAGAAACCTCCAGACACAGTCAACTATCATTAGACAAAGAGGCCAAAACATATACTGGAAGAAAGATAATAGCCTACTCAACAAGTGCTTCTGGGAAAACTGGTTATCTTTGGAAATGAATGAAACTGGACCCTATTGCTGACCATATATTGAAATAAAATAAAAATGGATCAAAGATCTAAACATTAAAACAAAACATTGAACCTTCTGGAAGATAAAATAGGTAAAACACTTGAAGATAGAGCTGTAAGAAAGGATTTTCTAAACAGAACTTCCATCACACAAGAAATAGCAGCAAAAATCAACAAATAGGATTAGATCAGACTGGAAAGCTCTGTACAGCAAAAGAATCGGTCAGTAAACTGAAGAGACAACTACGGAATAGGAAAAGTTTCTCTCCAACTACTTTTCAGACAGAGGTCTAATTGTTAGAATACATAAAGAACTAAAAAACTAAGCCACTTAAAAAAAATTAAGCCACCTAAAATGAAAGACTTAGTCAAGAAATGGGCAAAAGCAATGAACAGACACTTCATGGAAGAAGAGCGATGGAGAAAAGTTCATCATGTGCACTAAGTTGTAATTAAAGAGGAGTAAGACGCTCCAGTGTGCTGTTGCCCAGTAGGGTGACAATAGATAACTGTAATATACTGTGTGTTTCAAAAGGTTAGAAGGAAGGATTTTGAATATTTTCAATGTAAACAAATGATAAATGTGTGAAAAGATGTTTCATCTTATTTAAACATGATGCCCTGTATGCATGTACTGAAAGAGCAACGCTACCTTATTAATATGCACAGTTTTTATATTTTCATGGATTGATTAAAATAAATCTAAACTTAAAAGAATAATGGAGCACATTCCCTCTTTCCCATCACCATGCATATCTTCTTGAAGCCACCCAGAAGCACCGTGATTCCCTCAGAGATAAGCAGTCTGAAATTCAGGGTTTCAAATTGAAGGGGCTCTGAGAAACTGAACTCACTGGGGCTGTTTTATTAGGCAACCTTAGAGTTCACGATGTCTTCTGATAATGGCATCGCTTTCTGAGCTGAGAACATAGGTGACAGGTGGAGAAGGAGGGAGATTTGCACCACACACACCCTTCAGCCTGAACATCAGGAGGGAGCACAAGTGCTGGGAGAAACCTCAACAGCAGGTATGGTATCTGTGGGTCCTTGGTGTGTCTTAACACGGCCTGGGCTTGTTTCTTCCTCCTCTTTTTTCTCTTCCTACTTCTCACTGCCTAGGTTCATGGAGATTTCAGATCCTGGCCTTCGGAATGACCATTTTGGCATGTTTTCTCATTGCTAAAATGATTCCCTTTTGTTTCAGGGTATACTTCTCCAGCTATGATGACTTAAGTGTTAAAATGTTGCTCTGGAGCACTCCCCAAGTCAGATATGCTAAAGGGTTTGTTGCCAGACTATGGCATTATTGGGAGGTGGTAGCATCACTAAGACAGAACGTCATCTACTAGGAGGAAGTTACATCCCTAGCTGGGTCCACCTGAAGATATATTGGGGCCCCAGCCCAACCCTGCTCTTCCTTCCTGGATGCCACAAGGCAAGCAGCTGTATTCCACCATGTCCCTCCCATCAGGGTGTTCCACCTCAACACAACCCCAAAGCAATGAAACCAGTTGATCATAGATGCAAACCTTGAACACAGGAGCCAAGGCAAATATTTGCTTTTAATTTTGTTAATCTCAAATACTTTGCCATAGTGACCAAAAGCTCACTAACACAGTAGTCTTTGTTGGTTATGTAAGTAAGAAGGACAATGACTTGAATAATCCCTAATGGTCACTATCCATAGTGGTTCCAAGGCTGAATGTGTCTCCAGGACAAGATCCTGTGAGATACAATAAACACTCGAATCCTCTTCTCAGTCTCTGGTCCTCCTCGGGCTGTGGCTGCAACTACTACAGGATGCGATAGCATTTTGCTTGTATAAGTAATACGAGCTAGTAATTATGAAATTATGTAATGTGCATGCTAAAGTTGAGCAACTGAATTGTGGTGAATGGGAGCCTGTTTTCTTACTAAAAGAAAAGGGGCATATATGGAAAAGAGAAAGTAAGCGTGAATCCAGATGGTGTTGGAATTAAAAAGAGTATCAGAATAAACTCTTTCAATAGACACATATGAGAGCGCTGCAAATATGATGTACGTGAGAAACCAATAAGGGGTTCTTTTACAAGGCCACATACTGGATATAAAAACTTGTGTATAATCCTTATGTCATTAGCAACAGGAAGTGAATACAGATAGAGCAGGAAAGTGTCTGGTAGGAACTTTGAATCTTCCTGTATCAGCCTCCTAGAGTGCTGGGGTTAAAGATATATGCCACCATGCCTGGCTTTTCTACAGAATTCTTTAAAGATATATAAATATAGAAAGCAAACACTGCATTTCAAACCCTATTTGGCAATTTATAGTATAATCTTAGGTTAAAAATTTATTCCAGAAACACGGGTGATTGAAGGAGGTAAATTGAACTGTTTTCTACCTATCTTTTAACATTTTGCATTTATTAAAATAATATAGTATTAGCTCTAAGTAGGTCATATCTCAAAGTTAGATATTACAAACCCTGTAATAATCACAGAATATCCAAATGTGTATCATTTACATGCTAGAAAAAGAATGAAATTGAATATAAAATATGTGTTGTAGAATGCTCATAGACTCATAACAAAAAATCAAAGTTAACCAACCCTTGTGTCCATCAACAGGAAAACGGGTTCACACATGAACATACAGCAGTGCATCCACACAAAAGGATACTACTAAGCAATGCAAAGGAAAGCTACTGGAGTGCTCATTCTGTGCCAATCTCATAAGCACTGTACTGAGACATCAAAAAATACATATTGTGTGACTTCAAGCAAAATGAACCTATGGTGAAAAATAAATTAGAACAGTAACTTGCCTCTAAAGGAGAAAAAATTTGCCTGAGAAGGAACACAAAAGAATTCATGGAAAGATTCATAAATGAAGAAGGTTATATAGATATTTTGGTTGAAACTGTGCTGATAAGATTTGTGCCTTTCAATGTATGTGCATCTGATCTCACAAAATTTAAAGGACTAAGAAATTAAGTGAAAGAGGATAGCATACACTGATGTGTTTAAAAACTTAAAAAGCATATAATTATTAGTTTGTATAACCTGAGTAGTATGTTTATTATTCTATCCTGTTTATTTTACATATACTTAAAATATTTGTAATTAAACAATTTTCTAAAACACAAATTTATTAGCTGTTAAGATCTGCATTAAGTTTGGGAGGAAGAATGAGGAAATGATTGGAAAGGGCATGAGCAAAATTGGTTCTATTTTCTTGGTTATCCAAGTGTATTCTATTTGTATTGATTGTTTAGCTTTGCATGAGCGCTATGTATGTGTCTTTCTGTATGCATGTTGCACAGCAAGAAAAACTTAAATATTAGCTACTTACAGAAAATCCTATCTTAGTATCTCAGAGTGATCACAGAGTTTTATTTTGTTTTAAAGGAGGAGATGTTAAATCATATCCTTGTTAGATGGATGTCAATATTTTCAGATACTTATTCATCTCCTAATCCCTGAGTGATCTCCTAAGTCTGTAATTATTTGCCTAAATTTGATAAGGGACATGGTTTTATCATTTTTATTATACAACTCTTTACCAACAAAATGCTTACCCACTACAACAATGTCACTGAGCCAGAGACACCCAGCACAATGCCCAGAACACGGTAGTGCACTTGTGGGATCACATTTGTTCCACAACAAAATGGATAGTAGAGATTAAGTCTAGCAAAAGATGGTAAGTACATAACATACGTGAGACTGGAATGCTATGTCTTAGCAACAAATGTTTTATATTCATTTCAGCCTCTTGAAGGAGTTCCCCAAAAATGTTATTTTAAACCTATAGCATTTTGGACTCAGCTCAAATGAACAGTTTTGACCAATTAAAACCAAAGAACAACTTTAAGACATACTCAGCTGTTCAGCTGAAGTGTAACAAGAGGAAATGTGTTCTCAGCAGACACTTCACAGGTCTTTGTGTCACTTGCCTTGAGAATAAAGTAGTCTTTCAAGTCAAGTAGTTTGATTTTATTTATTTTTATACATTTTTATTTTTAAGAGAATGAGAAACAATAAAAACAATGCAGAATTTCAAAACAAAATGATAGGAAATTAACAATGGCTATTATATTGTATACTGTTATCTTGAAAGTAATTGCTCAGATTACCAGATATAGGCATGTAAGATTAATCAAACAATATAAACAGTAACTGTTTCTTTCAATGAATTAATAGAAATTAGTAGTACAATTATCTTAGCTAATATGTGTATATATATATATATATATATATATATATATATATATATATATACACATACACATATATTTTCTCCTTTGCCCCATCCCAGTTGTTCTTTTCTTTTAAGCAGTTTCTTTCCCTTTCACAATGTGTACTCTACCTTTTGGGTCTCATTTACTCTTTCAGTTTCTTACACTAGGGAGATAATACTATGTTTATAATATGCATTTGATTTATTTCACTCATGAGTATAGTCTCTAATTGCATCCATGTACTTATAAAAGCCTCAAATTTATCTTTCTTTATAGCTGAGTAGTACTCCATTATGTAAAAATACCACATCTTCTTTATCCATTCCTCAGTTGATTGACATTTGGGTTATTGCTGAGATTTAGCTATTATAAGTTATGCTGCTATAAGCATGGGTACTGTGGTATGTTTTTAATTCTTCTGGGAATATATCCAGAAGAGGAATAGCTGGGTCAAAAGGGATCTCTAATCCTAGTTTTTTAAGGAATCTCTACACTGATTTCCACAGTGGTTGTACTGATATACATTCCCACCAACAGTAGAGAAAGGTTCCTTTTTCCCCACAGCCCCACCAGCACTTGTTATTGGTTTATTTTTTGATGAGACAGAATTTCAGTGTTGTTTTAATTTGCATTTCTTGAATGACCAATGATGCTGAACATTTTTTCATATATTTATTTGCCATTTGTATTTCTTCATCTGAGAAGTATATATTCACCTCAGATGTCCAGTTTTCAATTGGGTCTTTGAATTTGGGGACTCTGATCTTTTTAAATACTTTATATGTTCTAGACAGAAGTCTTTTATCTTAGGGACAGTGATATTGTAAAACACAAATAGCTGACAAATACCAAAATGATTTTTTTAAAAATTGCATGCCTGTGGAGTGCGTTATATATCCTTTCAAAGTTCTCCTATCATGATAAATGAAAAATATATGGTTGTTCCCTCAAGTCCTAAATTCAGTCCTCAGCCATTTCCCACAATTATTCTAAATACTTCCCAGGTGCTTCAGAGGCATTGTCTTAAGGATATCACTCCCAAAAGTGAAAAGTGCTAGATGGACATGAATTCCGCTTTTTGAAAAAGTGTCATTATCTAAGTCCTCAAAGTATGAGACAAGTTAAATGTGCTCTGGTGGAGATGTTCAACCTTTGGAGTCAGGTAGAGTTGATTCTTACACCTAGCCTAGCTGCTTAATAGTTGTGGGGCTTTTGACATGTTACTTGAATTGGAACAGTTATGTAAATTTCATCAGTAAGGAAAGACAGATTGATACTGGTGCAAACAATATCAACAATTCTTCAGGCTTTCTTGTGTCTGTGGCCTTGGCAATATGTTTTTTCTGCTACTACCACTAGAGCAAAACCTGTTCTCCAAACTTTAAATCAGTGCTGGCCTTATTCTCTGTGGTTTATATAAAGTTACGACTATGAAAGTCTACTAGGTTGGTACCTAGGATGGAAAGGTCTTGAATGTTTTGGTTATTTTTCTCAGGACCCTGCTATTTCCACCCATGAGAATTAGCCTGCATTAATGTCCAGGAGAATGAAATATCACAGGAGGGAGAAGCAAGGCACTCTGATTTGCACCCTGTTTACCCTCTTAAATTGTCTCCTTGTCAACCATCAGGGAAGCACACACATTAGAAGAAGACCAACTAAGCCCAGCCTAAATTGTTTATCAGCCCATGAGCTACTATAATAAGTTTGGAGTTGCTTGGTGTCCAGTGCAGATAACTAGTATGTCTATTATAGGCAGAGTGCCCAGGATTCAATGATTACAAGTTTTGTGGCAAACAGTACTTTTCTTATAGGTACAGATCTCTTGTTACGTGGTATCAAATTATACAGAAATACACAGAAATATATACATATGATAGGTCAATAAATCACACAGATCCCCCACACCACAGGAGAAAACAGACACCCATAGTCTGATGGTTAGGCTCAAGAACAAAATCTAAAGCAAGAAATTTCCCTTTATTTAAATTCTGTAGCTCAAGGCTCTGGACAGATCTGAAGACAAGGGTTTCTCTTCTGTGTCTGCATCTCTGTTTACTGTCTGACTTCTGAATGGAGGATGAACTTAGGCCTAGCAGCAGACGGAAAGCAGTCATTTATGTCTGAAAACTTTTCAAAACTTTTTAAAACTTTTCAGGCCCCAGAAGAAATATTGGTTTTTAAAAAGTGCATTCTCTCACCTTTGGCATAAATAGGAAGTTCAGGTACTTTACCTCTCTGGGGTCAGGAGAGTCATAAATCATGAGGCTGGAATGTAGCTGCTCTGAACTGAGATATTCTAGAGTCTTGAGTTTTGAAGATGTAGCATAAATTATACATATATATTTAATTAGTATATTGATCACATATAATAATGATAATTTTTTGATATGTCAGATTATTAAAACCAAATTCACCTTTTAAATTTTCTGTCACAGTACTAGGGGTTGAACCCAGGGCCTCAGCGAACCAAGACCTCTATTACTGGGATATACTTCCGCCCTTTCCACGTTTTGTTCTTTTTTGTTTGCTTGCTTTTTAAAACAAACAGCATCTTGCTAAGTTGCCCAAGTTAGATTTGAGTTTGCGTTCCTCCTGCCTCGGTGTTCCAAACACCTGCAATTACAAGCCCGTGCCACCACATCTAGATGAATTTTCGCTTTATAAATGTGATTTCGCTTGATCAGTGAGGGTTTTGGTAGCCTTTGAAAGTTTGTATCCAAGAGCGTCTTGCCCTAATGCCAGTCCCACAGGAGAGCACAGGACTGGGAATGTGTTTTTCTCTCCCCAAATCCTCCAGCGCACCCTCAGCCACCAGCTGGCAGCCTTGAGTTTTATTTTCCTGTTTGGGGCCCAGACAGAAAACACAAAGGACCAGTGTATGAGGAAATCAGGGGTCCCTGTCAGGCCTTGCTCTGAACTTCATAATAGCCTAAGCCTAAGCCCTCCGCTTACAGAGAATGCCTCTGGCGTGCCTGGTCTCTTTTGGGGTGCTCTAAGAGGAGGAGTTTCCCTGGCAGGAGAGGCACCGCCGACTGAGGGGAGGTTCAGCAGCCAGCTCACAGCACAGGCTGCAGGAGCACCATCGCTGCAAGGCACCAGACCGAGAGGACTCTTAATTTTGCTTTAAATTTAAATGCCAGAAAATTTAAAACAGCACTGTGCGTTACACTGATGTATTTTGGATGGGGCTACCTCAGAGGACCGCTTCCCATTTCAAATCTCAAGCTCCTAGCAAGACCAGCGACCAGGTAAAGTAAGTGAAATTTAGTATTAAAAATTATTGCCTTATTGTTCCTACTGTGAGTAATATATATGTAATTTTTACATTGATATAAACTTACATACAAGGTAAACATGTAAATGTTCCCCCTGGAGGGCTAGGAGGAAACCCTGCCTGTAAATAACTGCAGCCAGGGGCCCTGAGTTCTTTCTCCAACACAACAAAGCCAATAAATAAATAAAATAAGCAAAATAAAATAAAATGACATAAAAGTGCTGCAGCCAACAACCTGCCATTCTGGCCTCCTTGAGCCGTGGGTTAGAAGGCGGGTACAGCCTCTCAGAACCCAGGGCACGGCCTGAACCTCCAACCAATCAGAGACCCTGGGCTGAGAACTGCCCAATCAGGCCGTCAGCGGGAGAAGAGAGGGCGGGCTTTTCCAGCGCAGAGCTCTTTATCTCCGGAGCTGTCCAATCTGGGGCCCATAACCAGTCACCCCCTCCTATGCTCTAGAGCCCTGGTGGCTGTAATGGAGCACTTTTGCTCCGTGACCTGCAGAACCAGGAGATGCCTAGAGAGCACGTGGGGGCACCCCAGAAGCCAAGACGTGGTGAGTGTGTGGGGCCCGGTGTGCTGAGATGGGGGAGAGAGGCTGTTTGGAACCAGCTCGAACTGGCCGTGACCTGGGGGTCCCTCAGACTGGCGCTGGAGTGTGCAGGTCAGTCCTCCTCTGGGGGCATCTTGGCTTTCGGTCCCCTCCCGTCTATGAAGTAGGATATGGCCAGCAGCTGGCCACAGTCCCCTCTGTGATTTCTGTCCCATCCTGTGTAGCTGCTTCAGCCCCGTCAGCAATCCTTACCCGTCAGCTCTGCGAGTGCAGCTGTGAGTCTCTCCAGAGATCTTCAGAGAATCCAAACTCCATGTGAGGGGTTCCAGAGGTTCCTAGTTCCTCCTGGGTCGTGAAATGTCACCGATTGCTGCTGAGCTTTCTAAATGTATGGCAAGCAGGATCTCAAATCCAGAGCCCTGTCCATGCTGCTAGCCTAGCTCCTCCTAGGTTTGGCAATAACTTTCTAAAATCTCAGCTCCCAGCCTGCATTCCTAAAGTCCCTCTTCTCTCTACAACATTGTCAACTATTTGTTTCCCGTGATACATTTCAAACAGACATAGTATTTTGTCATTATTTTCCTTTGAATACTGGACAGCACTTTTTAAGAGCTAGATTTATTTGTGAACATTTCACAGAAGAGGGAAGTGGAATAGAATAACAACCCTTGGAAAAAAAAAAAAAAAAAAAAAAAAAAAAAAAAAAAATTGGACTTCTCCACTTTTTGTTTTTCTTAAACAGAGACACCTTAGCAGAATGTCTTTGGGTTGAATCCCACCCTTGACAGCTTTACAGGGTGATGTCTTCCAGCCTTCCATCCTTCCCTGGTCCTGGGTTTCAGAAATCCCTGACTTTGGGGGTTGACATCAGGTGCCCAGAGATCATTTGTTTCTGTTCTTTTGAAGTGACTGGTGCATATCAGCCCTAGGTCCTCTCTTCCAGAGAGCATCATAAGGTGAGTGTGGAGCCTTTCTGGGGAGCTGCTGGATGCCCTGGGACTGTCAGGAATCTCCTGACATACCCTTCATCTGTGATGCCTTCAAGTCATTTTGATATCTTGGCCACTGAGAATATGCTACAGTGAACAGGGCATGCACTATGTATTAGGCATACTGATTTTAATTTCTTTAGATACATACCCAATATTGTGATTGCTGGATCATATTCCCTTTTCAATTTTTCTAAAGAACTTCCATATTAGTTTGTAAATGGCTAAAATAAATTTGTATTCTAACCAACAGTGTACAAGAGTTCCCTTTTTTCAATATCCTGTGCAACACATGTTAGATTTTACCTTTTGGTTGATACTCTAACAGCAGTCTTCAGGCTCTAGGATGTCTGCTGTTTAGGACATTAAATGTCTGATGCAAATTAATTTGAATACAGACTGAGGGGCAGCCACTGGAGGAGCTTGTGGTAGCCCACTTATCAGAATAAACAGGGATTATTACTCCCTCTCTGCCCTAAAACTGAAGGTTGCAGCCCAAGGAAGTACTTCAAACCCACTAAAATCCTTTTGTTGTCTTTTGTGTAGGCAGATTTCCACATACTCAGTCCCCTTTGCTTCCAGAGGTTGGAGACTTAGGATATAATCCTCAAATGGTATATGTTAGAGTTGGGACACTAGTGCATGGACCAACTCCTTCTAGAGGGATTTAGTAAACATGGAGCTATCAGTGTAACAGCCTGGGTGAAAGGGCTCGGGAAGTGCTGAGTTTCCACTCAGCCTGCTGGAGCTCTATGATTTTTGCTCTATAAATTCTCTGATGCAGTCTAGACCAAACTCAAGTTCCAATGGTCAGCAGCAGTAGTTGGTACCATATACTGGGAAATCCCTTTCAAGGAAAAACTGGAACCTTTGAATTTTAGCGCACTCCCTTCTGATACACGGAAAGAAAAGAAAAAGGAAATGCTTGCATGAACATAGGAAACCACCATGTCCAAATGAGCCTCAGCTTTCCTACTCATCTGATGTGGCTGTTCTTTCTTTTTTTGTTTCATTTATTATTAGTGCTGAATTTGTGATACATGATGAATGCATGTGCATACCTCATCTTAGTCCTTTTTAACTAATACCTCCAACCCGCTCTTGCTTCCTGTCTCAAATGTGCCTCAGCTTCCCTACTCATTTAATGTGGGTGTTTTCTCTGTTAAGCAGAAATCTCTCCCCTCACTATGACTTTCTTTCGGAGAGACCTGAAACACTAGTAGATGTTTTCCAGTGTGCCCATAGATGGAGGGCGTAGTCAGGAGCCTCCTGCTGTATTTCCAAAAGGAAATCCTGTTAACCCTTTTGTGAGGTTAAACCCAGGACCTCATACATTCTGCACTCTACAAGTGAGCTATGCTCCAGCCTCACCATCCACCTTTCGATGTCACGGCTTAATCAATTCATTTTTTAATGTTATTCTTCACATGGTTGGGTTTTTGTAGGCTCTTCTGGAACTCTTAACAGAATAAATAATCCTTGCATCCATAGGGATTTGTTTATGAATTTTGTTTTTATTGTGATTACTTGGTTTTTACTATTACAATAGTATAGTTTCACAATATGCATTAGTGTCAAGTCATGGTAGCTACTCCTATTCTTATAATTCAGAAATTTCTTTTTTACATATACTTGTACAAATATCTCTATTTATCTCTATGTTTTTTTAAATCTCCAGATGAATTTTTTACATTTTTGTTTTGTTCCCTTCTTCCATCAAAACTAAAGCATGCAATTTTGATGGGGTACTATCGATTCATTTGAGAAAATGTTCATCTTTATAGTGATGAGTTTTATCATCTACAATCATGGTGTGTGTGATTGAGTCTTTATGTGACTGCACATTTTTATTTTCTCATAAATTTTACATGTCTCCTTTTCAAACATACATTCCTGTGACATATCACATGCATGTGACATCCATATAAAACTCATGTGACTTGCTGTAGTCTCTGTTAAACTGAGCATATAAGACCTGAAATGGACCCTAGAAGCTGCCCTATAACTTATTATTTATCTCTTCATGAATGTACCTCCTCTTTCCCCACCTTTTGGGCTTCATTCTTAGAACTGATGCTACTATATCTTTATATTACTTTTATTTTAGTGTAGTATGATTTATGAATATTTTATTTTTTAATGTTTTGTGTTACTTTGAAAAGAAATGACTTGGTTGTACGACTACAACACTGAATGTTTTATAATTAGTTTTTATATTTAGGTATTTTTTAGCTCAGAGAACAATTTCTCATGTGGGATGAGGAAAAGGTACAATTACTTTTTTTGCCGCATTGATACCCTTTGTTTGAGTAGCTTTCATCGGAAAAGCTATCTTTTGTATTATTTGTCTGCGGTGCAATCTTTGTCATTTTTCAGTGTCTAAAAGGAAAAAATTTCTTTAGAGCTTTGTCCTCTAATTCCACAGATTTAGTTACTCACGTGACTGCCAGATGTACAGGCACTGCATAGCTTCAAAATGCAGTCATGCTCTGCACAATAACATTTTGGTCGGTGATGGCCTTCTTATGTGACTGTAGCTGTAACAGCTGAGGTGCATAGCAGGCTTTTGTTAATATAGTTTACATCTAGATTTGTATTGATATACTTTGTGATAGTTTCACAATGATGAAATCACCTGATAATGAATTTCTCAAAGGCATTGCCATTGTGAAGGGAGGCATAACCTTTTATATATATGTATACTTTCCAATTATATAATACATAATTAATATATAATTTCTTTATCAATTTCCCAGAGTTCTTTCCATTTCATTGCTGTTTTCCTTTTACCATAGAAAACATACAAAATTTATTAGATGGACTCAACAACCAATACAAACCAATTTCAGACACTTCTTGAATGCAGACCATAGGGATTCTCTACCAAAGAACAGCATATCTAGCAGTCAGTATTATGTAAATTTAAGCTTTAGCTTTTAGAACAATATGCCAGGGATAGATAATTATAAGAGGTATTGCATAAGCAAACCAACAGAATTCTATTACTGTTTTTAAAAGAACCAATCTTTGGCATTGCTGCTACTCTCTGGGTATGTTCATTTACATTAGTTTTTAATTTTGTTCTTTTACTTACCAGTTTCCTATACTCTCATTTTTATAAAATTTTTTATGTCCTTTCCTAAAGAGTCAACTCATTAACTAATGAGTTCTTAGTCTCTTTTTATTACACCTATTTAAGACTTATGTTTCCTTCTTAACCTCAGAATTAGATGCATCCTAATCTACTTTACAGCTATACTGACATACATAGTGAATATTAAAATTTTATTAGAGTAAAAGTCACATTCCCATTAATTCCCCTCAAAATAATCCTCATCACTACGAACAAACTTACCCCATCATTCTTGCCCCTTTAGGAAGCAGTTTTGGAAGTCCTCTCTCATGTCTTTAGTTATGTTGATGTGGCTACCTCAATGGCTTAAACCAATTCAAAACATTTACCTTTCATGATCACTTTGACTTTGGGGAAGAGCCAGAAGTCACAACAGTGCCAGTTCCAGAGAACAAGGAGAATGAGGACACACTGCGGTGTTTGTAGAAGCCTGCCATTTCATTGGATGGCACTCGGCAAGAACATTCACTGAATTTTTTATCATACTCATGCAGATGGTTTTCCAGGAGTGCAGTCACAAACACCAGAAGGCCTTCATCTGGCCATAGTTCTGTCTTCTGCTCTGCATCTGGGTTTGACACTCCCCAGTGAACTCATCTGGGTTTGGAGGTCTCTGCAATGTTTCCTCCTTATGATCTCAGAGGCAGTGTACTCTGTCACTCTTTTTCATTTCTCCCACTCTGTGGCTTTTCTACCACTGGCTCCCTTCTTGAGTCCAGAGACCCCCATTGTACCCACATACCGACTATCTTCCTGGGCATGGAGCTCAGCTTCCCAGTCCTGGCAAACACTGTGTAAAAGGATAAGTTCTCTGGAGGATCTGTGTCTTCTGTGCTGTGGGAGCCAGACCCTGTGGTAGTACAGGGTTCCCATGTATTGTAGAGAGATGATATAGCTATAGCTCTATCTATAGCTATAGCTACAGATATAGCTATAGATATAGCTAGATATAGATGATATATAGATAGATATAGATATAAGCATACCTGGGATAACTGTACTGCTGATGTCTAATGGTTTATTGAAAGGAATAGTTAATGCTTAAATTTTTTTGACCAATCTTGCAGGTTTATATCTGGTAATCTGAACAATTAAATTGAAGACAGCAATATGCAATATAAGAACCATTGGTAAATTCCTATCACCTTGTCTAGTGAAGCTCTGTATCATTTCTAATGCTTTTTATTATTTTTTATTCATTTTAATGGTTTGATCAATCTTGCATTCTTACATCTGGTAATCTGAACAACTTCTTTGAAGATAACAACATGTAATATAACAACCACTGTTAATTCCTATCATTCTGTTCTGAAACCCTGTATCATTTCTATTGTTTTGCTTTGTTGTATTTATGTGAATATTGTTGTTATTGTTATTTTGTTATTTTTTAATTTTTTTTTAAATAAAATTTTAAAAAATCTAGCTAGCATATGCAATCACTCTCATGCTAGAAAGTTCTCACTTCCTTTCATGTCTCAGCTTCTTGGCTTGTTTTTCTGATTCACAAGCACACTGGACCCCCCAGGACAATCTAGATTAATCCTAATTTTTAAGGTCAGATGATGAGTTGCTTTTATTATACCAGCAAAGTATTTATTTTTATGTAACATAACATAGTGATAGGAGTAGTGCCAAGGGTTGATATATGTTGATGACATTATAAAAGAAGTGAATTTTTCAAATTAAAAAAAAGCCTTCAATTACCAGTACAAGAACAAAACTGCTAGCACTTGCAAAAGAAAAAATGGAATCTCAAGAGAATTACAGTCCGCACTTGGTAGAAGGTTGTGGTTTATATCTAGCTATTCCCCTGCTCAAAGCCTCATGTGCTAACAGGTAGGAGTTTTGGAAAGTGCCTTGTTAGGATGTAGGGGCTGTTCATAAGACACAGTCACTAAGAGTGTGACCAGCAAGGGTGTATCTCCTTCCCCAGCTTCTCCTCTTCCCCCTCTGCTTCTTGTGCTCCATACCATGAGCAACTTTCTTCTACCATACCCTGTGCCATGTTGTCCTGCCTTAGACAGAAACCTCTACAAACTGTCTAGCTCTATCCAGTTTCATGAAAATGATGTGATTTCATGCTTTATAACAAAATAACAATATTCTATTGTATAAATGTCACAGATCTTCTTTTATTCTTTGGAGGGGTAGTGGGGATTGAACGTAGTACCTTCACACTGAGCTACATCTCCAGCAATTTTTAAATTTTTAATTAATTAATTTTAATTAGTTTAATTAATTAATTTTTATTTTGATACAGAGTCTTGCTAGGTTTTCCAGGCTAATTCAAACTTTTCACCCTCTTCTCTCAGTATCTCAGGGCCCTGAGATTATACCACGTTTTCTTTATCTTGATAGGCACCTAGGCTGCTTCCATACCTTAGTGAATTAGAGTCAGGGGAATACTGTATTTCAGCATGACAGATCAAATCTTTCAGGGACATTGTGAAAGCAAGAGAGTGAGTAAGTAATCCTGTTGGAAAATCAGAATTTTTTAAATTTGATACTGGTCCAGCTCCAAAGTGATGGAGGAAGGAGGAATTGTTCCTAAGGAATAAAATACACTAGGAAAGAAAATTGGGGTTCCTAGAGCCCACCTACCCATCCCAGTATTCAACTCACTTTATACAAGTCATAGAATTTTTAGGTTTCTAAAGACATGCCTACATCTCCTTCATGCTTACAATAACAAATAGCATAAATATACAAGGACCATCAAGTTTTATCCAGAGTCAATATATCTGAATGGCAATTGCTAGAGCAGAAATGTTTTCTCACACTCTGGTGTATGAGGTGCTGAATGAACATGGTAATTCATCCTGTAGTGAAAGCATAAGTAGTGTGGTGATAAGAGTGACATTACTGTAGTATTGAAGACTGGGAGACAGCACTTAAAAGAAAAGTATAGCTGTAGACCATGGTTGCCAGCCTCAAATATATCATGAGATCATTTTTCTCTTGTTTTGAAAAATTCTAGTATCAGTGCCCCAAATCTACCACTTTAAATTATAAAATACCACTAACTTTTAACAAAGCTCAATGAAAACTTCATCCTATCAGGGGCTGGGGATTTAGCTCAGTGGCACAGCACCTGCCTGGCAAACGTGAGGTCATGAGTTCGATTCCCAATACCAGAAAAACAAACAAACAAACAAACAAACAAAAACTTCATCCTATCTTTCCCTACCTATAGGGCACCTGTCCCATAAGAGGAAATATACAAGAAGGTTTTCAATTTGATATCATCCCATTTATTGTTTTTTGGTATTATTTTTTGAGAGACTGAAGTTCTGTTTAGGAAGTCCTTGACTGTGCTTATGGTTTCAAGTATCCCCCTATATAATTTCTCAGTAGTTTTAAAGCTTCTGTTTTACATATAGGTCTTTGATCCACTTGATTTGGTTTGATATAAGGCGAGATATATAAGCTTAGTTTCATCCTTCTGCATGTTGATAACCAGGACCATTTGTTATAGGGTATTTTTCTTCAGGGTATGTTTGTGGCCCCTTTGTCAAAGCAGAAATAGGATTGTTTCTGTGTCTTTTATTCCATTCCATTGGTCCACATATCCATTTTCTGCCAGTATCTTGCTGGTCTTTTTATTATATCTTTGTAGTGCACCTTGATGTCCAAAACTATGATGTACCTCACTATCCTCTTTTTATGCAGGATTTTTTTTTTTGGCTCTTTTGGGTGTTTTTTGGTTCCATATAAATTTTAGGATTGGTTTTTCTACTTCTGTGAAGATTGTTGTTGGAATTTTAATAGGACTGCATTAAATCTATACGTTGTTTTCAGGAATATGGCCATTTTAATACCAATTCTACTTACTCAGGGGCATTGGATTCTTTCTAATTTCTAAGGTCCTCTTTAATTATTTTCTTCAGAGTTCTATAGTTTTCCTTATGGTGATTTTTACCTTCCTGGTTAGATGGAGTCATAGGTATTTAATATTTTTGAAGCTATCATGAATGGAATTGTTTTCTTGATTTCTTTAATGGTTGATTCATTATTGGTGTACTGGAACCTTATTGATTTTTGTGTTGATTTTATGTCCTGTCAATTTACTGAATTTATTTATCAGTTCTAAGAAGTTCTTTTGAAGTTTTTTGGGTCTTCAGTGTAAAGAATCAGGTCATCTGCAAATAGACATAATTTAACTTCTTTTTTATTCATATCACTTTTATTTATTTCTCTAGCCTGATCGCTCTGGCTAAAATTTTTAGTACTATATTGAGCAGCACTGGTAAGCATGAATATTCTTGTTTTATTTCTTATTTCAGAGGAAATGCGTTTAGTGTTTTCCCACTCAGTCTGATGCTGGTTGTGTGTTTGTCATATACAGTTTTTATCAGTTTGAAGTAAGAACCTTGTATACCTATTTTCATGAGAAATTTTGTTACAAAGGGATGTTGGATTTTACCAATAATTTTTTCTGCATCTATTGAGATGACTGTGTGATTTTTATGCTTGATTCTATGTGTGGGGTGTATTACATTTATTGAGTTATGCACATTGTACCCTCCTGTATCCCTGGGATAAAGCTAATGTGCTCATGATGTATGATCTTCTTATTGATTTGTTGAATTGTACTTGGAAGTAGATTATTGAGGATTTTTGCAACTATGTTCATCCAGAATATTAGCTTATAGTTTTATTCTTTTTTAAAAAGTCTTTCTCAAGTTTTGTTATCAGGACAATGATGACTTCAGGGAAGGACTTTGGAAGCATTTATTGCTTTTAAATGGGATAGAAGTTTTTGAGGAATAGTGGTATCATTCTTTGTGTAAATTTCTGGTAAAAATTGAGTAGTAAGTAGATTCATTAGATTGTGGGCTCTTCTTAGTGGGTAAAAGTTTTTATTAGCATTGTTTGATAGCCTATATCTTCTTGATTTGATTTTAGTAAGTCATATATGTCAGAAATGTATTGCTTACAGATTATCCAATTTATTGAGATATAAATTTTCAAAATAGTTTCTTAAAGTCATTTGGATTTTAGTGGTCTGTTGCAATTTCATATTTTTTATTCTTAATTATATTTATAAGCTTTGTCTGTCTTATAGTAAATCAGGATAAGAATTTATCAAACATCTGTTAAAAATCAACTTTGATTCATTAATCCTTTATATTTTGTTAATCTCAATTTCATTAATTATTTGTTGTCTAGAATCTTGAGATGCATCAATAGGTTATTTACCTGGGATCCCTCTGTTTCCCTAATATAGACGCTCACAGCTATAAACTTGCTTTTATGTGTGCCATGATTCTGATATGTTTTATTTCCATTGTTCTTTGCTTCCACAAATTTTTAAATCAGGAGGCATCACAATCCTTGATTTGAAATTATGCTACAAAGGTACTGTTATAAATAAGACTTTGAGAAAATGGGCAAAACAATAGAATCTTCAAAAAACATGCTATTCAATGACTAACATAGATGTGAAACTTAATATAATGGGTGACATAACCAATGAGTTATACTAAAATTAAGAACTTCACACCAGAAAATACACAGAGTGAAGTACAGACAGGAAACTGGACACAGAAAAACAAATGAAATATTTCACCTACATATGGAGCTAAGAAATCGAACACAGAGATACAAAAAGCAGACATTGTTAGGTAAGAGCTGATTCGTGGGAGAAACTGGGAGATACTGGTTAAAAGATGCACACTTTTAGTTGAAAATGAAATGCACAAGTTCTGGTGATCAGTATGGGTGGTGATGGATGTTGCTTCATTCTATCACTGCTGCTGTAATAAAAACAATAAACTGTTTAATTTATGAATAATGTAAGTCTGCTGATCACAGTTATGGAGACCATGACATCTCAGGTAAAGCCACTGGTGGGGTAAATATTTGGTAAAAGTCCTATTTCTGCTGCTAAGCTGGCTCTTTGAAGGTTTTGTCCTCACATGGCATGAGGGCAATGAAGGCTGAATTTACTCTTTTGGGCTCCTTCATAAGGATACTAATCCTACTCCTGAGGGTGAAGTCCTCCTAAACCATCTCCTAACCATCTCCTCATGGCCATGCCTCTCAGTACTTACTATCACATTAGGGATTTAGTCTCAATATGAATTTTGGAGGGATGCAAACATTCAAGGCAGGCACTGTGCCACTAAGCTATATCCATGGCCCCCTAAGAGATGCAAACATTCAAACCAAAGCTGCTGTGTTAAGTAAATTTATTGTGTTAATCACTGGAAAATGCACTCATTTTTTTTTTTTTTTTACTTAGTAGAATATCCTGCAGGTTTGTTTATATCATTCAAATCCCAGGATTTTCTTCTTTTTATGGCTAATATTCCAGGGCATATATATCACAATACACTTATCCATGAATGGATATTTAAGTTGTTTCCTTATCTTAGGTTTTAAGAATTATACTGTAATAAAATTGAATGACAGAAGTCACTTTGAAACACTGATATAATTTTCTTTGTATATATACTCAGAACAGACCTGCTGGATACTACAGAAGTTATATTTTTAATTTTATGAGAAACCTCCACACTGTTTTCTATAATGGCTGTGCCAGTAATGCACATGGTTTTAAAGTAGTGTTGCACACCCTGTCAGGAAATATTTCTTCATGAGCTTCTCCAATTATTTTTCCACATCTTGCATAAGCTTATTTTCTGGACTATCTTTTCAAGGACTTAAGAAAAATAGCAAGCAGAATTTGGGGAGGCCAGTGATCAGTGATGTCTCTTTCCAAGAAAAAAGGATAAGTAAATATCTGAGCTATTTAACAAAGATTATATCTGCCTCTGAGGCAATGGTTGGGAAGATTCACTTGAAGAACACATTAAAGTGAATCTGTTTGAAACTAGTGTCTATTATCGTTTTAGTTCCTCAGCTGAGATGCAGATCTACTGTGTACAAAGCACCTTGTTGGACTGTGTTGATTTGTTCCCTTGTTACTTTGGAGAGGAGTGGGAACAAATGCATATATGAAGCCCTTGTATCTGTTGCCACAATGAACGTATTATTTCTCAGACCCTAGAATCTCTCAAGTTTGACAGAATAAACTGATAGTCTAATATGTTAACTTGAACATGTGTTAACAATCTGATCTAGGGAACACAAACAGTTAGGACTTAAGAGATTAAAAGAACTCATGATAAATCCTGACTCCAGTATGGACAAAGGACCATTGAGTTTGACTCTCTAACATTTATCTACCTGCCCCTCATACAGATCAGAGTAATCCCTTCTGACATTTATGGGCAATGAAGCACAAAAACATATAACACAGCGATTTCTACTATGTATACTGATTTTGAAACACAACATTAAAGTAGCCCAAAATCTCCTACCCTCGCACTTATGTATCTTCCTGCCCTCATGGGGAATTCTATCCAAATTTTAAGAAAAGAAAGGCACTCAGACTCAATTCCCAGGGTTGTACCAATTTGAACTCTGCAAAATCCATCAATTCCTCCTTGCTAAATAGAAAGGATACATTCTAGAACAAAATGCAATGGCACAGGAACATCTCAGCTCTGAAAGAAAAATGGGAAGCAATGTTTGGTAGAATATTTTTGGACTCTTCTATGACATGAAGTGAAGACATTGGCTATGCGTTGCCCCAATTCACCACATGTTTCCTAAATTCCTAGCCGTGTTTCACTGGTGTGTCAGGAAAGCTGGCATCTCATGGTGCTTCGTGGGGTGTTTAATTTCAGTGTGTAAAGCCCAAAGCAAGTTTGGGTGCTCCATTTGTTGATCATATTTCAGGTTTGGGAGTTATATCTCACAGTGTAGTGATCTGGTCTTGCACATTGAAAGCTATAGACTTTCTTTGAGGCTAGAAACAACCTCATTTGTAGATCTGCTTATGTAGGTCACTTTCTCATTCATCCAAAGTAAGAATATATTCTTTGATGAGACTGACCATAATCAATCTTTAGATTAGGGGCTGGGGATTTAGCTCAGGGGCACAGAGCCTGCCTGGCAAGCCCAATGTTGTGAGTTTGATTCCTGGTACCGGAAAAAAAAAATCTGCAGATTAACCCTTAACCTACATCTAATTTAAAGGCCATTTCTGCATGGAAGACTTACAATTCTTAGTGAAAACTGATCTGCTTGTCTTACGGCTGGAAGGGTCTCTGACCAATGTTGGCAGAATAATCTCACCAAACAGCTGACCCACTTCTCAAGCTATGTATCCATTGTACTCCACCTGTGTTGCCACTTACAGCAGAACAGTCAGCTCAATCCAGCCACAGAGTGTGTGTCACCTTTTAGAATTGTAGGACAGTTTGCACTCTGCAATGTTGTATCTTTGATCATCAAATACAGTAATAATTGGATAACTGGCTAATTTTATCTCCTTTGCCTCCTCCTGGTCCACATACTTTGGTCAGGTAATTTGTTGCCAAATCTAAGTGTGTACTTGGCACAGAAGAGGTAATCTTTTCTTAACTGTTTCCAGGAAAAGAATGAAAAAAATGGAAATTAGATTGGTGTATCAGTCAGGGTTTACTAGAGGAACAGATATAATACAAGATAAACAAATGTACAAGGAATTATAAGTTTGGCTTACAATGGTCAGCTGAGTTGGATGAGGAAGTGTGCAGAGGGTGTCTGCACACTGGAGATTGAAGAGCCCAGCCCTGGGCCTGGAGCTTGCTGTAGTGTCTTTGTAAGTCTGTATCAAAAGACTGATGGGTCTGCGATGGAATGCTGAAGAATCTACGATGAAGTCCGGAGAACCAACACCAGAAGGCTGAAGAGTCCCAGACGGAAGCCCAACAGTCTGCACCAGAAGCCAGGAGATGACCAAGCTGAAGGTGAAGACTGGAGCTCCTCTGAAGAACCAGCAGCCAGTCCTTTTGCAATTCCTTTTTTTATGTAGTCTACCCGCTCTGGGGAGGTAGGGGTGGTCCTCCACACCCACACCCTCCACCTGCCTGCCTCTTGCACAGGCTCAGGATGAATACAAAGTAAGCACTCTGGACCCCTTCTGAGTTGCACAGTTAACCTTCTAAACTTTTAAATTGACACAATAAACAACATCCCGGAAGGGTAAGGGCGTGTCCTTTTTACCTCAAGAGGCAGAACTGCTGAGTCACTTAGCCAAACCTCTAGATTCCCCAAGTTGGCACAATGTATCAACCATAACAATGGGTCTATTTCCCCAGTTTAATTTTTTACCTTGCCTTTTCCTGAGTAAATGTATCTGTCTTCTTCCAAATAGCAAACATAGGCAACTCTGGTTTTTATCCTGAGTGGTAACCCTGTCAAAAGGGATCCTGACTTCCCTTCTTGACTTTTCATTTCTCCTTTCTCCTCTGCCCAACAGGGTTAGGAGGAGACAATAGGAGGGGATCAAGCAGGATTCCCAGGCTGATGATAATCTTGCACATGCAAGTAATATGCTAGCCCCTCTTCTGTCTGAAGTGCAGACTCACAACCACCTGTTACACATCTTCCAGAAAGAACAGAAACCACTTTCATGAGTTTCGCTTGCACTCAACTTCAGGCAGAGATTGTTTATGCCCATCCACACAACTTCCTGTCCTCTTGCCATACAAGAATTCCCAAAACATCACAGATTAATTTCTGTAAGTTCCTCCTGATCTCAGGACTTGAGGCATAAACCTCTGCTAGTTCTCTACACCTGGACCCTTTCAAGATGGAAAGACAAATTGAGATTCTTGAGTGATCATCAGAGAAGACCTCAGAAATAATTCAATTCCTTCAGGTTGAAGGAGATAGGATTGGTAAATGGATGTCCCCTACTATCTCACTTGTGTCAGTGTGAGGATTATAAGGTTGAATTTTGTGCTGCCTGGAAGCTTTATTGTTCCCAACATTCACTTCATCAATAATAAGACCCATTCTTATTAAAGAATATAAATAAATAAATCTTGTAAACAGAGTTCAAGTAAGATGGAGGAATCAGAAGAAGTCATAAGAGTCAGGCATCAGAGGATGACAGGATTGATCATTGAACATTAAACCCAAGCACATCATATAAAAATAGATTGGAATCTACTAAAAAGAAGTATAAAACATGGTGATAAAGGTCTTTCAAAAAAGATGACACTGGTCAGGTGGGTCATGTCAGTCAACTCATAGAGGAGGTCAGAAATGCCTTGCCAAAGATATTGAATAATGTACTGGAAGTTTTAGTAGTCAGTGCTGTTATGTTTAATTTTAACTTGAGTCTGAGCCCCAGAGACCCATTCAGTAGTTGTTCATATTAAGTTAAATGAAGTGAAGGCTTTGCTCTAATGTGATTAAAAACAGAATATGTGAAGTCAAAGGGAGGCCTATGAGAAGTTTTAGGATGCCAAAAGCCTAGCATGGTCATTATTTTGAGGCACTTATTTGACCCCTTTCTGACTCTTAGAATTTTCATATCTATGCAGAGGTTATTAAGCTGTTAAGAAGATGGAATGAGATGAAGTATAAAAATATGCATATTGCACTAAACATGCACCAGATGCTCCTAGAATTATCTGATACTGTCACCACATTAATAAATATACACATTAATGTGCTCATGTAAATACTGTGCTGGCTCATATATGCAAAGGATTCAATTTGTAAAGGCTGAAATATTCATTCTTAGGTAAAAATAATTTTTTACATACAGAACATCTTCAGCTGAACACAGTGGGTTTGCCTCTTTGAGTATAAAGCCAGTTATCACAACCAGGAAAGAAAAGGGTAAAGGTGCATTACTTGCAGAAGTAAGGAGAACACTGGGGACAACGTCCAAGACTGTGTGTCTCTTTGGGAGAAGAACACGGAATGCAAGGGGATTTCATAGAGGAGGTTATGCATATTCATAGCATTATAATGAGATGATAATGAGCAAAAAGGAATGAGTCAATGATTTTATCTGGTTCATTGTGGCTTTGTCAGAGTGCATTAATTGAGATAGATAAAACAACTTAGAGGAATACTAGCAGCAATTTAAAGAATTTAGTAGCTTCCTTCCCCACAAGCATAGGAGTTTGCCCCTGAAAGTTTCTGCTTAGCAGCTAACAAATGAAGAAGAACATCACCTTGGAGGTATCTTTCCCCAGGTGTGTTGTGTTGACCTACCTGCATGTCAGATGGGAAGAGCATCAAGGTACAGGAAAGCACATGATGAAAGCACCCCAGTCATAAAATGTTGGGCTTTAGGTTTTGTTTTCTAATAAAATATATTTATTAGTATGGTCACGACCAGAAAGGGGTTTGATCTCTGATTATGCAATGCAGCATCTTTCTATATGATTCCCTTAATAAAATGTCTTCACTTCTTTCTCTCATTCTTTTCTTTACTATCTTTCATCTTTCTGCCTGGAATTTTTCTCATTAGAAAAATACTATATCACACTAAAAAAAATGCCATTTCAGGTTTATCTCACATTTTGGCAGATATTTCCATATAGTTAGTACACATTGTTCAGCCAGTATTGTTGTTGTTATTGTTATGTTTTATTTCATTCACTGTTCTGCATAAACATTTTTTTTTTCCAGACAAGTTTTCACGATACAGTTCAGGCTGGCCTCAAACTCACTGCGATCCTCCTGCCTCAGCCTCCTGAGTGCTAGGATTACAGGTGTGCACCATCTGTAATGCCCAGCTGCAGAAACACCTTTTTCTTCTCATTTCATTTGTTACCAGCCAGTAGGTATGGAATGCGCTCATTTTATCTACTCTTAAAATCTGCTTCTCTCAGAAGTTGGCCGTGGCTGCAAGGGATTCCATTTCTGTAATCGAGATTATGCAGAGGATCTTTTCCTTTCTTTAGAAGTCGTTACATCAAATTTTAGTCTGGTCCTCCTGCCCAGCCTTATCTAAGATAATGACCTACACTTTCTCTCCATTTAGCATCACATTCTATAGCAGTCTTCTTGGTGGGCTCATGGTCCACCTCAAAATCATCCTAGGTGAACTGAAGAGTCAGAGAAGAGTTGCCCACACTTCTGTGCCCACCATGATGACTGTACCAGGCCAGAGAATTCTAACTATCAGGCTTTTTGTGGCTGTCTTGTGTCACTGAGTTTTCACCAGAGGATTAAGGGGAAATGGCACAGCCAGTCCATTACCCCATATGGTCCCAAAGCCACAGCTGAGAAAATCCAATTAAAGGAAGAGAATTTTATCTCCTGCTTCCAGGAATTTCCGTACATGGCCCACTGGCTCTGTTGTTTCTGGTCTGTGGAGAGACAGCACATCGTGGAAAGGTGCATGGTAGAGGAAAACTGTTTACCTCATGGTAGCCAGAAAACAAAGGGGACGCAGGGGCTGGTAATAAAACAAACACCTGAAGCTATGCCCCCAGTGATCTCCTCCTTCCAACAAGGCTCTGTATCCTACAGTTCCACCACCTGACAACAGCCAAGATAGGTGTGAATCCAGCCTGTCAAGTTGGTCAGAGCCTTAAATGACACAATCACTTCCCAAGGACCTCACGTTCCTGCAGTGTTGTTTCAATACCTGAAGTACATTTCAGATCCAAACCATGAGAGTTTCCATCGGGAGACTTCCATAGTAAATTTTTGTCAGGTCATGAGGAAGCAGTAATTACAAACAACAAAGATTTGCAAGTAGATTTATCAGATTTTTTTTTCATACCCATGGGGAGGGGTTTTACACAAATTTTCAGTATTACTTGATGTGAAATTCAGTAATTCACACACCAGTTGTGGATGGTCTTTGTAGATTCCTGTTAAAATTAATTTAATTGAATTTAATTTTGTTAAAATTTTAACTCAGTTTTCTTATAAAATTAACTAAAGGGCCAGGGATGTAGCTTAGAGGTATAGTGTCTGCTTGGCAAATGTGAAGCCCGAAATTCAATTCCCAGTACCAAAAAAAAGAACTAAAATTCATTTGACATTATGGTGTTTAAATTACATTGAAATATATGTAATTTATCATTTTAAAATTTTTATTAGTATATGTTTGTGATATATAATGAAGATGTCACGGGAAGTTGGTATACAGACATATCACTATTTAATCCTTTTTACTTGTCTTTTCTCCTCCCTCTTTCTCCTCTCCCTCCATTGCTAGATCCCCTTCCCATTGGCAAGAGGTCTACCTCCCTGTTTCCTACCATCTGTCTTTTATTTTCCCTTTAAATGACTTACACTTTGGGTTTCTCATACAAGAGAAACCATATGATATTTAATCTTCTGTGCATCATTTATTTCACTTCAAGGTCTCAAGGTGAATTTTCTTATAAAGTAACTCAAAGTTACCTTTTTTGTGGCTCAGTAGTACTCCATTGTGTACGTATACCACATTTTATCTATTCATGTGTTGATAGACACATAGTCCATTTCCAAGAATTAGCTATTGTGAGTTTTGCTGCTATAAACATGGGTATGTGTTTATCAGTGTAATATGTCTTTAATACTTTGGTGAAGATGCTCAGGAAGGCTGTAACTGGGTCAAATGGGATTTCTATTTTTAGGTTTTTGAGGAATCTCTATAACAATTTCCACTGTGCTTGTACTGTTTACATTCCCACTAAAAATGTAGAAGGGGTTCATTTTCCCCCAAAACTACTCCAGGGTTTGTTGTTTTATGAGTTTGTGATGATAGCCATTTCTTGTGGAGTAAGATAAAATCTCAATGTTGTTTATAATTTACATTTATCTAGTAGCTAAAGATGCTAAACTTTTTTTTCATATTATATTCTATATTCTGTTCCATCCTATATTATATTCTATATTCTGGTCCATGTACTGGCCATTTGTACTTCTTTGGAGAAGTGTCTGTACAATTGCCCATTTTTTGACTGAATCTTTTACTTTGAGAGGTCTGATTTTTGAGAGAGAGGGGGTCTTGCTCTCTAGCTCAGGTTGTAGCCCAGGCTGACACTGAACTTGCAGTTATTCTCCAACATCAGTCTCCCAAGTACTGAGATTACAGGTGTGTACCACCTAGCTTTGAATTCTCTGTGTAGTCCAAATATTAGTGCTCTGTCAGAAAAGTAGCTGGCAAAACATTTTTTCCATTATGTAGGTTGTCCCTCACTCTGTTAGTTATTTCTTTTGTTGTATGGAAGATTTTTGATTGATATGTTCCCGTTTGTAGGTGTTATTTTGGTGTTATTTCTTGTGTTGCTGTTATTTCTTGCACACTTGGAATTATATTCAAGACTCCCTGCCCTTGCCTATGTCTTCAAGAGTTTTATCTGCATTATCTCCAGAAGATTCAGTATTTGTGTTTTAATATCTAGGATTTTTTATTCATTTTGACTGTATTTTACTCTTGAGTAAAATATATAGGTCTGGATTCATCTTTTTACATGCAGATGACCAATTTTCCAAGCAGCATTTGTTGAAGAGTCTGTCATTTTTCCAGCATAGGTTTTTGGCCCCTTTGTCACAGAGCAGAGGGATAAATGTGTCTGGAGTTGTTTTTGCATCCTATATTCTGTTCCATTGATCCACAGATTTGCATATCTGTCTTTGTGAAGTACTGTGATGTTTTTATCATTGTAGTTTTGCAGTATGGCTTCAAATCCACATTTGTGATGTCCCTTGCTTTGCTCTTGTTGCCAGGGATTGTTTTTGCGATTGTGCATCTCTTCTGGTTTCGTTTAAATTTTAAGATTTTTCTCTGGTTCTGTGAGGAATGCTATCAGTATTTTGATTGCAATTGGTAATGTGGCCATTTAGATGATATCGGTTCTTCACATTCAGGAACAATATGTCTTTCCATGTTTTGATGTCCTTTTCAATCTCCTTTTCAGATTACTATAGTTCTTGTTGTAATTTTTGACCTCCTTCCTAAGTTTAATACCTAAGCATTCAATTTTTTTGAACCTATTAGGAAAGGAATTGCTCTCCTAATTCCTTTCTTAGCTGGTAGATTGTTAGTGTAAAGGGGTGCCATTGAATTTTGTGTTTACTTAATTTGTATTTTCCTTCTTTGCTAAATTTGTTTATTAGACCTAGAAATCTTTCTGTGGAGTTTTGTTTTTTTTTGGAGGGGTCTTCTGTGTGAAGGATCACATCATCTGTGAATAAGATAGTTTGGCCCCTTCCTTTCCTATGTGTATCACTTTTATGTATTTTTCTTGTCTACATGTGGCAACATTTTTGAGTACTGTATTTAACAGCAGTGGTGAAAGTGGACACCCATCTCACATTCTTGCTATTACAGGAAAATCTCTAAGATTTTCCCCATTTAGTGTATTGTCAACAGTAGATTTGTCATAAATGTCTTATCAGCTTAAGATAGCACTGCTCTATACATAGTTTCATTAAGATTTTCTCATGAATGGATGGTGGATATCGTCAATGACTTTTTCTGCATGTATTTAGATGATGATGTGATTTTTGTCCTTGCTTCTGATTATGTACTTATCGATTTATGTATATTGAGCCAAGATTATGTATATTGAACCTTCTATCCTTGGCATGAAGTCAACTCAGTCATGATGTATGATCTTTTTAATGATTTGTTGCATTCAGTTTGTCAGTACCTTGTTAAGAATTTTTGTGTCCATGTTCAAGAGATTGGCCTGTGGGGTTTTTTTTTTTTCTTTCTTTCTTTCTTTCTTTCTTTCTTTCTTTCTTTCTTTCTTTCTTTCTTTGCTTTTTTCTTTCTTGCTTGCTTGCTTTATTTTTTGTTAAATCCTAATCAGATTTGAGTATCAAAGTAACATTCCCTTACAAGGATGTGTTTGGCAATACTCTTTCTCTTTCAGTTACACTGCAGATTTGAAGGAGCTATGGCATTCGATGATCTCTGAATTTCTAATAGAATTCTTCACCTGGGTTTTCTTTTTTGGTAGAAATTTTGATACTGCCTCTATTTCACAGCATGTTAAGAGTATATTTGGAATTTTTATATCTTCTTGGTTCAATTTTGGTAATTCACATATGTCTAGGAATTTCTCTATTTCTTCTAGGTTCTCCAACTGCTGGAATATAAACTTTTGTAGCAGTTTCATATAATCCTGTGGATTTCAGTACTTTTCATTGTAATTTGTCCTTTTCACTTCTAATTACCTTGATAGGGATTTTTTTCTTTCACTTCTTTGTAAGTTTGGCTAAGAGTTTATCAATCATGTTTATCTTTTCAAAGAACCAACTCTGATTCATTGATCCTTTGTATTGATTTTTAGTCTCAGCTTCATTTATTTCTACTCTAATCTTTATAATTTCTTTGCTTCTATTAATTTCAGATTCTGACTGCTCTTAATTTTCTAACACATTGAACTGAAGCAATAGGTTATTTGTTTGGGATTCCTCAATTTTTTATTATTGTTTCTATGATACAGATTGAAGACAAATTAGGGTAGAAAAACTCTGTCACTGCTGTGGAAATCTTTGAACTTAGAGATTGTGTCTCTGTGATTTGTCTTTGTGTTTGGTTGTGCTCTGGAGTTCATATCCTTCTTCAGCTCACTTAGCATATAATTTAATAGGCTTCCTTGTGGCTAACATCCTTCGGGAGTCTTGATCTCTAGCACTACACAGAGAGGAGAAAAAGAACCCCAGTAATATTGATGACACAAAGACAAACTAGATATTAACATTCAGTACAAATCAACTATCAGCAATAAATATGCCACCACTGGCAATTGCGAAGAAATTAGCAATACTAGCAAAATCCATGACAAATTGAACACGGACATTCCACAAACATCAATGAAAAGTATAATTGTTCCCCCACTTAATTTTAAAAAAAGATCCAAATGAAAATGGAAAATTTGAAAAAGAAAGAAAAGAAAAACGAGAAGGAAGAGAAAAAAGTGAGACAAAGAATAAAAGAAAGTCAATGGAATTAAGGAAATCTAACACAAAAAAGCAAACAAGAAAAGTCTAAGACAAAGAGCAAAATGAAGGAGAAAGAAAAAAAGAAGAAAAAATCCTGAAAACAAAGAAAAAGAGAACTAAATCCAAAAAATGTCTTCATGTGATTAGGTGAGTGGTTTCTTTCCAGGGTATGTAGGCTTGGAACCCATATATGGGGAGGGATAGTGTGTTACAACTCGTACTTATGTCATTTCCATACCCACTTTTTATGTGTATATATGCTGAACCTGCCCTACCTTTCCTGCTAGGAGGGGTCAGTCAATTGTGTGGTATCTGCCTTATGGCTATAAACTCAGAATGTCTATGCCTTTCCATGTGCTTCAAGTCACTGCTAATCTGCACCTAGCTTTACAGCCTGTGGCTTTCTGAGGTGCCCCCTTTGCTACAGAGGCCCCTGTGTCTGTATATCCCAGGGTGGAGCAACTTTCCAAGCTGAAGTGTATCCCTAATCACATTGGCAAACTGGAAAAGCAAATGGACCACGGAGCAGCAGAAGAGAAGTGTGTCAAGCAATCTGTTGGACTTCATGGCAGCACCTTCCACCCGGCCCCCTTCAGATATCCACATGCAACTGACCTGGCCTCTTACCACAGAAGGTGGGACCACTGCGTCCTTCCGGGTCTGACCTCAGCACTCTTTAACCTTATCAGAGGTCTGTGACTGGTCTGCCTGCTTGAGCTGGTGAGGAGCTGGGATAAGGAAGGTTTTGAAGGCATAAGAAAGAGCCAAATGCCCCTGAAGATTTTCTAAAACTAAAGCCCAGCAGGAAAACCCACACTTGCACCTTGGCCATGGAAGACAGCAAGTTTCACATTAATTTGAATGTGAAATTGGGACTAGAAGACCCAGGCTCTTATTGCCCTGCATTGTACAACCCCACTTTCTAAGAGACTGACTTTAGATAAAGAGGATCAGATGAGGAAAAAAATCATTGGAAGAAGAAAGCAAGACACGTCCTTCCTATTCTAGTGAAATCTGCACCTAAGGCAAGGTATGCACTTGGGTTTTTCATTTCGAAGTTTAAGGAGGAAAGGGAATCATGGATACTAAGTTATATAGTTTTTGCAATGTGTTATCAGGAGAATGGGGATGGAAAATGGCATTTAGGACTGGGGAGATTTGAGAATGGTGGCAGTGATCACCTGGAGCCTCAATCTTGTAGACTGGCTGAACAGTGGTTGACAGAATGACTCACAAATATGGGTCAGAGACAGAGTAGGAGGCCTTGTTTGTAGTGAAAGAACAAACTACAAAGCTACATTTTGATTAGAGCCTAATTAAAATGAGAATTCCAAAGAAATTAAGTTGAAAGCCAGAAATCATATTGCTACAATCAGGTAAGTTTTGGCTCTTCCAAAGCAAGGAGGAACAAGGGGTGGTATTCCAGTTTTTTCCCTGGACAGCGATCAAGTATGTTAGAATTCCTGGACTTTGAATAACAGCTAAGAAATCTTGGTTGCAGCCTCAGAGAGTTGTTTTTCTGGAAAGCACCAGGGCTGATGACTTTGAAACTTTTATTTCATCCACAGAAACACCAGAGGGGAAGAATTAGAAAAAGAGAAAAATCAGGTCCACAGACAGCAACCAAATTAGAAAAGGTAGGATCTCCCATATTACCCCAAGGGGTAGAGCAACAGCTAACTTATACAGGGCTTAGGTAGGAAGGGGGTTTTCTGTGGCATAGAAGGGTTTAAGGATCCTGAAATACATAGGGAATTTAGAAACTGATGTTAAGTTTAGTCTTGCTTCATTACAGAGACTGCAGTGTGAGGAAGGAGAAAGACAGATGTGGGTTCTCTTGAAGGCCAATGAGAAGATTAATGGGATGAGGGTCTTGGATCTTTTCTGGTGAGTCTTCCACATATGCTTCCTCTACATGGAACTATCTGCAAAGTGAGTACAGTTTAATTTGCAAAAGAGAAAATAAGACCTTTGATGCTGGACAGAAGAGCAAATTTGAACAGACTCATGATATCTGTGGGTTGGCAACAGCCATGAAAAGCAGCTCACCTCCTGGTACCAGGAGAACAACCCACCACCATTTTGGAAAAGCTTGCACAACTTCCTTTGTGCTAAGTCGAAAGCAATTTATCAAGCCATAGACCACGTATGGGCCTGGCAATTCTATTTCCTGCAATCCTGGGAGAAACTATTTGAACTTTCCTAGTTCTGAGGGCCTCTGCACCTCACAGTGTAAATCTTTTACACCAAGACCACCCAAGTATCCCTGTGTCTTTCCTGCTGAGGACTGGCTTATATCAGCCCCTTTGTCCACTCTCCAGGATCTATCCTGGAATGAAGTATTATCTAAGAGCTCCTAGGAGGTAGTGGGGCATACCCTTATCTGCAGGGATGATTTTAAACACAATGCTAATAAATTACAGAATAGGCAGTGGTCATAGAAAAGGAAATGGAAACATGTACTCAAATGTTACATGCTGAATTTAATGTAGACATTTGATATCTTTTGGTTGTCTGTTCACGGTCATGAACTTCTTCATGATTCACAATATGATCAGGTATACTACTCAATTTGTAAACAGTTAATGTGCAGGAAAAGAGCTGCTATTTGAAGAGGACAGATAAGTACATGCTCGAGTCATCCAGACCTTTGTAAATAGATAATGCCCAGTGATGTGTTTGGGTGGTAGGTACGAAGAGGTGATAGGTGATGTTCAGAGGAAAATGGGAGAAAACGGTTTACACAAACCCACCGTGCATCATATTAGTTGGTCTCTGATACTGCTAGGATAACAAATTGGGTAGTCTTTCAGAAGACATTGTGGATAAAGCTGGAAGTCTGAAGGTCTTTGATTATCCTTCCCAGTGTCCCAGTATCAATAATACTGGTACATCTAGTCCAGCATGTGACTAGAGTTTAAATGCTAATAATTATATCATGTATGTGACTACCACAGTCTTATTTTGCCACCAGAAACATGGTCACATGTATAAATATCAGATGAGTATAGATATGGATGCAGATATAAATATAGATGGAAAATGGACTTTGTAGAAGCTGAAGTTTAGCCATTTTGAATTTGCAACCTTAGTGTTTGCAGAAACAGAACACTAGGTGGCAGCCAGTTACCTTCACATTGGAAACATGGATTCAAGTTTTGGCTTTTTGTTTTTCTTACATGGGAAATTTAAGCGTTATCTATCCTCATTTAATGCTTAGTCACCAACACTTCTAATAAAGTAAGCTGAGGGCTGAGCTACTCAAGCTTCACTAATCATATTGAGTTCGTATACAACTTCATTTTGTCGTGCAGAACCAAGGACTTTGGTCACGCTAGGCAAGTGAGCCACACTCCCTGCCCCTCATATGTAATTTACAAAACATAAATTCATGACACAGCTTCTGAAACTTTTATTCTCTTGGTCTCCACTGGACTGTTCAGTAGTGAAAAGTAATAAAGGAGTAAATGAACCTTAGCTTGGCTCTAAAAACAGGCCAATCTCTAACCCCATTATTGACTACTATCACCTTGCCTAAAATTGCAAACCCTGCATTCAAATTCTGAAGGATAAAATGCATCACTTTCATTCATATTTTTTGTTTTATATCATTTCTTTTTTTCAGGAACACCAAAGTGAGTCTTTATTTTAAGAGGCGATACGAGATGTTCAGAGGAAAATGGGAGAAAATGGTTTACACAAACCCACCGTGCATCATATTGGCTGGTCTCTGATACTTCTAGGATAGCAAACTGGGTAGTCTTTCAGAAGACATAGCAAAGGGGGTCAGCATACAGGAGGTAGCCTTCCTAGACTGAAACCTGGTAGGTGCTGCTTCTATAGCAGCTTACAGGCCTAAATCCAGGGAATCTTCTGGAAGGCTTGTTGTGAATGTTTGGCATACAAAAAGGGCCCAGATCCATCCATTCTAGATCTCAGCCACTCCGGGTGCCCTGGCCTTCTCTCAAATGGAACAGTATTTTCTAAAATTCCTGGAGTGGGAGGGGGGCCACCGTGCTGCCTGACTGGTTGCACTCTTCTTGGAGTGGAGAATGGCATTTTGATACCAGGGAGGATCTAAAGCAAACTTTCCCAGTCCATTAGGGTGTAAAGTAGGCACAAAGGGAAGCCAGGGGGAGTGGGAGACAGTCCTGATGGTAAAATATGCTCACTCTTCATATCTATTATCAGACCTTGTGTACCTCAGAAGTGGTCTGATTTATTTATGGATGCTGATTGTGTGAACTCTCATCAGCCAGGTTGTTTTTGTTATTCACAGACGACCGTGGCATGGCTTTGAGTCTCTAAAATCATGGGGAATCAACTACAACACAAGATCCTTTCTTCTTTGGACAGATTCATGAAAATTTCTGGAACATACATTTCTAATTAACTTTGTGATTCTAAACATTGAACTGGGTGAATACTTCCAAAGTGTAATGGAAAATTAGATTCCTAAAACTTCATCCAGCAGAACAAGAATTGGCTCCATATAAGTCAACTGATAAAGGATTATGAATTTTAGTATGGATTTTTGTTTAAAAGAATTGCTGATTCTTTTGTCTGGTTCGCAAGATCTAAGAAGATAAGTTTCTTTGGGGGTATCTCCACTTTATAACAATCCAAGAAATATCTGATACAGCTTCCTTGAGGTGAGTAGTAACAACCTGGACCAAAATGCTTTCTCCTCAGGAGACTAAGCTCCCTTCTTCACTCCCACTGGTGTTTGATGCTCAATGCCTAGGAGCCCAGAGAGAGAGACTGGGGCAACCATACTGTGTTGTTTCAGCCAAAGAGGAGCAGGTAGAAGTAGATGAGGCTGGCAGTGGGAACATAGGCACCCTCTGCTATGGGCAGGGAGGGTGGCAGTAATTTCCTCTTCATCCTGGTGGTGAGGACTGTTGTGCTTTATTGGCTGAAGAATCCCTCAAGAAGGGCCTGTGCTCCCCTACCATGCAGAAGATCCTCTACATCACATTAAATCAATATGTCACAGGAAATAGATGAAATAGATACCACATTCTAATCTATACCTGAAACAGGGCAAGAGCCCTAAAGATGACATGCTTCATCCTCATGAGCAAGGGAGTACAGCAAACCTGGAGGGCTTCCTGGAGGTCTGGGTGGTGCTGTGCCTTGAAAGCTGGGCTAACCTGGAGCAGCTGAGCATCACTTAGCCAGAGTAGAAAAAAGCACAGAGGGGTAGGGGCCCGATTACTTGAGTCACTTAGTAATTCCCACCTTCACCTTCCCTCTCTCTCTTTCAGGCTAGCTGCTGCCCTTGTTAATGCTGCCCCCTATCTGCACCCAGCATAGAGACTTGTTTGTATCCCCTCATGGGAGAGGCTTGGGGAAAATTAGTGATAGAACAAGGACAGCAGTCACATTCCCCACAGTCTCCGGAGCCTTGGTCTTCTTGAGCTGCAGTCTTTGTGTCCCCTCACAGTGGCCAGCAGCACATCCCTGGTCTGTTTCCCTGGTGACCACCGGTGCCTCAGCATAACACACTGGTGGTGACTCTCCTGAGGGATGAGGGGCAGTGCTGAGGAAATGCACTTGCTTAGCCCTTGAAGCTGGTTCATCCATTTCTAATCTGAAAGGTGCTCATTTGGGGACTTGCCATGCTCCAGTATCCCTGTCAAGAACCCTTTCAAGTACTAAAGGGACACCACAAGGTGAAGCTGATTGTGTGGCCACAAGACCTGTGAGCACACTGTCCTTTGACCATGAGCACACTAGTCCATGGAGAGTGTGTGTCCCACCAGGCTGAGTCAACCTTGTGCTCCCACAGTAGCCCCAGCTCCTGGAATGAGTGGTGAGTGAGGCATGGGCTGCATTCTTGAAGACCATTCCTATGTAAAGTGGGGACTAGACAGCTGGTCAGTTGGGAGACATATCTAACCTTCCCTAAGATAAGAGTCTACAGGAGCCACTCTGTACCCTCACCGAGGCTCACCTTCATACAGCTCAAGGAGGACCTTTTTGGCATCCTTACCTTGATATCCACCCATTTATGTGGTGGTTCTGGCTCTGACCCTCATATGGCTGCTCTGTTTCTGCTTGAGTTACTTGTCTGAGCTTTGGAAGTGGACAGAAGCTTCAAGGCACAACATGAGCATAGCTGTGGAGGTGGATGGTTAGGGAACATAGCAATGATCACCCTGTTTCCTGCTTGCAGGAGAACCTGGACCCTTCAGTGCATTTTGAGCAGTACTCTACAAGTAGCCAGGACACACTCAGCTCCTATGACTGCTGACACTGACCCTGGCCAAGACTGGGGACCCTCAAAGTAAAAAGTAACCAGCCCTGGAGCCTGGGCCCTCACCAAGTTGAGATTAGACACTAGCCTACCCTGCTGATGCCGGTGTACATTCAATGGGAAACAAGACCTAGTATGGATGAGCAGATGTGCAGGTAGAATTTCATGTCACTGTTGGGGAGGCTCCAGTCCCCAGGGTTGCAGAAGTCCCCTGGTGTGCTTATGCTGCTGCATGACCTCCAGACCAGTGCCAGGCGTGTCAAGGAGGGGCCTTTGTCTGGGATGGAACCAAATTTGGTTTCCAAGGTAGGCCTCAGTCCCTCCACTGCCCAAACTTCAGGAAAGTTCCCATGAGATAAACCTTCCAAAGTGCTACCTTGTACCTGGATATAAGGTCACTGCTCCACCACTTCCAGGCCTCCCTACTTCCTATCCTACCTCTCAGAGACTGATATTAAGGGCATTTGGAGGTAGGGCCCTTGAACTTTTATTTGACAAGTTTATTTCAAAATTATTACATATAAGTAGATGCTGTGTATCAGATACATGCATGCATATACCTGTAAAAATATCTGCATGGAAGAATAAAAGGCTGGTACAGCTAAGATATAGGAACCTGAGGGAACAGAAAGCTAGGTGCTGCCTTTGGGTGGGGAGGCCCCCATAGGGAACTTGCTGGTCAGATAAATTCAAAGCCAGAGCAATATTTTTTTTTCTGGCACTACAACTTTGTTCTAAAAACTGTACCTGTCCCTGTGTATTTGAGAACTACTTATGGACCCCATTTTGTCCCCACAATCAAAGTATTTATCCAGGAACATGTCATAGAGTTTGAAATCTTATCTTAATAGCTGAGAAGTTTTGGAGAGATTGCTGAAAATATTCATCCAGCCAACAACCACAAGGCCTTCCGTGTCTTTAGCAGTTTTAGGCAATTCCAGTTACAACATTTCATTCCTTTCCAGTCATCTTTTTCAGAGAAACTTTATTTATTCAGATTTTTTTTTGATAGGCTATTTCTTCTTTGGGCCAGAAAAGCAGAGGAAAGCACCTCAGAGGAAGAGGCCAGGAACAAGATATAATACCCAACATTACACCTTCATGACCCACCCAAACCTACCCAGGAGTATGTTTTACTGATCTGCTAGGCATATCTTAATATAGTCAACTTAATCTCAATTAATGCTGACCACCATGTCGTCCATATCTCTCTGTTCATTTACCACAAATCTCATGTATGTGCAGTTGTAAGAAATTCTAGATCAGCTTGGAAAATGACATAACCTAATGTTTCCCACACTTTAATTCACACAAGGAACATGGTGAAAAAAGAATATCTTTACAGGAAGTTCAAAATGGCAGAGCAGATGCAGGTACTGTGCTTCCCCCATTGAGAGTAAAATGTGCTAGGGCTTGTTTTCAGAGCATATCACTTCTAAGTCATGCTAGCACTTGTTTTCCAGGTAAGTTTTATTTTGGAGAAACAGAGTTACAGTTTACAGCCTCTCCACAACTTGAAATCTAAACAGTTGGGAAACAGTTATTCAGTGAGGTATAGAAAAGAACTCTGAGAATCAAGAACAAGGTGAAGGGAGTCTCATACGGACTCAGAAAAGCAGCACAGAGAAAAGAATGAGTCATAATGTCAATCCCAGCTCCCAAGGTGGGGAGAGGAACCTGAATCTCCAAGCACAAGGTAATCCCAGAGAGGGCTGGAAGCTCCAGTGATAAACAATGAATCAAAAACGTTAGCTTCAGGGAAAAAAACTGTGATTATTATAAGTGGTAAAGCTGATGCAGAGATTACTTTGAAAGTGACTCTTTTCACCTGGTAGGCTAGCTTTAGAGAAGAAATCCACCGCGGTTCCAAAGTTATTTCAGAGTGCTATCACTAGAAGCCATGGTGAGGGGCTTGAGATTGAGTTAACCTGGGAATCAGATGTCACAGAGAAACCATACTTCAGGGTCCCTGGGGATGCCCTGCCACTGTGACTGGGCAGGAAACAGACAGACGAGACAGTCACAAAAAGGGGAAAATTAGTTGCAGACTCCCTGAGAAGTTTAAGCAACATGATATTCCATCTATGTAGGGCCTAGTGTTTGGTAGCACTACACGAAAGGCTCTGGAGTGAATTCAGCCCAGAAGAATGCAACATACCAGTGGGAAGAGTGTGGCAGGACTCATCACTCACATAGCAACAGCCTGTTCATTGGGTGCAGAAACAAAAGAGGTGTTTCTTGCAACTCCTTATTCTTCACTCATCTCTGGTTGATAGAAGCCAATCTTACCCATTCAAACAATTCAGTCTTGAGAAAATCTGGGAACTGATTTTTACATTTTACATCCTCCTTTTCTTTTTTCTGTTTCTTTCTTTCTTTTTTTCTTATTTTTATTGTTTTGTTTCTGTTGCTTTTACATACTTTCATTTAGTTTTACTCTTTAATATGATTTTTTGTTTTATTTTTCTCCAACTATTTTTCATCTTTTAAAAAACACCTTTATCTTCCTTCCATTTTTCCCCATAGCCTGGCTCTTCATTTTTATTATTACTATTAATTAACCTTTACTAATGTTTAGCTTTTTCATTTTCTCTACATCAGTTTTAGTGCTATCTATTATACTATATTTTTCTTTCCTTTCTACTGTTAATGGTGGATTTGTTGTTGCTTTTATTTTAATTTTATTTTAATACCTGATATTTCTTCATATTGTCATCACTGCTATGGTTTGTCTTCTCCTCTCCCAGTTCTACAAAGAATGAAGTCCTCAGAAAAAGGCTGATCACCAAGAAGAAACTCACACAAAGTTGGACTAGATATTAATCCTAACCAGTGCATAAATCTCAGTATAAACAAGACGATGATAAAGTGAGGCAACCCAGCTCATCCAAAGGCAACTAACTCACCAGTAACAACAAAAAGGTATCCAAATGGATAAAGGAATGGACAAAGGATCCAAGAATGACTTTTAAATGACCAGTAACTTAAAGGTGGTTTAAATTAACAGTTGAATGAATTAGAGAAGCTTATGCAGGATATGAACAAAGAATTCAAAACAAAAGGCAGAGATTCTAAAGAAGAGCCAAACAAAAATATTGGAAATGAAGAGACCAGTAAGTCAAATCAAAAACTGAATGGAAACTAAGCAGAGGACAAAATTTCAGGACTTGAGGATAAAGTTGATGAATTATCACATCCAGGCACTAATAAAGAAAAAATTGCAGTTTATTAACAAAGCATCCAAAAGATCTGGGATATGTTTAAAAGATGTGATGAAGAAGGTGGTGAAGTTCATATTAAGTTCATTGAATAGAAAATCTATTTCAATGAAATTCTAGAAAATTCCCAAATGTTGGAGAAGATATAAACACATATAATAGACATTTAGAACCACAAAGAAGCATGGCCATAAAATAATTTCCCCAAGGCATATTATTGTTAAACTGTCAAGCATACAGAGCAGATAAAGAATATGAGAGGTAAAAGAAAGAAAATTCTAAGTCACATGTAGGGGCAGACCTATGATAATAATTGAAGACTTATCTGCAGAAAATCTAAAAGTCAGGAGATTGTGATCTGATATATTTCAAGCCCTGAAAGAAAATATCTACCAAAATAAGTTATTAAATGCAGCAAATTTCTCTTTCAAAATTGAAGGAAAAATAAAGAATTTCTATGAGAGCCACAAACAAGAGAAATTAATGACCACTAAAACATCATTGCAGAATAAACTTAAAGGAATTCTACACACAAAAGTGGAAGAGAAATCAGCTATTGAGAAGAAGACAGTCAAATACTACAACTACAGACTGAAAAGAAATAGAACTTTCTATAATAACTGCAGCCTGGGTTAAAAACAATACTCAACTCTTTCTTGCCTTCAAGAAACACACCTCACTAAGAAAGATACATAAAGTAAAAGCAAAAGGAGAAATAACAAAGTTTTATGAAAATGGAATCTGAAAATAAGCAAGAATAGCTTTACTCAAATAAAACAAAGCAGAATTTAAGACAGAATTAATTAAAAGAGAAGAAGAAAGTCACTACATATTGGCAAACATGCCAATACGCACAGAAGAGATATAACAATAGAAACATAAACACTTCATATTGACAGGTCCAATTTAGTAAAACAAATATTTAGTACAAAGGGATACATAGCATCTGATACAATAATATGGGGTTACTATAAAACTCAGCTGTTGCCAATAGACAGGGGAACCAGACAAAAAACTAGCAAAAAAATCATAAAATGAGCTATACCTTACACTGAAGAGACATTTAAGAAACATTTTAGTCAAAACACAATTTTCATCAGCGTATGAATTGTTTCCCAAAAGACACCATATTTTATTGTATAAAGAAACTGTTAAAAAAGTCTAAAAAGTTAAAATTATATCTTCTCAGTTCATAATGGAGTGAAACTGGCAATAAACAGCAAGAGAAACTACAGGAATTTCACAAATACATGAATATGGAAGGGCCTCTATTTTTGAACAATCAATTGGTATTTGAAGAAATCAATGGGAAAATTTTAAAATGCCTAGAATCAAATGAAAATAACAATACAACCAAAAGTAATCTCTAGAATATAATAAATATAATTCTAAAAGGGAACTTCATAGCTATGAGTGCTTACATCAAAAATAAGAAAGGTCTGAAATAACCTAATGATGGACCCCAATGTCTTGGAAAGAAAGAACCAAAATCAAGCCTAACAGAAGGGAAGAATAAGTAAAGTTATGGATAAAGTTGATGTAATGGAAATAAAATGAACAATGTAAAGGACAAATGAGAAAATGTTGAAAAAATAAACAATATTGAAAACTCTTTATTCAAACTAACCAATTAAAAGAGAAGACTCAAATCTATATAATCAATTAAGAAAACTGAACTTTAAAACTAAACATTACTGAAAATCAGAGGATCAATAGGTTTTGAAACATATGGAGAATCTAGAACAATATGGTAAATTTGGTAAATAAATACAGTAAATATGGTAATATGGTAAATTAACTTATATGGAGAATCTAAAACAATATGGTAAACTTATATGGAGAATTTAGAACAATATGGTAAATTTCCATATACATACAATCTACCAAAATTAAAATAAGATATAGAACACTTAAACAGATCAATAGCAAGTAAGGAGACTGAAGAGGTAATAAAAAGTCTTCTCTGAATAAGCTTAAGACCAGGAAAATTCAGTGCTGCATTTTATTACACTTTTAAAGGACTACTGTTAATGTTTCTTGAACTATTTCATGAAATATAAGGAACACTTCAAAACTCATTCTATAAGACCAATGTCACCAAAGCCAGACAAAGACACAACAAAAATAATACTGGTAGTTAAGTATAGATGTTAAAAAACCTTCATAAATTTCTTGTAAACCAAATTCAACAACACATTAAAAAGGTTTACATGGTTTATTTTCAGAGATTCAAGAATAGTTCAACATATATAAATCAATAAACGTGATGGATAACATAAAGAGGATCAAGGATAAAAATCATTGGACTATCTTATTTGATGCAGAAGAATTCTTTGACAAAATTCAAAATCCCTTCACAACAAAAGCCCTGAACAAAATAGATCTTGAAGCAGCATGCCTTAATATAATAAAGCTTATGCAAGAAAAATATACAGTCTACATCATTATATGTCATAAAACTGAAAACATTTCCTAAAAAATCAAGAATGAGCACAAATGTCCACTTCTCCATCCTTATTCAATATATGACCTGAAATTTTAGCCACATCAGTTAGGGAAGGAGAAGAAATAAAATGAACACAAATGGGAGAGGATGGCGTCAAATTATCTTTAGCTACAGATAATATGATTTTATACTTAAAGGACCCTATATACTCCACCAAAAGAATTTCCAAACTGGTAGATTCAGGAAAATAGCACAATATAGAATCAACAATAGAACATAATTTGCCTTTCTGTACACCATTAATAAACACATTGAGAAAGTAATCAGAAAAAATTCCACTCACAATTTCTTCAAATATACCTACAAATCAACCTAACTAAAAAGGAAGGAGACATCTGCAATACAAATTTAAGAATGCATAATAAGGGAGTTGAGGAAGACACTGGATGATGGAAAGACCTCCCAGCCCCATAGATCAGAAGAATTAATATTATTAACTTGACCATATCACAAACAGTGGTCTAGATAATCAGTATAGCTCACTTCAGAATTCTAATAGCATCCTTCAAAGAACAAAAACAAAAATTCTACAATTCATGTAGAAACACAAGATCCCAAATAGCCAAAGATATAGTAAACAAAAAGAGAAAAATTGGAGACATCACAATATCTAATTTCAAATTATACATCAGAGTCATACCAACAAAAAGCAGCATGGTACTTACACAAAAAAATAGATATGTACATCAGTGGAAGAGAATAGAAGATACAAAAACAAATACATCCAGCTACAGCCATCTGATTCTGGACATACACGCCCATGACATACTCTGCCTCTTCAACAAATTCTTCTGGGAAAACTGGTCATTCATATGTAGAAGATTGAAACTGGGTCCCCATATAAATGTACCAAAGACCTAACAGAAGACCTGAAACTTGGAATTTGCTAAAGAAAAAACAGAACCTCTTGAAGTCATAAGCACAGGCAGAAATTTCATGAATAAGACTTTAACAGCACAGAAAATAGAAAGAATCAACAAATGAGACTACATCAAATTTATGTTTCTACACAGGAAAGGAAACATTCATCACAGTGAAGTGACATTCTACACGATAGAAGAAAATGTTGGCCAGCTATTCTCTTGACAGATGATGAATATTTAGAATGTATAAGGAACTAAAGAATTTAAGGCAAAAGAAAGGAAAAGGAAGAGGAGGAGGAGGAGGAGGGGAAATACCCTGATAAATAAAGGACTAAATGAATTAATAGACACTTCTCAAAAGAAGTACAAATGGCCAATGAGTATAGAAAAGCTGTGGAACATTTTTAGCCATTAGTCAAATGCAAAATAAAAAATTACAATGGGATTCCATCTCACTCTAGTTAGAATGATTATCATCAAGAATTCAAGAGAACAGTAAATGCTGTCAAGGATATGGGAGAAAAGGAACTCTTCTCATATGCTGATGGGAATGTAAATTAGTAAAGCCACTGTGGAAAATCAATGTGTTCCTGAAAGAAAATAACTAACATCTGACTTAGATATAGCATTCGTTGGTATACATCTGAAAAAGTTAAAGTCAGTATACTATAAGGATACTTGCATACCCATGTTTATTGCAGCATAAATCACAACAGCCAAGATATAGAACCAGCCTAGGTTTCCATTAATGGATGAATGAAAAAAGCGATTATATACATATATCATATACATATATAACCATATATGTGTGTGTATATAGATAGATAGATAAAATTCAACTGTAAAGAAGAATAAATTATGTTATTTGCAGGAAAATAGATAAAAGTGCAGATAACCATAGCAAGTTAAATAAGCCAGACTCACAAATACAAGTACACATACAAGTACTGCTATAGGCAGCTGAATTAGATAGAAATATTATAGGCAGTCAGACAGGACCAGGCCCTCGAAGGAGCCAATATGAAAGATATGTATACATATTTGCTGTGGGCCAGACTTCAAGACAAGACGGAGGACTAAACAAATGCATCCACATACCTCCCTAGGGATGGACATCTGGGATTGATATTCTAAATAGGTAGTGATCAGCTTGAAGAGTCCTTGACCCAACAACCCCTTACAGGAAAAGCCCCTGCTCTTTATTCATGCCCGCTTGCTATGTGACTCACTTCCCCATTTGATGCCAATTTAATTAATTTTACCTGAACAATTCTTATTGGTTGACCATAGTTTTGTCCATTTTTCCCCTACCTTGGGCCCACCTCACCTCGTAGTTTTGTTCTTTAAAAGTCCCTAAAAAGATAGAGTCTGGGGGTAACCCACTCGGGCCCCTGTCTGTCCCTCCCTTGGACAGAAGCTTTCTTTTCCTCGATAAATATGTTCTGCTGTTGACCTCCGTGGTTCCTAAAATTCATTCTTCGATTTTAGAGACCACAAACTCTTCCCAGATATCATTCAGGTTGGGAGTTTTTATTTTCCTGTATCAGTCTCACTTCTACTTTCAAGACTTTTTATTTTAGATTCATATATTAGGGGAAATATGTGATGCAGCTGCCGAGTGTGTTGCCAAGACCCTTACCTTTCCCAGGGACTTTATAGAGCAAAACCCTGAGGTGAGGTGGGTCCAAGATAGGGGAAAAAATGGGAAATTACAAGGTGTGCACGAGGTGGGACAAAGCTATGGTCAGCCAATAAGATTATAAGTATAATAGTTCAGGTAAAATTGAGTAAACTGGGATCAAATGGGGAAATGAGTCACATAGCAAGGGGGCATGAATACAGAACAGGGGCTTTTCCTGTAGGGGGTTGGGCTAGTGACTCTTTCTGGGTTTTTGAAGGTGGTTGTTACCTACTTAGAATATCAATTCCTGATGTTTGCACCTAGGGTGGTATGTGGATGCATTTGTTTAGTCCTTTTGTCTTTAGGTCTGGCCCACAGGAATCTTATCTTGTCTTCTATGTTGGCTCCTTTGAGGGCTTGGCCCTGTCTGACTGCCTATAGTATTTCTATCTAACTCAGCTGCCTATAAGGAGACTATTAACAAGAGGAAGGGAATGAGGAACTACTTTAAAGATAACAATGTGTAATATAACCATTGTTAATTTGCTATCATTTATTTTGAAATTCTGTATCATTTTTATTGTTTTTGTGTTGTTTTGCTTTTCTCTTTGCTTTTGTTAATTTGTTTTTGTTCTTTTCCCTTTAAAATAAAATTTAAGAAAATAAACCAAGAGACGTGACAGAAATAAAAAAGAGGAAGGGAATATGACAGGGATTGGAGGACAGAAAGAAATTAATAGAGGATCAAAATATGTCAGAACCATGCATGAAAATGCCACATTAAAGCCCATTATTTGTAAAAATAAAAGATTCTAATAAAATATATCATAATACTGAGAACTAATATCTACAATATATAAAGAACTCAAAGATTAGCCCCCCCACAGAAAAACCAAACAACCCACTCAAAATATGGACAAGTAAAATGAATAGACACTTCTCAAAAGAGGAAACACAAATGGACCAGTACTGACATGAAAAAATGTTCAGCAGCTTTGACCATTAGAGAAATGCAAATCAAAACAACTCTAAAATTCTATCTTACTCCAGTCAGAATGGTTATCAACAAGAACAAGAAAAAATAACAGATATTGACAAAATGTGAGGGAAAATGAACTCTTTGGCATTGTTGGTGAGAATAGATTCAGCTATACCTCTCCTGGGTATCACTATATAGTGATACCTATGTATCTATGTATACAGTTTAATTCACAATAGCTGAAGCATGGAAATAGCCTAGTTTCTTAATAAACAGACAAATGGATAAAGAAAATGTGATATTGATATATATATGATATATATGATGTATATGTGTATATCATACATATTACATATATAATATATGTGACATATACTTCCTTGAGATATATATGATGTGATATATATGGCATATATACATAAATCATATATTAAATATACCTATTTCCCTGAGACACCTAATAGGTCAATGGCTGCTGAGGGGCAAGAGACTGCTAACTCTGAGAAGCTGGAGTATCTTGAAGATGGGATGTTTTTGTTTTTGTTTTTGTTTTTGTTTTCTGGTACAGGGGATCAAACTCACTACCTTGCGCTTGCTGGGCAAGCGCTGTGCAGCTGAGCTAAACCTCTAGCCCCCGAAGATGGGATATTTTGCCAACTCAAACAGAGATGGACCTTACAGGCAAAACAAGGATGCTCCCTAGGGGACAATCAAATAAAAGTAATAATAATTCAGCAAAATGCTCACTATGACTTGCTACCTAAAATAAACCTCTGTGCTCAACAGAAGGCTATGCCTTTTTTGTTCCTCAACAAGTCTGGAAACTTGAGTCAATTCAGGGCTTCATTTTGGCGAAGTTCCCTGACCCTCCACAAAGATTCTCTGTCCCTCACATTTTCCATTTGTCTCCCTATTGGGGTTTGCTGGCCCAAGCTAGGGATATATACAGAATGGAATTTTACTCAGACATAAAGAAGAATGAATGCATGCCATCTGTAGGCAAATGGATGGAATTTAAAATCATATTAAGTGAAATAAATCAGACACAGAAGGCTAAATATCATATAGTTTCTCTTATATGAGGAGCTCAAACTATAAATAAAGAGTAAGATAAAGGAGAGAGTGTAGGAGACATAGAGGCAGACTCCTTGGAGATGGAAAAGGCACTAGAAGAAGTAGCAAAGGCAGGGAGAAGGAAAAGGAGAGAAAAACTTCTCAAACACTTCTCCAGAACAGATGTTAATTATTATGTATCATAAACATATACCAACAGAATTATGTACATTTAAATAAGGAATATTGTGAATTATTGGTGTCTTAGGAATCATGATCTGATTCATGTTTTGAATACCTCCCGGAGCAGAGCCAAGGAAGAGTATCAATGTGCAGTTGTAAGAAGCCTTTGTGAAGCTCTTTGGGAACCAAACCAGTTGGTTTATCTTTTTTCTCTTTAAAATAAAAAATAAATAAAAAATAAAAACTCTTAAGGTGGCAGAATCTTCAGTTCCTTATGAGAACATTTCAGTGACAACTATTTTAAGAAACCTGGCCTGGGCCAGGTACAGAGATGCACACCTATAATCTCTGAAATCTGGGAAGCTGAGGCAGAAGAATCACAAGTTCAAGCCTAGTCTGGGCAACTTAAGAACTTCGTGAGATCCTGTTTCAACATAAAAAAATAATTTTAAAAGGGCTGGGCGTGTAGCCCAGTGTGAAATGTGTGGGTTCAATCTTCGGTAATGCAAATATAATACTTAGGAACAGCCTCTGTGTAGCTGTAAGATACCCTTACAAAGCAGTAGAAAACTGGAGTAACCTAAATATTTTTAGGGTAAAACATGATGAAGTTTCTAGAAAAATAATTGTGGATGGTAAAATACTTTGCCATCATGCTGTGATCCTTGATTTTCCCATTCCTTTCTATAATTCTTGCATATGGCTCTATGTTCAGTTGTTAGGAGCTTTACAAAGTAGCTTAGAAAGAGAAGTAAGCTAAAGTTACATTAGGTGTCACAGGCTTCAGTTAAAGAGCATTAACAAATCTTCACAAATCACTGTCTTGACACATATTTTCAATACTCCTTCACATAGTGTCCATCAAGGGTATATTTGAAGAAATTTAATAAATCTTTAAAATGAAGTATTAGATACAGAAGTAACCTAAAATTTCCCATGGATGCACAGGCTGAAACTCACTGAAATTCATTCACACTGTGGGCAATGACCCTTTTAAGAATAATATTAAGATTCATTATCCTTACATCCTTCTCTACAGTGTTCTTAATGGGATGGTTGTAGCACATTTGTGAGAAACTTTACATAGTGATTTGGAAAGTGAAGTAAACTTACGGATCCAAGGGAGGGACAAGTTTCATTGCATTGCAAAACTGAAGATGATGAATTCTTTTAGGAATTGTGATCTAATTTATGCTTTCTATTCCCTTATGCATAGTGCCCCTAAAGTTCATATGTCCATAGTCGTGAGAAATCTTTGCTAAGGAGTTGGAAACTGACACAACCTAAAGGTTCTCAAGGTAACACAGGCTGAAATGAATGAAAATAACATTGTAGATGATGAATAGTAAGAGTTGTATTGTAATAGATTATTTCTACCCACTTCTGTTATAGTGGCATTAAAGGGCAAATTGTGCAGATATAAGATGCAATTGCATGTCATGTTAACTTTGGAGAAAAAATACACTGCAGGACTTGCCTTATCCTGCATATTAGACCAGAAGCTACCTTGAGATGGGTCTGATTGAAACTTGGCTGGAGAATGTTAAGTGGTTGGTAACGCCACTTTGTGCTGAAGAGTCAGAGACCTATTGTCTGTAGTTTGCTAAGAGGGCTTAGCTGAAAATGCCAGGATTGAACCCAGTTTATTGCTTGGTTCCAGTGACTTTTCCCTTTACCAGAACACACAGTGGTGTTTTCTTTTCCCGTTCTTGGATTTGTTCAGGGATATGCTACTGACTGGACGCTGAATATAGTCTTAGGCCCACAGAGAGTGAGACAGCTAGCCAACCTACATTCCTCCAGATCGCAGTGGCTACAGATGCATATAATGAAACAGAAAGCCTCTGGAGTGAATACAGCCCTGACAAAGACAACATGGTGTTGAATGGCCTCTCCTAGCAAGCCACATAGCACCAGCCTGTTAAGTGGGAGTGGAAAATTACAACAGGCCCCAAGTGTGACTCACCAGTTCTCCACAATACCTGGAACACACAGGTACTGAGAAGTAGCAATCAATCCAAATACCTTGGGGGGGTTTTGGCCCACTTTTCTTTTCTATTTGTTGTTTTTCACTGTTACTTTTATCTAATTTTATTTAGCTTTTATTCTTTAATTGGCTTTTTCATCAGCAATGTCTACTGAAAACAGCAATGCTTCCTGTGGTGAGTATATATATTAAGGAGTAAGATTTGTCTTTTACTCTGCATGATCCATAAGCAAGTACATGTGGCACACGAGAAGCAGCACATTAAACCTCTCAAAGAGTCTGCAGAACTAGATAAATAGAACTTTGGATACCTAATAGGACCTTCATGACATAGAAAAAACCCAACACTGATAAGCTTACACACAACACTCCACACACAAAATAAAGGTGGGATAGAAAGAACAGATGAAAAAGTTAGCAACTGAATTGAGAAGTTCTGCATCTGCAAGCTCATACCTTAAACTACTATGCACAAATTTCATCTTTGGTCCGCATTGAAGGCATAATGTGCACAAAATGATATTCAAGGAAGATTGGATTTTTAATCTCCACTCTTTTTCTCCTCTTTATCATCTCATCTTTATTTTATTTTATAAAATCTTGTTTATTCTTCACAGCCACCATTACAGAAGCAGGTCACAGCCTTGACAGGGAAATTACTCAGCAGCTCTAAATCTATACTTTGCTGTTGTACTGTTATAGACAGCTGAGTTAGATAGAGATACTATAGGCAGTCACATGGGGCTGGGCCCTCAAGAGAGTCAATACAAAAAATGAAAACACATTACAGCTCTAACCAGAGGTGCATGTATTGGAGGCCAAGCTTCAAGATAAAGATGGAAGGACTAGGCCTACCTGCCCCCACAAGGGAAAAGGTAAGTGGTAACCCTGATCCAATAAAATCTAGATAGACATCAGTCACCTCGGTGGGTGACCAAGACTCTTGGGCTTCTCCCTTTATGAAAAATTCTTTGTTTTTTCATGTACATTTGCTTCATGACTTGCTTCTCCATTGGGTCAGCATTACCTAAGCAGCTATACTTGTAACTTTATTGGTTGATCAGAGTTTTGTCTCATGTTGTACCCACCTCTTGATTTTGCTTTATGCAACTTTTTCTAGAAAATGGGGTCCATGGCAATGCACTCAGGCTCCCTCTTGCTTCTCAGGAGCTGTCTTTCTCAATAAATATTTCCCACTCTTAACCTCTGTTGTTCCTTAGAATTCATTCTTCAATTTGGGGGAATGCCAATTCAGTGTACCTGACATCTAGTAGTTTGAGAGTTATAATATCTCCCCCATATCAGTATCAGTCCTAACAGAGTCCCAGCCCAGCATCTCAACACCACCATGTTCCACATGGCCTACTTTGAACTCTTAGAAATTATCATAGGCACAAAGTGTCAACATCAAACCCCCCAAAAGGGCATTTCTACATCAAAATATATGTATAAGAATGGAAAAAAAGCCTGCATGATTCTAGCAAAATGTAGAATCTGGAGAGGTTGAAGTCATAGAAGTGCAGAGTACCAAGGTGATTGTCAGGGATTTTAATCATGATCGTCATCTACGCTGGTTCTAGAGATCTCTGGGAAATTAGTAAAGCACACATTTGAATGTAGTAGGAGAGGTCATGGTGTCATTACCTTAGGGGCTGTATTTGGTCCCCGGCCCATTTTTCTTGGTACTTTTCCCCTATGCTCTGCTTCTTATCTGCCATGAAATGAGCAGCTTTGCTTCACCATGTCCCTCTGTCATGATGCTCCTGCCTTGAGGCCAGGCAAGCATGGACTAAAACCTTTGGAACTGTGCATCAAAATACCTGCCCTGCCCCCCCCCCATTTAAGTTGCACATGTGAGATATTTTGTCCCAGTCATGGACAAGCTGATCAATACAGAAAATTGTTACCAAAAGTGAGGTCATTGATTTGACTACAATATACCAGAGTAGAGATTTGGAGCTTCCGAGTAATTTCCCTGTCAAGTTTGTGGGCTACTTCTATCAAGATGGTTGTGATGCCCCCTTGTCATTAAAGAGCTGAGTAAAGTCAGAGAAGTGAAACTATTTCTCTGAACTATATCTCTGTTCTTGGGTCCTTGTAGTAAACTCTCCATTGATCACCTTCATCCAGATCAGCTTCTGGCCAGCTCAGCTGTCTTAATAACTGCTACAGTCCCATCAAAATGAAGTGACAATGAGTTTTGATTTCTTTGTTTCCTATGCCATGTGACTGGAAATCATGAAAGTTCTCATTCACAGAAATCAACCACATTCTGTCATGGATTATAATGAGGGTAGATCTCCTAATATGACAAAAGCTGCACTGGGTGTGCTTGCTTGGTAGATGTGAGGACCCATTTGTCATCAGCATCCAGCTATAATGGAGAAGTAATGTTTTTCCCTCTAGCCATATAAGCCCAGAATGTTTTCTAGTTTGCTGGAATCGCTTTTTAAAGTTAAGTGTGTTGACATGGAGATCTCAAAAACCCACACCTGCTATTTGGCTCTGGGATGCCTCTTCAGAATATTAGTCACCAAAATGGATGGCAGATTTATAATTGGCACAGCAGATTATGTCTGGGTTCTGATATATTTATAGCAATGTTCCATAAAATCACATTATGTAATCAAAACAAGCTCTTAATAAATAAATCATGGTGCATAAGATCTACCATCACTATTGGGAAGGTATTTCTGAAGGCAGGAATTTACCAGTTTCCCAAAATTAGGCCTTGCTTGACACCGTCAAGGGCTCCTCTTCAGTTTCTGGAGTGGCTAAGAGTTGTGAAGATACACAGCTTGGCCCAGGGTATTCTGGGATTGACGAGTTGGGAAATATTCCCTTAATTTCTATTGCTGTCAAGCTCTCAGTCGTGCTCCAAAATATATCCAGTTCTTGCCAACTTTCTTTCCCTATTGCTCATGCTTTAGTTCAGATACAGAACCCACATATTGCAGTAGCCTCTTCACTAATCATTCTTCCAGATATTTCATTTGCTCTAACTTACACAATCATGATGCTGTCATGTTATACTCCCTCAGATCTTCCCCAGTCATTTGCTGGTCCAGACACCTATTTGACGTTGAAACCTACCACACAGTCTTCTCCACCTTTTCTGTATCCATCATCCTTGTCTAGATGGACAAGTCAGAGTTTTCCCTTGTCCTCTGGTTATGGGTTGAATTTAGCTAACTGAAGAGCTGGAAGAATGGTAGGAGAAAAGTGGGATGGGAGAGAATGAAATCAGAATATTTACTTTCCTGCTACTTTTATTTGGTCTCATCACAGCGTGGCTGTGTCTTACAACAGGGTCACAGCTCTTTTTAATGAGGTCTTTCTCACTCTGGGAAGCTGAGGCAGGAGAATTGCAGTTTTGAGCCTGCCTGAGCCACTTCATGACAGTGAAACCCTGTGTCAAAATTAAAATAAATAAATAAATAAAGGGCTGTGGTTGTACTTTGGTGCAAAGACCCTATGTTCAATTCCCAATTTGAAAAGAAGGAAGAAGAAAGAAAAAGAAACAAATAAACAAAGAAAGGAACAAACAAACAAAAGGAAAAGAAAAGAAAGAAGAAGAGAAAAGAAAAGACAAGACAAGAAAAGAACAGAACAGAAAAGAGAACAAAAAAGACAAGACAAGACCTTAAGGCCTTCTCTCCATGACATTCTCCGCATTCTAGAAATAACTCCTTCCCAGGTGCCTTTGGGACAAAGTCCGGCACAACACATAGATTACAGCAATATTCATGGAACTGCTGAGCATACTGCCCACACCCTTACTAATAGGCCCTTCATTAAAGCAACATCTTTTTATTGTAATTAAATTTTACCACCATGTCCCTGGCCATCCCTACACTAGAACACTTCTGTAGCCATTCAGGGCTTCACATTATAAAGCAGAATTTCATTCACCATTCTTACCAATCAATATCATTTTCACAGTTTGCTCATTGCAATATTATTTGGTATTCTTCTTTAATATCTTCTCCTTTCTGCATGAGGGTAAATATATTTTATAAAGAAATTCTATAACTATCATAAATTAAAAAACTCCTCATTCTCCTTAAGTGAAATATAACCAGAAGCACAAATATAAAACACACAAAGCTGTGCTAGTGAGTTTTTTTTTTTTTTTTGCACAAAGCTCTAAATATGAGAACTCTGCCCTTGCTTTGGTGAAAAACAAAGAGAAGATATTAGCAAATATTAAAACAGTATTAAAAGCATCTTCCTTGATGTAATAAAGGGCAGGCAGTGAGTCGCAGAACATGAAAGTTACCTATTTTTCATTTCTGTGCTCTCTTTTGATGTATTCATAACTGCAAAAGTTCTGTAACATACCACGAGTGACCTGCAGTTCATGCTCAGAGAGATATTGGCTCACTAGATAAAATACAGTTCATCAGCCATTGAATGTTCTGCTCTGAGGAATACACTGGAATAATAAATGCATTGAAAATTCTGCTCTGACTGCAGCCACTCTTTCCACCTTCAGCTTCCACCAGTCCTCTGGGCATCCTATGTTTAGCCGAGTTAAAGTAAATGACAATCTCCATATTTTCTGTTCACTGTCTTGTTTCCTACTTGTCCACAATGATGTTCTACAACTAATCATCTTACAAGGCCCACCCAGGCATGCCCTTCCCCGTGCAGCTTCCTTTGCTCATCACATCCCCACCCTGTGCTTGCAGATCAGTTGGTCACACTCTCCTGCAGTACTGTGCTCCTGTACTCCTACCATTTCCCTTTGCTTGCTATCTCCTTCTTATCAAGATGTGATCCCATAACTAGATATAAAAAGAACAAGAATAGTTGAAAACTGAATGAGTTGAAACCCTCATTAACTAGTAAATACATTTTTGCTTACTTGATGGACAAAACTGTCAACTTAGATCTTTTCCTGAGTTTTTCAGCAAATCAACTTCTGATGCCCATTTCTGCCAATCAAAACTTGTAGAATGCTCCAGTTTCTATTTTGTCAGGTTTCTTGCTATCACTTCAGGAAAAACCAGGCAAAAAAACTCAGAAAAAAGCCTGAAGAAGGAACTACTAAAGCTGAGATTTATTTTTCCAGCAAGGACTTTCCATATACATATAATTATACCACTTTTCCATCAGCTTTGAGCTGCAGAACTGTTGCTGACTCATGTGAAACTCACGACACACAAATTCACTATGTGAAGACAGTGTAACTGTGGACTCTGGATATTGGGCTGGGCTCATCCCCTTTATAATTATAGGAGCCTTAGAAGTTCCTTAAATATCTCAGGATCTCATTTTTTAAATTAGAAATTGGGATTCATAAAAGTATATACATGTTTAGAGCTATGTGTAGCACATCGTAGGCATTTTTACTAGCTATTATCATTTGAAAATCAGTGAAAATCAGTTGAAAATAGAAATAGCATTGAGAGCAAACAACCCAAGACTAGTACAAATCTATGTGATGATGTAAGTGGGTCACTTCCTCTGATCACATTTCAAAGCAAGACCAGCAATGCACTCATCTCACCTCTGTGAAAAGGATTTTATGATTTTTTTTTATTTTAAAGATAAAAGGAGGGAAACATTAACAGACATACAACATTTTACAACATATCACAAGCACAATACAGACAATACAGAGTTACAAACAAAGTGGTAGGGAATTAACAATGGTGGTTGTATTACATATTGATATCTTCAAAGTGGCTTCTCATGAAAACAGATATAGACATGCAATACTGGTCAACCAAAGACTCATTGACAGTTTCTTTCAGCATAGAAATAGAAGACAGAAGAACAACCATGTTATCTATCCTGTATATACATACATACAAAATTTCTCCTTTCCCTTCTCTTTTCCCACATCCCAGAAGCCCTTTACTCTTCAGTGGTTTCCTATCATTTCACAGTGTCTATCATACCTCCGAGTTTAAATTAACTCTTTCAAGTTTTACACTAGTGACACAATGCGGTGCTTGCACATGTATGTTTGATTTATTTCACTTATGAGTATGGTCTCTAGTTGTGACCATTTAAATATAAAGGCCTCGAGTTTATCTTTCTTACAGCTGAGTAATATTCCGTTATATAAAAGTACCATAATTTTCTTATCCAATCCTCGGTGGATGGACATTTGGGTTGCTTCCACATTTTAGCAATTACAAATTGTGCTGCTATGAACATAGGTGCACATATATCACTGTGATATGATGTTTTTAGATCTTCTGGGAAAATACCCAGCAGGGGGATAGCTGGGTTGAATGGGACCTCTAGACCTAGTTTTGTGAGGAATCTCCAAACGGATTTCCACAGTGGTTTCACCAGTCTGCATTCCCACCAGCAGTGGAGAAGGGTTCCTATTTCTCCACAGCCTCGCCAGCATTTGTTATTGGTTGATTTCTTAATGCTAGCCATTCTTACTGGGGTAAGGTGGAATCTTAGTGTTGTTTTAATTTGCATTTCTCGAATGACTAATGATGTTGAACATTTTCTCATATATTTATTTGCCATTTGTATCTCCTTGTCTGAGAAATGTGTGTTCATCTCCACTGCCCATTTTTGGATTGGGTCTTTGAATTTGGAGGGGCTGAAATCTTTTAATTCTTTATATGTTCTAGATAGAAGCCCTTTGTCTGAGGGACAATCAGCTAAAATTTTTTCCAAGTTTGTGGGTTTTCTTTTGACTCTGCTGGTGATTTCTTTAGATGTGCAGAAACTTTTCAGTAGGATGAGATCCCAGTTGTTGATTCTTTCAAGTGTTTCACGTGCAATTTGGTTTTTATTCATGAACTCTCTGCCCACCCCTATGTCTTCGAGGTTTTTACCTACTTTCTCTTCCAATAGATTTAGTGTTTCTGGTTTAATATTGAGATCTGTGAACCATTTTGACTTGCGCCCAGGCAGCGAGTTCTCCGGGAGCGGCAGGGCCCCTGGGTCTGAGTGTGGGCCGGACTCATACCACCACGATTCCCAGCCGAAAAGCGCGCACAGAGCCAGGTAGGCCCCACCCAATCCCGGAGGCCAGGACGTGTGAAAAGGATTATTCCTCAGGAATCAGAGGTGATCATATCTGACAGCACTTGGGTGAATTAAAGGGGTCAGTGGGCACCATGATATGATAATCAGGTGAACTAAGAATTCTTTCGATTGTATGTGGTCCATTCTTCTCAATTTCAATCCAGAATTTGCATATTACTAAACCTGTTGTGTCTGGTTAGACCTTTGTGTAGGTATATATGTGCTATGGAAAGATACACAGATAGTGGTTAATGTTGAAAAAAGGTAAGAACAGTGTGTTCTAAATTAGCCTGTTAAAAAACCATAAGCATGGAGTAAACTGAAGAACAAAGTCTACAAAATCTCAATAGTGGTTATCACTAAAGGATATCTATAAATGAGTATGTGCATTGGGAAGTAATTGGTGAGGTGAGGATGGGAAAAAGAGAGAAAGATTTTCAATCTACACAAGCATGTAACACCAATCTCACCTAAGGGGAAAAGTTAGAACCCTCTCTACAGATTTACCTATGCAGTCCACAACATCCTTCATTTCTGTTTCTCTCCAGGGTGTGCTGCATAACCAATTGAAGTCACTCATTTTATGTAAGTTGAAGGTGCAATGTAAAGAAGCTCCATGTTAAAGTGTCTTTTTGGTGAGAAAATGGTATCCAATAACAATGTAGAATGAAATGAAGAATCTCAGGAAAAGGAGCAAGTTTAGAGAATTTATCACACTCCACTGAAAGAAGGAGGTTGAACTCTAATGACTCCAGTATTAACATGGGGAACATTGACAAGAGGTGGAATGGTTGAGAGGCCTCTACAGGACATCTGCCTTGGTCAGTTCTTTAGAAGCTGTCACAATATCCCATAAGAAACACACTCAGTGTAGCAAGATATATCATAATAAAATGTAGACATCAGAAAAATAGGCTTGCTTTGAAGCTGGTTTTGGCTGGATGCATCTTCAGTCCACTGTGAGGGGTTGTGTCCTCATCCCCAGACTAAAAGCAGGGGAAAGTAATATATCACCACAAAGAGCAGCCCTCAGAAAGAGCACACTCAAATCAGGAAAATTTAAAGATTTATGTAAAAAAAATTACAGAAGTGTGAGAAATAAGCAAGGGCAGTGCAGGAACTCAAGCTAGTGAACCAGGAGTGGTCACCACCTCTAGACCTAAGAGAAAATGTATAGCTTAAATCTAAAGAGTTCCCCAAAATTCTCATGTGGGTGGAAGATGCTTGGATGATGGGGGTCCTACACTTACCACTGATGAGAGTGCTCGTTGGAGGTGCTGTTGGGCACTGGGGACTGGTTAGAGATGGGTCCCTGGAAGTGTGATCTAGAAGGGTGTATTCTTGTCTTCAGCTACTCCTTTCGCTCTCTGCTCCTTGGCTGCCCTGCACATTTTCCTTTACGTGTCCCTCTTCCCTCCTGTTTCTGCTTTGAAGCCAACCTCCCATGAACTGAAACCTTGAGCAAAAATAAACCTGTGTTAAGCTGTAAGTGTGGAGTATTTTGTCCAGTGATGGGAAAGTGATCAAGACAGAAAAGCCGAGGGTGGTTACAGGTTTACAATCACAGGTCCTCCTGAGAGGAGGACAAAGCTTTTCTCAAAGGGCAGAACCAGTCTAAGGAAATAACCAAGGAAGGAGCCTCATTCTTCTGACTCCTGCCAATTTTTTCCAGAGTTCTTTTCTAACTGAATCCAAGCAAAAACCAGGCAGAGGGCAGAGGTCTTTTGATGTACTATGCAAAACTTTCTCCTGGCAGCAATGGCATAGAGAAGATATGGAGGTATGATTGAATAGAGGGTAGCACAGCATTGCTCTTGACAGAAGGATGGTAACTTAAAGGTAAGAAATAGTTTTGGGAGGGAGTTAGTTGAGGCTAAAAATGTCTTCTGTGTGAGTCAAGTAAAAGATAGGTGAGGATATATGCAGCAGGGGAAGATGTCAGTCATTCCGGATATGGAACATTTACATTACAGAGACAATTCACATAGATTCCATTTTCCGTAGGTTGGGATTCCTTGACAGGTAAAGAAGGTTGTATAGAGAAATAGCTTCTTATTCTCATCAACTCATGCATTCCCTGGGTACCTGAAGGCAGAGCTTTTGTCTTTCATTAGTTGTGTGCCCTCAGAAGCGGACATTAAGAATTTACCTTGCACCTTGGATTTATGACTGTCTACAGTAGCCTTTTCTCATGTCTCCTTTCCAGAAATGTCTTGCCCTCCTCTTTCCTCTAATCTTTCTCTCTTCTTTCTCCTACCAATTTTCTTTGCTTTCATTCTTTCATTCTTCAGTAGCTTATGATAACTGTCTTTCTAAAGCACAGATCTTTTAGTACTTCTCTCCACTTTTCCTTTGACTTCATTCTGGAGAGCAACTCTATAGCTTCTAGAACATTGCAAAGGCACATTAAACATTGTAATAGCTCCTGTTTACCCATAGAGAATTAACCCCTCCAGTTCATTGGATCCCTGGAGGCCCTTCTTTCACTGGTTGTGGATCTTTCTAGCCTCCCTCTGCACTGGTCTCAGCTAAGCATGTGAGACACACCCAAGAGACACATGTGCCCTCCAACCCACACTGTGCTCACAGCTCTGCATGTTTTTGACCAGGTAGATCCTTCTGTAAGACTTCTCTTCTAGATTTTCCCTTCAGCAGCCTCTGCTGTGATTGATCTCACCCTTTAAACACAGTCCAAATTCTATTTCCTCTATGAAATCTTCACTTAAGTCCTTGGGGTTTCCTTAGCCTTTTGTATAAATCATTTCCCCCTCCACAATTGCAATTCTTGCTGCTCTACCATCTCCCAGAATTCTAAACTGGAAAATGAAAACAAGATGTTATTTTTGGCCTTTCTTCTTCCCACAGATTCTTCCAGTGTTCAAATCCCACCTCTTTTCCTGCTGCCCCTTACATTTCCAATTGGCGACCCCTATGCATCACAGACAGCTGGAAACTGCAGCCCACAGGTCAAATTGCAACTCAGCGCTTGTTTGTTACTACACAAAGTTTGATGGAAACACAGCCAATACATTCATTTACATATTGTCTTGTCTGCTTTTGGTACCTTTTTGTAGTAGTTGAGCAGAATCCATAAAAAGTTTGCTAGATAACCCTTTATAGGAAAAACGTTTCCAGCTCTTGATGTAGAACATTATCAATGCACATAATTTGACAATACATAATTTTGCAATTAATATAATAATTTTGAGTAAAAAGCAAGTTCTACAGTGATGACAGCAAAAAAAATTATTTACATATAAAGACGTACATGCAACACATTTATGCAAACATATATAGTACAGAACATTACAAATCCACTAGAACTATGCACAGTAAATATGACAATTATTTCTCCTGAAAAAAGGAAAGAAAAGGGAATTCAAGCTAGTTGTGAAAAATGTTAGTTTTACTTTTGTCTTTTAAAGAGACTGAATGCAAATATGAAAGAAATATTACTATGTTATGTTATTGTTGTACTTCCATATTTTCAGAGTTTTCAATACTGAGACAAAATTTTCTTCAGATTTCATCTCCCTGTATCCCATTTTTAGCTTTTAATTTCCACATCAAAATAGTGGCTTCACCTCATCGTTTTGTTTTGTTTTTGTGCTTTTTTTTATTTTAAAGAGGATGAAAAGTAATTTTAAAAATTAGAAGCAATACAAAATTTCTAAAAAACTAGATGATAGAAATTCAACAATGGTTGTTATATTGCATATTGTTGTCTTCAAAGTAGTTGTCCAGATTATCAGATATAAGCATGTAAAATTGGTCAACAAAAAATTAAGCATTAGCTATTCCTTTCAATACACAAATAGAAAGTAGTTAACAATTATCTTAGCTATGTTGTGTATATATATATACATTTTTTTCCCTTTCGTATTTCTTTCTTTTCTCCTTTCCCTCATCCCAGTTGTTCCTTCCTTTTGAGCAGTTTTTTTTTTCTTTTCACAATATCTACTGCATCTTTTGGATTTTATTTACTCTTTCAGGTTCTTACATTAGGGAGACTATATGATGTTTACATATGTGGGTTTGATTTATTTCACTTATGAGTATGGTCTCTAGTTACATCCATTTACCTATAAAAGCCTTGAGTTTATCTTTCTTTATAGCTTGGTAGTACTCCATTTTATAAAAATGCCACATCATTTCTATCCATTCTTCAATTGATGGGCATTTGGATTTTTTCTAAGATTTAGCCATGACAAATTGTGCTTCTATAAACATGGGTGCACATATATAGCTGTGGTATGATGTTTTCAGTTCTTCTGGAAAAATACCCAGAAAGGGAATAGCTTGATTGAATAGGACCTGTAATCATAGTTTTTTGAGGAATCTTCACACTGATTTCCACAGTGGTTGCACCAGCCTACCCTCTCACCAACAGTGGAGAAGTGTTCTTTTTTCCCCACAGCAGCTCCAGCATTTGTTGTTGGTTGATTTTTTGATGATAGCCATTCTTTCTGGGGTGAGAAGGAACTCAGTGCTGTTTTAGTTTGCATTTCTTGAATGACCAATAATGTTGAATATTTTTTCATATATGTGTTTGTCATTTGTATTTCTTCATTTGACAAGTGTGTATTCATCTCAGGTGCCATTTTTTGATTGGGTCTTTGAATTTTGGGGGCCTAATTTCTTTTAATTCTTTATATGTTCTAGATAGAAGTTCTTTATCTGAGAGATAGCTGTCTAAAGTTTTTTCCCAATTTGTGGATTTTCTTTTTATTCTGTTGGTGATTTCTTTTATGTGCAAAACTTTTCAATAAGATGAGATCCGACTTGTTGATTCTTTGAAGTGTTTCATGTGCAGTTTGGTTTTTGTTCATGAACTCTCTGTCTACCCTTGTCTTCAAGATTTCTACCTGCTTGTTTTGTTTTGTTTTTCTTCTGTTCTATTTATAACTGGGGACTCAGACCCGCACACATGCTAGGTGTTATGACCTCAATCTGGAATACACCCCACAAAGATTCATGTGCTCATTGGTAGGAGTCTGGGAAGGTGATTGGATCATGTGGGGCATGCTAGCTGACTTGCTGTTAGGAGGTGGGTCTGGTCAGAAGAGGCAGATTATGAGTTACATCCCCAATCTTCCCTGGCCCATTCTTACTTCTTTTCCTCCCACACACATTGAAATATGATATGATTAAAGTAATTATCAGCATAGTCTCCTGTATGTTTGTCTTCCTCATTGGAATGTGAGCTCCCTGAAGACAATTATAATTTTGAATCATGCTGAAGTAGGTATCTACATATGCTTGAGATTAATTGTGTTGACCTGTCTTATGGCACTAACAAAATTTTACTCTAATTGTAGTCATTTTTTAGATGTTCTGAAAAAGACATGAGCTTTTTGAGGACTAGGAATGTACCTTACTGGTTTCTAAAACCCTGTGCCTGGTACCTAGCTATACAAATCTTAGCTCACAATACCCACCCCAGTAGAGTAAGCATGAAAAATAGACCGATCTGTCCTTTGCATAACTTACCCAGGTGAGAACAAACAGCAGAGAAAATGATTAATGAACTAAAAAGCAAAGAACCTAGAGAAAAGATTAGAGGGGATCAAAATGAACTTTTAAAGGCAAGACCATAAAACTCTGCCATATTCTCTTTATTTTCCCCTATTTTGTGGTTATTGTTTCTGTTTCCTTTACCAGCCATTAGCATCAGGAGATGTTTTTATTTTTATTTTTTTACTTTTTACTTTTTATTTTTTTGTCATTTTGACACAGGGTCTCACTATACAGTTCAGGCTGCCCTTAAACACACTTTGTAGCTCAGGCTGGTCTCAAACTCACAGTGATCCTCCTGCCTCAGCCTCCTGAGTGCTGGGATTAAAGGTATGAGCCACCATGGCAGGCCTAAGGAGATGTTTTTAAAGCATGATCACCAGATTAGCATCCCTAGCCCTGCTGAGGTAGAAGCTGGACCCAGATCTTGCCAAACTCTTCAGCTGACTCTGGTGCACCCTTAAGTCTGAGAACAACTGCTATATAGTCCAGAGCCTTCCTGCTCTGATTATTAGTGTTTTCTCTTACTTCATGATGTCTCAAGGACTCCATCACTGGCCGTAGCTCACATTTCTAAATTTAGGTCTGTAGCACAGACTCATTCCAGGCTTCTTCAGGTTGTTGACTGAGTTCAGTTCCTGATGATCTTAAAACCAAGGATCCTGGTTTCTTGGTACACTATCTATTAACCAAGGAAAGTTGCTGTCTTGTTTTCATATTTCCTGCCAGCTGACACCTTCCATCTTCAGATCCAGCCACCAAGAATCTCCCATCTCCCTCTCATCAAATTTCTCCCGTGCTTCCCACTGTATCTCTGTGAAGAAGCTTATACATTTGAAAGATTTACTTGGTTAGGTAAATCTCACTCAGGATAAGCCCTATCTTAAGATCAGTTGATTTGGGCCCTTAGTTAAATCTGTAAAACCTTTCACACCAACACATAGATTCTGGTTTAGTTGAAAAATGGAGAGAAGGTATATATGTAGAGAAGGGTAGGGATCTTGGTGGCCATTTGAGAATTATGCTGAGCATATAATGTTCTGTTATTTAATTCATGCTGGTCTCCTCCATTAGCTTTCTAACTTTATCTCTCACTATTTTTCACCAACACTGGCCCTGACATTCCTGTCTCTGTATCACTGTACACACCATCATTTCTGTCCAAAAGGCCCTTTCCTGTCATTTTTGCATGAGACTTCTGCCCAAGTTTCTCTGTTGGAGGAAATCTCCTCTATTCTGCATCTAGGTAACACTTTTGACATAGTGAACAAAGCACCATGTTCAGGTTAGAGTCACTGTTGCTAAGCTAGCAGGTCTGTGTTAACCTGGAATAAAGCGCAGGGAGAACCACTCGTTCCCCACTGCCCAATTTCATGAAACCCAGGCCCTAGCACATACAGGTTATATTTTCAATCACAAGAAGAAAACTGAACTCAGAAATTGCCAAACAGTGGAGAGGAAGTGAGAAAGCAGGTGATGAGCAGAGGAAAAAGCCAAGGGAGAAATGATCCTAAAAGAGGGGCCTACTTGGGCCAACCAAGGACCTCCTTTGCTACTGTGCTCATGACCTCTTTCTATTCACAAAAGATCACTGAAGCCAGTGCTACTGGAAGTCTCATTGCTCACCTTGAGCTACTGAAACCATTGACACAGGCACAAGGCATCGGGTAGAGGCACTCATATGTAGAGAACCATCTATCCCATCTTAAAAGGGCTGGACATCAGCAGAAAAGGTATAGGTTTGGATTCTTAAATTTTCATGCACGTTAAAATCTGAACATTTAAACTGGTATACACCTTAGGTGAAGTTCAAGTAGTGAGAGATAGCTATGCAGAAAGAAGAAAGGAAATGGCCTATGGCACAGAAGTTATCCAAAATAGTATAAATGGTACCTTGCATGTTTGAATTCAGAGTGAGATGATGATTGAATTCAGGGTGAGTATAACAGGGCCTTTCCTCTGGGACTCTATCTAGTGATTCTGAGTATGACACCATGAAGAAATAAAGACCCCTCATTACACAGGTGGGAATCTAAGCATCATCAGAGGGGAAGCTCAAAGAGCAGGAGGCCTGTGGTGGCAGATGCAGGCCAGCTCTCAGGTCAGTACATGCTCTTAATACATTGATATGTGCACCATCTCAAAGGGGAACAACCAACAAGCAAGTTACTTATTCCATGGGCAATCATCCTGCTTTCTGCTGTTCACTGTGTGGTTGCAAGAGGAGTACACTGTGAAGTATCAGAGAAAAAGGTAGGGGGAAGGCAGGGAAGGAGCTCTTGACAGGCAGTGGGGCAAGCTGAGGTCCATTCCTAGCTGCCAAACTGCAGGAGGGTAATTAATGAAACAATGGGGGAGTGGTGAAAAAATACAGTGTTGTGCAAAATAGTTTTATTGACTCTAGGGAGGAGTATCTGTACTTTTACATTTTAACTGGAAAAAAGAAAGGCAGAGGAAAAAAAGGAAAGAGAGGGAGGGAAGGATGAAAAGATGAAAAAAAATGAGGGGAGAGACAAAAGAAAAGACAAGACTAATATAAAAGGTACAGAAACACTAAAGTATCTAATTTTGATTGTCATTGTATCACTTTGGAAGTGGTCCTAGCAATAGCTTATGTGTATACAGCCCCTCAAATCACTGTGCAGTTCTTTGCAAACAAAGAGGCAGTAGTCATCCTGACCATCTCTGAGCCTTTCCACCACCTAGCATGGGTTTGCGCAGAGTGCCTGCTGCCGAGTCAGGTCATCTGGCAGCCACAGCAGAACTCATTACTCTGAAAAACTTGCTTCCGATCATCTGATGTGCCCTGTTGGCATCCATGGGGACCTGAACCCCAAATGCTGCTTAAAGCTAACCATGAAATATTTAGAACTGGAGATAGTACTTTGAAAATGCTTCAGAATGTAGAACTTTACCCAGAAAAAGGAGCTGCATTCCTGCTCATTAGGGCAGTGATTTAATAGGGATTCCATTATAGAGTATTTATACTGCAGTAATCAGTTACTACCAGTAAATTAAAATATAAATTAGGCTTTCAGGGGTTAGGAGGAAGAGCAAACTTGAAATCAATTGGTTTGGACACTTACAAACACATATTTTATAGTGATAACGTTTAAATCTCAAAAAACCAGGCCCCAGCTATAGGACTTGGCAAGTAGCATTGACTTTGTTTTGTGAAGGCTACTGGTAGGACTGGTGTGATTTCTTTTCCTGCTTGCTTTTTGAAAAAAATACCTACAAGGACTATAGCAATAGCTGAAATTACTAAATGATTTTTTGTACAAGGCAGTATACTAGATCATTTACATGTATTAACTTGCTCGATTATCAAAGCAAATATATGAAGTGGCTCCTATTAGATTCAGAAACTGAGGTAAAGACCAAAAATTTAGCCCAGGTCTCATAACCCAGCAGCTTAGGGGCAACTTGGGGATGATCCCACCCATAACAATAACAGTTGTGTGTGTGTGTGTGTGTGTGTGTGTTTATGCACACATGTGTATTTCTGTCTATCTCAATTCCATATCTTTGACAGGAAAGGTGTAGTTTACCACAGATGCCACCAGTCCCTAATGTCTTTTACGTTTTCCAATGAACATATTTATTCTACCTGCATGCCCCCTGAAGACATATGGGTTACTAAACTGATTTGGAATAGTCTGCAACTTGGACAGTATGGGTGGTGTATAGGCTGAGGTTATGTCTTAGAGAAATAGTAGAACTCAGAAATTTGGCTCTGCAGCAGTAAGGAGTCCATCTCTCTCTTTTGTCTCAAGTCTCCTTAGAGCTTTGTCTTTGGGAGGTGTCTCAAGTTGGGTTTTTTCAGGAGCAGATGCTGGGAGAGAGTTAGAAGTGGAAGATTTTTACCTGAAACTTAAAAACTGAAAAGGGAAGAAATAGGCTTGGCACACCTGAGTCTATCTTCTGAGCACTCTGCCAGCAGCTGGGCAGCTAGTCCTCCCTGGAAGGGACATTTGATAGCCCATGTTGACCATCTTTGTATCAACCACAAGAAGGCACTTCCAACTCCAGCTTTAGCTGGTAAAATCAAATCCTCTGTCTAGTTATACTTATTGAGCAAAGAAGTCTGACTCATCACCTGAGTGCTGTGGACAGGGTTACCTAAAATCAGAAAGAATACCTAGGACAAGCTGGAATGTGGTGAGAGAACCATTGTTGTGGCTTGTGTCTAGATGTCCTCCCGAAAGCCTCACGCAGACATGGAAGGGAAGGCTTTTCAGAGGTCTCTGAAATCTAGCTGTTGTGACTGATTCATGGCCCAATGTTAGGATTAAAGGTGTGAATGCTGCACCCGCCCTAGGGTGGATAACCTGCATACAGTACAAGGGACAGAATGATGCTTGTCTCCACTCTCTCTCTCTCTCTCTCTCTCTCTCTCTCTTTTTTTCCTTTGCTTCAGTCTTCCCACCATGAACTGTTCTCCTCCGCCAACCCACCCTGCCTTACAGCTAGTCTGTTATGGACTGAAACCTCTATAAACTGTGAGTTAAATAAATCTTTCCTCCCTTAACTTGTGGGTGTTGGGGATTTTGATAGCAATGAGAGAAAACCAACAAAGACAACCACCAGAATGTCAAGGAAAAGTGCTTTTGTTGACCTTCCTCTGGCTTATCTTGCTGCCAGTAAAACAAATCCTTGTCTAAACCTAGTTACTTCCCTTAGGCTCCATTCCAAAATAGTGTCATCAGTTTGGGCATTAGGGCTTTGACCTATGAGTTTGAAGGAGTGGGAGTAACAAGTCAGTGCATAGCAGCCCTTACTATGAAGAACACCACAGAGATAAAAGCTCTCTCAACCATTGGCAAACATAAGTGACATGGATCTCCTGTTTCCTACCTTCTGACCTGACTCGGTTTGTTTCCTTAGAGTTCTATAGACAAGATATTTTGGCTTAATCTCTCAAGTCAAAATTCACTTCATACTATTTTCATGTGAAATGAGTAAACCCAAGCTCAAGGACGTGTTTTTATTCCTAGGATATAAATATCAAGGATGCATCGCACCCTCTTTCTTCTTGAGTTCTCAATCAGGCTATTCAGTACAATATGAGCAAGCAAGAGGGTCCTCACCAGAACCTGGCTATGCTGAAACCAGGATGTTGGACTTCTAGCCTCCAAACCTGTGAGAACATTTATTTCCGTTATTTAAGGATGAAGGAGGAGGAGCAGCAAAAGCAGGAGGAGGCAGCCTTATTTATGTTTTCTTTTCCAGAGCCCTGATGTTAACCACAGGATCTTACCTACTTTTTATAGTAAACTAAAGGATCTTACCTGCTTTTTATAGTAGACTAAATGCATAGGCACTTTGCAGTACATAAACAAGAGATGCCCCTGCTCAATACCCAGCACTGTATGATAATACAGGGTAAAACCTGCAGTTTGAGACCTCTGTCTCTGTGTCACTGTGCAATGAGGATGGCATCCACCACTATCTGCATAGACTTGGAAAGGCATTCTAGAAAATTTTGGGACTCTCTTGAGATGGAACTGGGGACATCCCTCTGTGCCTCAACAGACCAGCACATTTTCATGTGCATCATGATTGGAAGGTGCTCATGAGTGGTACTTCCTCGGTTCTCTTCTGCTGTGTCCTTCTTAGCCTCAATCCCACATTGAGGCTCTCAGCAGTTGCCCCAGTGGAGCTTCAGAACAGCTGAACTTTCTCTCACTCTTGTCTTTTCTTCCCTTCAACCATCAACCAACTCTTCACATGTCACACATTAATTTTTTAGTTGTAACAGATGTACTCTGCTAATGTAAGTTTATCGAGATAATAAATATTCACTAGTTATTGTGGGCTTATCTGGTCTGCAATCTCCCAAATGAGTGTATGGCAAAGGCTAAATAAAAACAGGCAAATGGAATGATTTCAGGGCTCCAGGAGGATCAGAGCCCTCTCACAGAATTCTAGGTTCTCTTAGGGCTAAGACCAAGACCTTCTCTGGGTGGCCCATATTTATTTGGTTGTCAGAAGAAGGGAGGGGAGTCCTCAAGAAGGGCAGAATCAGTCAAGGCTTCTCCAAGTAAAATATTAAGTTAATCCACTCAGGAGTGAGATGCTTGAGGCTATAGTCTTTGTCTAGCTTAGATTAGATTCAGATGTCCTTGGCTGTGATCTTGTCTTACCTTTGAGGTTTTCTGGCTTCATGGCCACTACCAGTTTTAGAAGGAAGTAGTGACTCACAGAGGTTCACTTACTATGAGTCTGCCATTTCCAGACAAGGAGCCTAGGCCTTGGAAAGATTCACAAGTGAATATGAAAAGCCAGTTAGTTATTTTAAGTCCTGCTCAGGTCTGCTTCATAGGGGTCTCCATCATAAGATGTCAACATTCTGGGAAGATGGAAACTCCCTCCATTGCCCTTGCAACTCTTCTACTGCAAATCTAAAATTATTATAAAACTAGACAATTATTCTTGTTTTAAAAATCAACTTTCTCTTTATCCCATGTGTAATAGAAGGTTCAAGCAGGATGATGAACTCTGAATAGCAATTTATACTTGAGTTTGTGCTCCTCTGGAAGAACCAGATCCAAGACACCGAGGCAATATTAGTAATAGAAACAATAAGTTTTAGCATTATGAGCTCTGCCTTAGTCTTTACCTCTATATCTGCCACCTGCATGACTTTGGAGAGACTGCCCCACACCTAATATCTATCAAGTGGGAAAAAGGACACCTGTTTCTCAGCTGACCATTGAGCTTATATGAAATAATGTATGTTAAATGCCTGGAAGCCCTTTCCTAGGTCATTAGGAAGTGCTGTTCCTAAGAAGCCTGGCTTCTTTTCCTGTGTGAAGGCTGTGCTCCTGGCCTGCAGTTAAACTCTTTGAATGCCTCAGTCAATAGAGGATATTAGCAAATGCTTAGCCAAGGGTTCTGGCTGCTTTCACTCCCACATTCACCACCACAGAAAGTAAATAGCAGAATAAATTGCCCATCTGCTACCATTAATCACAAATACAATCTTCGCCCACTGTAACACAAGACAAATACAGTAGTGACAAAATCCATAGCTAGGGAGATGATGGAGTGCTGGTCAATACTTTTCTCTCTACACAGCTCCAGTCCATGATCTATTATTTAAATACACAGTAAGTGATAAAACAATCAACATACTACCTGCCTTTGCTGTTATTAGGCAAATTAGTTACTTTGAGCCTTGAGCCCAACGGTCTCTGAATGGAGTCCCTTGGGGTGGACAGTTCTAAGACAGAGGACCACAAGTGGAAGAAAACGGAAGATCTGGTTCACGGACAAAAGTCCTCATATTTTTAAGAGCCCAGATGTAGAAAATGCTTTGTCTTTAATGGGTGGAGGGAGTCACCAGAAAGAAAAGGCAAGAATAAATAACAGTAACTTAGTATTTTTAAGTTTTCTAAGAACATGCACATACACAAGATAAGTTTAAAATAAATTCTCCAGGTTTTAAAAGAAAGATATGTTAACAAACATAGAAAAGACCAATAAAACAATTCATGTAATATGATATCATTGTCCCTGAAATAGCCACTATTAAAATATTGTTCTATATACTTTTTGGCTTTTTTTATAATCCATCTAGTTACATGCATATACATATAAAAATGCCATATCACCCAACTGTTTTTCCTTCTCTTTCTCCATCTCTCTCTGTATCTGTCTCTCTCTCTCTCATTCTGTCTTTGATTCTGTATGTCTGAGTGTGAGAATGATACAGTATGTACATATACATACATTAGACATATATTTTATGAGATAGATATAAGTGTTGGTGTATGCATGTTTACAAACTATATATAACACTGTTGATAATATGTGACCTATTATTTGAGTTGCATGCCATTTTATTATATAAATATACCTTGGTTTACTTAAGTACTTTCCCATTGTTGGACATTGAATTATTTCATTTTTATGTAACTATGAAGAGCACTTTAAAAACAAGGTTGTTCATCAAAGTTCTGTCACATCCTTGATTAGCTCTTCAATATCAAATCCTAGAAGAGCAATTACTATGTCAAGATTTTTTTATACATCCCCAAATTGCCCTTCAGACGGGTTTGCCAGTTTACATCACCATCATCACAGGATGTGTGTATTTATTTTCTTATATCCTGAGAAACCCTAGGTTTTATTTTTAAAACAGGAGAATTGTGCCAGTTACATAAGTTCACATATACATAACGATTCTACTTTGTATTACATAATTTTACCAACACATTAATCTTGGCTCCTTCATTATTGGCTTCATTCGACAGATGAGGAAACTAAAGCCTGGAGAAAGTAAATTGCCAGTCAACATCATAAGTAAATAAACAAAATAAAGTATATGAAGTTAAAGCATATGCTTCATGAGTCTGAAATCTCTATAACAAGAATGACTTTTATTGAAACTTTATAAAATTAGCTACTTTGGCATTTACAGGTCACACATTTGAATGTAATGAAAAAGATTTTACTAATGAGTTTAGCCAAGAGTAACAGAAGTCTAACTACAAGAATGTCTCTTTTGCTTTAAGTTAATAAAACAAGTTATTTGATCAGGGAAGTGGGTTGTGTGTGGGGTGCACATGTAATACATGTGTTTCTGCATGTGTATGGAACATTAGTGTACAAGAAAGGCCTTCCTCCTTCCCCCACTGCACACTGGTGCTAGTCTTAAGTATGAGCAGTCTTCTCTTTCACATAGGGGATCTAACTGGAAGAAGCCAATGTCCCTGGGAGTGATGACATTCACTTCACAAATACTTCTTAAACAACTATGCCTATCACTGAGGACAGAACTGTGAATTCAGAAGGAGCGGCTCTTTCCTCATTGTTCTTCTGTCTCAAGTGGAATAGGAAGACTGGATGCTGACACACCGGGATATACATGCAACTCTGGATCATCAGTAAAGATTAATGATGTGGAAGGCTGTGTACACATGATAAAAGCAAAAAATCCAACTAAATGTTTAAAGAAGATGTATGAAGAATCCATTCATGCATTAAAACTAACCAGATGCGTGAGATTTTATGCCTCCCAGGTTGAATTTAGCAAGATTTCCGATGCTTACAAGTACAATTGGCAAATAAACTCATGGATCATTTTGTTTATACTTCAAACAAGCCAGACTTCTCAGATTTACACAGCAAGTTGTACCTTGATTAAAAATCAGTAAGTCACTAATGATTGGCATTACTGTCTTAATTTCTCCAAGTATGTTTGAATATTACAACACAGTTGTGATCAGTCAACAACATTTGCAAGCCTTCCAGGGAGCAAGATGCAAAGCTGAATGAATTGTTTGTGAACAATGAAAGTCTGAAGAGAAACGTCATCTCTGAGTTTACACTGGGGGCCCTGATAAATCTCTCCTGCCCCCAATATTTGGCAACAGACTTGGAGGAGAGTATCAGACTAAGGTTTGTGAGACCAAGTCAAGTCTCCAGCTTTTCAGATATGGGTGGATAACAAATATGCACATATAATTCTTATCACATGTGAGTAAATTTCAGCCATCCTTGCACAGATGTAGGAGATGTGTCGGCATTCTGGCTTACAACACTGATATCCCTCAGTGAGTTGTCACGAAGAGTGTTTCTTAGTGAAGTTGAACTTCACTAAGTTCAACTTCTAATAGCACTTTGGGGTTTTCTGGCAAATTAGACTCATGAGTCTTTAACCAACTCCCATTCCGGCATGTTCTCCCTATCGCCTTCTCATTCTTCTGTGACTCAGTCTGTCTTGCAGCCTGTCTGTCCTTGTACCCCGCCCTGCAGAGTTCTTTGCACAGATGCATCATTTTAGAGTGGAGTCCAGAGTGTTAACCCGCAGCAGGGCTATTTATAGACACAAAAGACTGAAGCTCAGCCTCAAAAGAAAGACTTCTGATTTTGTTTTCTGGTTTTTTTGGTTGGGGGACTTAAACACAGGAACTTGCCCTCACTAGACAGGAAGGAAAGACTTTTGCTCCCCAAGTAATCTCTATGCTCAGTTTTCCTATTGAAGCAGCCACATATAAGAAGGGGACTTCTTGTGTGTACATGTGCGTGTGCGTGTTCGTGTGTGTGCTCAGCAGACAAGGCAGGCTCTCAAAGGTCTTCTCTGTTGCCCTGTCCACCATCCTGCACAAGGCCTCTCACACACAACATATTTCTGTTAGAAGATTGAATAATTGAGTAAATGAACAAATGTGCTCCTCTATTTCACTGCAGCCCTGGAGCCCTGGGAAACTGCCATGGCCTCCATTCTTTAGTACATCTCACGTTCATAATTGCTATGGCTGCTCCAGCTGTTTTAATAAGCATTTTGACTTGGAGGAAACAGGATACCAGATCCCAGTGGAGGGCACAACTTATTATAAAAGTGATTCACTTGCAGAAGGAAACTGCCATCTTCAGAGTTTGAGGTCTAATTTGAAAGACTGACATCCTCTTAAAAATGTGAATCACTCCCCATAATTTCCAGCTGGGTTCCACTTTGCTTCCCAGAGTCAGGCATCCCCTGCACATCAGGCTGAAGTGTTTAAATTCTAAAATGGGGATGCAACTCAAAACAGGTCTGGGACAGAGGAAGAGAGTGAAGAGAAAAGGTAGAGTGCCAAATGTCTCCGGAAGATGAAAGAAGCTGTCATGTTTCTCCAGAGAATGATCAAGAAACATGGGTACTAGTTGCTGCTTTCACCTAGACCTGCCCACTAGCTTTGGATATGTCTCAGAACCATGCATATGTCTCAGAACCTGGTCATTCTGGCTAATCATTTCCTATTGTTCCCAAAGAATCTGTATCTTTAAAACCAAAATTGTGGGTTGAGTGTACAATTAGTGGTAGAACTTTTGCCAGGTTCAGTCTCTAGCAACACACACACACACACACACACACACACACACACACACACACAATTAAAATTCTTCAAAAGGACATTATTTTGGATAAAAAAGCTTTTTTTGACACAGGGTCTCACTATGTAGTGCAGGCTGGCCTTCAACTTAGTCTGTAGCTGAGGTTCGCATTAAACTTGCTGCAAACTTCCTTCCTTAGCCTCCCAAGGGCTGGAATTACAAGCACGTGCCACCCCACCCTGCTGAAAGCTTTTAATATTTAATAGTCCTCCATGCCCTTTCATACAATTGAGAAAATGTTACTGGTATGTTCTGAGGTATGGTTGAAGTTTTGCTTTGCTCTGTCATGCTTGACAGGTAGATATTCAGGCATGGTCTAAGCCTGTATTTTGGGACTTGAAAGACAATTCGTTCAGTGCTGAGCAGACTTATACTTCTATGGTTTGGATACCACTGTGATTGTTTTATCTTTTTCCCATTTTCTTCTTAGGAGAATCAGCAGTTATATTTTTACTCTTCTCTCTGTTTCTGTATCAACAGTCCTGGTTTCAGCTCAAACAATTCCCAGTATGTTCTGGACCTGCCTAAGTGTGTGTCACTTCTCTTCCACCCACCTCTGGACCAGATAAGAACTTTACCAAGACTGTTTCAGGTTCATGTTAGATCTTTCACTATATATTTTTCCAATTATGTTAGTCAAATTTTTATTTTATTTTATTTTTTGGTCTTTTTTGAGACAGGGTCTCACTATGCAGTTCAAGCTAGTCTTAATCTTACTTTGTAGTCCAGGCTGGCCTCGAACTCTAAGTGATCCTCCTGCTTCAGCCTCTGGAGTGCTGGGATTACAGGGGTGTGCCCCCATGCCCAGCTTTGTTAGTCAATTTTTTTTTTTTTTTTTTTTTTTTGGTACCAGGAATGGAACTCAGGACCTTGCACTTGCCAGGCAGGCGCTTGTGCCACTGAGCTATATTCCCAGCCCTTTGTTAGTCAAATTTTTAAAAAATCCTTTGTACCAATAAGAAATCTGTACAAGTCTTAACTGCTTAATGACTTTCAGCTACAAAAGCACTTTCTTCTTCTCTTTTATTTGACTTCAATCACCCTTTGTTAAGCATTTTAATTGCACTAATATAAAAGCAATATAACTAGTTGGCCACACTATGAAAATGTTTAGAACCTGTTTGGGTATGTATGTATATATTTATAAATTTATAACTTTTTAAGCTCTAGAAAGAACCTTATCTTTTTTCCCTAAAAATCCTTTTAACGTCCCCAGTTTAGCTGAGTGAAGATAGCCACAATCCTGGGCTTAGTATACTTACTCGTAATTGCCTTCAGGTGCAAAAGAATCCTTAATGCTTTGAATTCTTTTCCCACTGTATTGAAGTAAATAGAAGTAATTTATTATTGAAAGCACTGCTGCTGTGCCTGTTTAGGGGGTGGGAGTTGACATTTGCAATATTGTGTAATGTATAATGAGTCTGAAATGAGTGGTTCTGATCCAGTCAGCACTGCAGGCAGTTTCCCTTGTAAGGCAAAATGCTTGCAAATTAAGTTGCACATCTTCATGAAGGCAGGGAATGGTATAAACTGTGGAAATATTGATTTTGATTCTGCTTTTCTTAGAAATTGTTTTGGATGTGTATTCAGAAACAGATTTTCTCTTAAGATAGAACCCTGTATTTTCTACCAGAGAGATATTTGAAAGACATCTTTGGTAAGGATTGTTTTTCAGATGTTAGGGAAATAAAATCAATAGGGGCTAATTTCTATTTGTCACTTTCCATGAATGTTGCTTGATGAGGTTGCAGACTAGCCACAAAATTAAGCTGGGGATCACTGTCAGCTCTCTCCTAATCTTTTCTTCTCTATCCCAGACTGTTGGAAAATGACTTTACCATTTGGGGGAGACCCAAAAATGGCACTTTCTCAGAAAGGACAAAATACAGAAGTTATTAGTTGGCCAAAAGGAAATGGCCAGGTAAAGGAAATGACATGCACAGCCAACCAGGAGACTACGGGAGAGAGAGTTGCCACCTGTAAACGAGCAACACTATGGAACTGGAAGGCACAAATGGCAAGATGAAAGAACCTGTGAATTTACATGAAAATCACACTTGAAAAGGGCCGTGTTTTTGACACAACTTTAAGAAATAGTATGGGCTCTCTCTGGCCTTAGTGTTCCATTGCTTTCTTATTCTTGCCTGCCTCAGTTGATTTCAGGAGCTTTCTGCCAGACCATTAAGAGTAAATGATTCAATGTGATTGCTTGTATAGTCTTTCTTGCTTCTGGCAGAATAGTTGGTTTGGTACAAATTCAAATGTCAGTCATCATTTCCCATTTTTCATGCTCTACTTCTCTTACAGGGAAACCGAGGCATCAGGTGCCCTTGCAAGCTTTTCCTGAGGATGCTTATTCTTTCAGTATTTGGGACAAATATCAGAGGTCCCATAAATTCTTGAGAATGCCCCAGTTATTCACAAGAGTGAAGAACTGTATACTGCAACCAAACTCAGAAGTGAGACCTTCCCCCACTGCTAAATGTTACCTCTACACTTAAAATTAGTTTCTATCCTTCCCTGACCTGTTGCCTGCTCACCAACTCACCTCTGCTATGGTGGTAATACCTGAACTTCCTTCCCTCTGGCCTTCAGTTTTATTTTAACACTGAGGTGCATTATCAGGCGATGCAAGAAAAGGAGAAAAGATAGGATAAGCCTTTCTTTTCACATCCTATGTCTGCTTTAGTGCTGTGTTTCTGACAGTGACTGACCGCAGATGCGAGTGGATAGTTCCTCCTCAATGGCTCAAGCTCTCAGTGTGTTCCAGCAATGCAATTTTTCCTTTTACATCTTCATCCCTGGAAATAGAACAGCTCATTTCTCATCTCTAGATGCTTTGAAACATCCAATTAGTTTCCTTTAGCTCTACCCGCAACTCCAGGTCATCCCTCCTTTATACTCTATTCATTTGAACCATCTGAGTGATTCTGTTTTTTGCATGGACTCTCTTGGACACAAACCTACAATCTGAGTCACTAGAAATGTGAAACTCTGCAGGTTAATCACAGAAATCGTAGGAGAGGTGGAATTTTTACTGTGCCTTGAAGGAATTGTGTTTATCTGAATTCCTAGTTAGTTTGCTGCCATTTGAAACTGAACAATTTAGCCTAAACTAAAGGAACTTTTGCTTTACATAACTTAAAATCAATGTGGTCTATAGTTAGATCCAAGAGCTCAAACAAAAAGTCCTCAATACTTTGTTCTTTTCTCCCTTAGCTCTTTTTTTTCCTTATTGTTGTTGTTCTCTGGTGAGTTGTGTCTGATGTGAAATTGACAACAAGAATCCCCAAGCCTAAGAGAGGAAATTCTTTTACACCCAGCTAATTTCTTTCATAGGACTGCATTGTTTTTGTTCACATTCTTTCCCTGCCTCCCCTTGCCCAGACCTACCACTATGTCCAGAGGATTAAGCTACTATTTCCACTGTATGATCAGGGAGTATAGCCATTTGGATGGAGTATGCCACCATACTGGAAAAGGACAGCTTCCAGAAAGGGATACGAAAGATGAAAAAGAGAAATATTGTGGATATATCAATTTTTCCACCTACTAGGACTCAAAGCCAGAACAGAACCAGCAGAATGATGCTTTGAATGATGCTCCATGAAAATAAGCTGATTTAGAAACCAAACAAGGGCCAGTAAATCTAATAGAAGGTTTGCCTGAGATGCCGTGGCTTGAAACAGCTCCTTGTTGAGCCATTCTTTGCCACTGGAACTCTCTCTCAAACTTCCTGTTTATAGAGCTACTTGAAACAGAGCCCATGATTCCATTATGAGGGTCAAGAAATTAAAAGTAACAACAGAAGATCAAATATTTCTTCCTTTACAGTACTTCTTTTCTAATAGTTCAAACAGAGGGATATACGGGTAATAGTCTCTTTGTTTCTCAAACAATAAAAAAGTTTAGCCAGGTGTAGTGTCTCAAGCCTGTAAGCCCAGCCCTTTGGAGATGGAGGCAAGAAGATTCTAAGTTCAAGGGCAGTCTGGGAATCTTAACAAGACTAAAAACAATGATAAAGAAAAAACAATAAAAAGAAAAATATTTGTTTTGTAACCATGGCCAAATCATTGACTTCCGGGGAAGCATACTATGACTGCTTAGAACATTTGTATTTCTACACTTTTAATTTATTGGTAGTTTTGGAAGCAGTTCAGCCTCCTGAAAAGAATAAAGCATTCTGTCTACCCTAACAAAACTGATAGAGGCAGCTTCTGATGAATTTCATCTGGAAAATTTTCCAATGTAAAAAAATGTGTGTTTGTTGTCTTGGAGGTGTGGGAGAATAGGGTAAGGTCACATACATGTAACAGCCTTAAAGACTGTATGTTTAATGTAACACAGATCAAAAGGTAATTATTCTAGATAATTTTAGGCTACAGAAAAGCATGGAGCAAAGTACTTGTGCAACATCTTTTTTTTGAGCCAATACCTATTTCTTGGTTTTTCTTAGTCAATCCAACACTGTTATTTTGCCCAGTGAAATTAGAATCTCACCTTTGTCAGTTCATTGTGCTCTGGGTTTACTATAAGGCCTGAATTTTGGAGTGCACCAAATTTGAACCTAGGCTTTGTGACTTGGAATCTTGAGCACCTATTGTATTTGACTCCCATTACAATCTAGTAAATGAGGCAATCTGTGATCAAATCAACATGTTATTAGTAAACAGAGCCCAGATAGTAGATATGACAAACTTTGATTAACCAGAATATTTACAAAGAGGCACCTCTATTTAACGAAGACCATTTTTTAAAAAGAAGGGGGAACTCGTCATGACAAGCATAGTAGTTAACTCTGTAGTGTTCTACTAAGCTGAATCATGGCCCTCTGAAGTAACTGATCTTGACTGTCAACTTGATTGGCTTGAGAGATGCTTAGGAGCTTAGTAAGACACACCTCTGTGTATATCAGGGTAAATCAGGAGGTGTGAACTTAAGGATTATATTTGGTTCCTGGACCCTTTCTTTCAAACCTTTTCTCTCTTGACTCTGCTTCTAGACTCTATGGAGTAAGCAGCTTTACTCTGCCACACTTCTCTGCCTTACAGCCAGCTGACCATGGATGAAGTCTCTGAAACTGTGAGCCAAAATAAACCTCTCTTCTTTTTAATTGAATATGTCAGGTATTTTCTTCCAGGAATATGAAAACTGACAATACAAAAATATTGGTGAGAGAAGAGGAATTGTTGCTATGACTACATAAGATAATGTGGGTCAGAAGCGTTTGGAACTGGCTTGTGAGAAGGATTTGAGAAATTTTAAAGAAGCCAGATAGAAAAAACCTAATGCTGTAAGGACAGCCTGATTAGCAATTCTGGCCAGAGTGCAAAGAACCAGACTGATGATAGGAATGAGGGCAATAAAGGCCAGGGACGTGAAGTCTCAGATGGGAAAGGAGAATCTGTTGGGAATTGGCCTAGATGCCATGTATGCTCCATTTTGTCAAAAACTTTGTCTATTTGTACATGCCCTATTTGTGTGAGGATATTTAAAGGTAAAAAACTAATTGACCTGGTGGAAGAAATTTCAAGGCAGCCCAAAATCCAGGCTATGCCATGAGTACTTCTGGCCAATTTCAGCCAGATTTATAGTGAGAATTGGGAGTAAAGTAAGAGCAAAAAGATTTAATTTTTTAAAAATTTTGGTAGGAAAGAAATATATGTAAATTTGGAGGTCACAGAAGGTGTGTGTAATGCTTTAGATCTAAAATATCCCACCAAGTTCTCATGTGTGTGGAAGCCGATGTACTTCTCTGTTCATAAGTTCATAGCTGAATGTGCTAGTGGGAGGTAGGGACTTACTGGAAGTGAGTCATTGGAGGTATGACCCAGAAGGGTTGATTCTTGTCCCATGCTCCTCCCTTTTCTCTAGGCTTGCTGGCTGGGGTGGGTTGGAAGACTTTCCTTTGCCATACCTTTCCACCATGCCATTTCTACCTTGAAGCCAATTGACTATGGACTAAAAACATAAGCCAAAATTAACCTTTCATTTTGTAACCTGTAGGTGTCAATATTTTATCACAGGGGTGGAGTATGGGAAATTTACAAAGACAGTGTGGTTGTTGAAAAGATTAGAGTCATTAAAATGAAATTAAGGGGGCTGGGGATTTAGCTCAGCGGCAAAAGCGCCTGCCTGGCAAGCGCAAGGTCGTGAGTTCGGTTCCCGGTACCAGAGAAAAACCAAAAAAACCAAAAAAATAAAAAAATAAAAAAATAAAATGAAATGAAATACTTTATAAGGAATAACAAATAGGATACCCGTCCAAGCATCTCCAGAATCAGTGAAACTCCACCCATTGTTTGCTCAAGGGCATAATTATGTAAATGTTTCATTTGAGAAGAGGGTCTCTGGGTCCCCACTGGAGAAACATTGTCTAGAAAATGGATTCCCTCATATTCATTCCCTCATAGCAGTCCAAGCACTAAAAAACCGCTGTAACCATGGTCCAAGGCAACTTGGCTACCGCTTGAGCTTATGGCAGGCCTTGGTATCATCCACTTTATGCTGCCTTTACCAACAGGCATAATGCAAGAGCTATGGTGCTGTAAAGGGTTCCACCCAGATTTTAAAGACAGGCCTGGGAGACCAGGCAAATATGTGTGATTGGGTCAGAGTGACTTGCCAGGGTCCTATGAGAAGGTGGTACATGAAACAAAAAGTTTAATGGAGATCCTAGGAAGTTGGAGATGCCAGAAACACGGAAATTGGGCTGAGGAATGCCTTGGGTAGTAGGTAGAGCCATCTTACAAGATAGGCCAAGTGAATGACCACCAGTAAGATCACCACCGTGTGCCAGATGTGAAGTTACAGGTTGCTTATATCCCCAGCCTCCAAACTTGTATGTGGTCTTATATGAGCAGAGGGAAATTTGCATATGCCACTAAGGAGCTTGAGATGGGAAAATTACCCTGAATTATTTATGTAGGACACAGTGTAATTATCAGGACCTCATAAAAGTAAAGCTGAAGGGGCAGAGCCAGTGAAGGAGTTATGTGCTGTTATGCTACTGGGTGGCTGGGAAGATGGATTGTGGGTACTCTGTGTTCTTTCCATCAAGTTATAAAAAACATGAATAATGTAAGTCATGGGGACAAGGTCATGATGATTTATTATTATTTTTACATGTGTGTTGGTAACATTTCTTTTCTCTTGGGTAAAAGAAAGGAAAGTTTAGATCTATATAGCAATTATTGGATGATGACAGCAGTTCAGACTACAGTCCACACATTTTCCTGTTTGTACAGGTATTTGGTTTGTTTATGGTACTCATCACACTTGTACTGACAAATCCAACTTCCTTACCTGATAGTTGGCTATGTGAACTGTACGTATTTTTATTTCTTCAGTGCCCCTGTCTCAGGGAGATTTACCTCATGCCTGGCAAATACTATATTCACTGTAGCTTTCCCCACTATCTAGATGAAAAGTTCTTGAAGATACAAATGAATTCTAATTGTCATATCATGTAACTTAGGTTTTCCATATATAATCAAACATAAGGCATAATTTGAGCTTAGATGGGCATACTCTATTTTTCTATGTTTTTGTTATCTCTAGGAAACACCTCCATGAACTTCTGTGTGTGACAGCAGAAGTCTACAGTCAAACCTGGGGCTTTGTCACTTCCTTGCTGAGGAGCCACAGCCATGATTTTACCTAGCTGAGTCCCAGTTTCCTCAGCTGACAAACATGGAGGAGCAAAGGACTGAATGATGTAAAAGCAGTTTGAAAACTCTAAAACAACGCAGAATCCTAGTAAAAGCTCCCACTAGTGTTGTCTGCAGTCAAACAGTATCAAACAGTCATAGGTGATATAAAGGTTGAGCCTTTTCCCACCAAAGTAAATGTGTACTGATAAATATTCTTGATTCTTTCTCTAGCATTCGCCACTCTTATCAGGAGTTCAGACCTGCTGAGAATATCAGTTTTTCATATCCCTGAATGGAAGAGCCAGCCGAAGTGGAGGGCAGAGTGTGAGAGGCTGTTCCAAGAAGGCTCCAAGCTTTGCTTTCTTACACTGGTGCTTACTAACAATATGACCATGGGAGAATTACCCCTATTCTCATTGAAGATTTCACAACCCATTTATGGGGATAATATCAGCACCAGTGTCATGAGACAATGTACATATTGTCTCGGCATCAAGTCTGGCACAGAAGACAATATGCAAGCGGCAGTTATCAATTGACTGAGGAACCCATGACTCTGACTGGATTAATTGAGGTCTAGCTTTCTTTCTACATTGCTGGCTAGTAGATTCTCCATCTGCTCTATACTCAGCAGCCCTATGGAAACCAAGATCTAGAATCTTTTAGAATTTTCCGCCTTCTTATTTTCGTTAACCCAATTTGAGTATGAAAGAGTAAAACAGGAAAGAAATGTTTCCTTATGTGTCTAGCTTAACAGAAGTGATGGTGACAAACAGGAACATCCTTATTTACTTACCGATGAGAAAAGCTAATCAAAATATTAAAAATCAACCCTCCAAGAAGTTTACATAGAGAAGAAATGAGGAACCTTTTGGAAATCTAGGAGAGGATGAAGTTGTTAATTTGTCTGAAGCAGAAATATGCTACTCACCTGCAATCTCCTGTTAACATATCATGCGGGAGGAGACAAGCAAGGAAGTTCTGGCTATTGGTTTCTCCCATTCCAGTGAAAGAAAAAACATGTAGGATGTTGGTTTGTTTGTTTGTTTGAAGCTCACAATTGGACTTTTGATGCAATAGAAACCTCATTAAGGACTTTAAAATCCCATCACATCTGTGTTTAAAATAAACATTTATTCTTCTGTAAAGGTCTCTAAGAGACCTTTATTGTACTTTATTGTTGAGGTCAGTACCTTCCACCTGGACTTCAGCTTGCCAAAACTCTCCTTTAAAGCCTTAGATCTGACTCTTGGTTGAAGCATTTACAATCTGACATTCTTGCTGCTTTCATCCATGAACAGCTAGCCTGCTGGTTTTATTTTGCACTTTATCTTTTTTTTTTCCCAATCAATAGAGCTATATAACTAGTGTTTAAGATACTACAGTAGCTACTGAGGCCAGTAGACAGTACATGCTAATCAATTTTTAATTATGGCTTTAATTTTATATGACACTATTTAATTTTATTAGATATATTAAAGCAAAGCTGTCAGATCATAGGATTTGCTACTCAGGCCAAGGAGAGAAATGTCCCAGGAGCTGCATGAGAGTGTATGACATAATTAAGAGGGTCTTAAGTGGGTGTGCATTACAATGTGCATATTGGGCACATAACTGTCACATATGTCTGAGTAGCTGGAATGATTTCCTCACTGGCAACATCTGAGTTAGTGGAGCTTCTGTGCTCAAGGGAGCTCTAGGACCACACAGAATGGTGGGCTGCAAGCTGTGAGTTAGACCTAGTGCTGCTACCAGCATGTCTTTAAGTATGTTACCTTACTCCTCTGAGCCTCAGATTTTGCATCAGTCAAATGAGCACAATGTCAGCTTACAGTTTGTAAAGAAAAACAAAAATCAATTAAAAGTAAGCGAGAATTAACCTCCTACCCATGGGAGAGATGAGGGAGAAAGGGGGAGAGGGAAGCAAGGAGAGGAAAAGAGAGGGGGAGAAAGGAGAGGAGAGGGAGTGAGAGGAAGAGAGAAGAGCAAGAAGGAGATGGAGGGCAAGGAAAAAAAAAAAGGAGAAGAAAGGATCAAAGGGTATAAAGACATTGCTGGTGCTTTGCTTCCATCTCATCAGATCCTTCCACCAGGTTTGTGCTTGCCCTAGCTGCCCATAGCCTAAACATTGCCTTCAGGTTAGGGCCATTTTACCTACAAGATTCAAGACTGAAAATGTGTTTATGCCGTACCCACAAAATTCCAAGTGTAACTTGTTTTCCAGATCAAGACCAGGCTGAAGAGTTGACTTTATGTGGCTTCTCCCTTGGGTCCTGCTTCCTGTGGAGTCCCCACTTCCTGAGTGTACTTTCTTATTTATTTATTTATTTTCCAGTACCGGGAATCAAACTCATGACCTTGCGCTTGCCAGGCAGGCGCTGTGCCCCTGAGCTAAATCCCCAGCCCCTGAGTGTATTTTCTTAGTAAATCCCTTGCATATAACTCTTTGATTCTATAAATAGGGAGAAACACAGGTAGGGAACAGAAAAAGAGCGGGAGAGACGGAGCACATCGCAAGTCAAGAGAAATCTTTATTCACCCACAGTTAGAAAGGCAGAGGTATTTACCTCAAGATTTCCTCATTGTTTGCCATGTGGATGTGTTGCTGTGCATACAGGTATGTGTGCACATAATGTGATTTTTCTCTTAAAGGCTTAAAGGAACTAAAGGGAATGGGATGGTATTGAAATAACATCTGATTATCTACTGGAAACAATATTATAACAAGGCATCTATATTCTTTTGCAGGAACCACTTGCCTACATTTCCAGAACTGGCCACAGACACCACATGAAGTCAACCATTAATCAAATAGAAAAGGTTCACCTACATAGAAAATAGGATGCTGAGCTTCCTGAAGTGCATTATATATCAACTGGAGATGGCAATGTAATAAGCAATGGCATAAAATTGTATTGAATATGCTTCAAAATGTCAGAGAAATGTGCAAAGTTGCTTACTGTCTTAATTTCTTCTTGTTTCATTTCCATAAGGCAGAAGGAACATGTTCTTCAGGCTCATGGAATTTGGAAAGTCTTCTTTCAAAAGACTTTTAACAGTCATTTTTAATAGTCTTGAAAGACAGCAAGCCAAAAGGGTTTGTTTTGTTTCCTTCCCTCTGTTGATTACCTTCTTCCAGCTCCTGTACCTCTGGATAAGATGAATAACTCCTCCTTCATGTTCCTTCCCATTCTTATATTTATTTCTCTTGTGGCACTTATGTCCTTCACTAACTCACTGGGGATAGATGTGCGTCTCTCAAGGGAAACTCTTCTGGATGCCTATATGCATTTAATAGGTGCTGAGCACATTGAATGCCTAATGTGCTGGCCATGCACCTAAACATCCTACTCTGCTTCTTGAGCACCCACTATGTATCTGCTCTTTTAAGCACATGTGATTGAAGGGGAAGAAGCCACCAAGATCATTATCTGGGGAAATAGAAATCTATTGAGGGGACCAATCAGTAAGTAAAATAATTCTTTGCAAATATAAGAGCTATGATGCACATCAAACAGTGATCTGATACTAAGTGACTATGTTGAAGGGATTGGGATTTGGGATCCAGAAAATTTTATGGAGGAAACATTTTTATAAAGCAGAAGTCAGCTGTGAGCATGTGTGGAGGAGAAGAGAGAACCAGGAAGAAAGAGGAGCTGAGACATTTCCTAAAACAGAAAGAAGCATAGTGTGGAAGGCAAAGTGGAAGTGGACAGGAAATAAGGTCAGGAAGGGGTCAAACTAGAGGAACCTCGAGATACTGGGAAGGACCTTAGATTTCCTATGCCAGATGGCCTTTCTGAAGCATCGTATTTGTGTTCTATGCAAGATCTACCCTTGAAAGATGACCTTGGATGTGTGGCCAGGTTCCTGGATAGTTTCAAGTGCTATTAGTTAGCAGGTAAATATGTGTCACAGTGTAGGCCAGTGCCTCAAGCTGGTGACACTCTTTTGCCTAAAATGTTGGGCTGAAACTCTTGACTGCCACCACCAGAACTCCTCTGTCCCAGCCTTACCTTGGATCATGTTGCTCTCTCTCACTGGCCTCTGATTCCAAGACAAATTCTCCAGATGCAGGGCCTCACCTGACTTTTCAGCTCAGAAGTGAGGGCCATATGTCACAAGCTCCTTTGGAAGGTGCAAGGCAAACAAACACTAAGTGAGAAGGTACAGACTTCTGCAGGGCTAGGTGAATAGCATGGGTGAGAAGAGATGCCTACAGGAGAGGAGATGCCCACAGCAAGTTTCAGCTTGTGACCATTCACACACACGAAATCAGCATTGGCAAAATGTCCAACTTTTCATGAAATGCTAAAAATCTATATTATTGTGTGAACTCCTTTGAGTTGCAAATGTTGATAATTACTTCACATTAGTAACATTATCTAGGTCAAATGGGTATAATAATAGAACCAAAACAAAGACCAACTGCCATTTTTTTGCAAACACATCCATAGGATTTTAATTTAAGTAATCTTAACACAGACACCATTTTTACCCCCATTTTCTACATGGGAAAACAGAAGTACAGAGATTCAGAAATTTATCTAAAGTCATTCACCAAGTACTCATGAGGTAGTATCTGAAAGAAAGCTGTGTGCTCTTTGGGGCTATGCAGCTGTCAGGCCAAGCATAAATAGCCACAGCCCAGGATGCTCTATGTTTATTTGCTATATATCAGGAAATGCTGATTCCCCTCTATCAACTGCTGGGAAATCAGCATTAATGCCAGAGCTGGCTGACTGAAGCTGGACCAGGAGCATCTCATGAATGGAGAGCAGCTTCATCTTAGACATTCAGGTCTCCTGAGGGCTCATAGTGGACCAAGTGCCCCATCCACTTGGTACCTGAATCATTTCAGTAAGGCAGCCTGAGGTCAGTATCAGCCACATCATGCACCAGCAGGAAGGTCTTGGGCATACAGGGTAGGGACACAGGACTGTTACCAACCTTGTGCATTCTTATGCTCTCCAACAGAAGAATTAAACAGAAATACAGTAATATAGCAACAAAGGTCTTTGACAGTTATGCTGGAGCAAAAGGGGAAAGCTGATAGGGGACAGAAATCCCAGTCTGATCAAAACAAGAAGATAGGAAAATGGAGTTTTACAGAGTCCAAAAGGAGGCAGGACTAGTTTCTTGTTGTTCTGACATGTGGAAGTGGAGCTCAGGCTGTGCCTTCTTGTGTATACCTCTTCATGTAATGCTGTCTGTATTATTCACTTTCACATCACTGGGACAAAATACCTGACACCACAACTTAAAGGAGGAGAGGTTGGTTTTGGCTCAGAGTTTCAGTGGATTCAGTCCATGGTTGCCTGGCTCCAAGGAAGAAGCAGTTCGACAGAGGAAAGCTGTTCATGGTATGGTGCCGGGAAGCAGAAACTGAAAGGAGAATTTAGGAATGAGAACATACACTTCCAAAGCATGCCCTCAATGATCTGCTCCTTCTGACCAGGACTCACCTCCAAACATGAGACTTTTGGGGGATATTTTAGTTGTGAACCATAGTAGCACTCTGTCATTATCATCTCAGGTTTCTGCTTTGTGGTATAACATCTACTATGCTATGAAGTAAAGGTAACTGCTCTACGCCCATGTTTGCCCCTACCCTGCACTGCAGGGAGCTAACATTGTTTAAAGCACCGAAGAATAGGTGTCTACTCATGCCTGGTTCTCCCTTGTCTGCACCGAATAGGTGATAGAGGTCTTGGTCTTAGCACGGTACTGGGCTCATAGGAAACAACTATTGTTATTTGTTGTTATGAATCAATTGGGTTACCTTTAGAGATTGTTTGGTTTATTTGTAATATTAGAATTAAGACTAGGAGGAAGTGTTAAATATATTCTTTTTGCTCTGAAGTTTTGATAATTTTAATCTATGAAATAAACAAATGACCATGGGCAGATATCAAGGAAAAGAACATACAGATTTTACTAGATGCCTAAAATATGGAAGTGTTAGGCTCAAAGACAGGCAAAGTAGCTGACCCTTGTACGAAGCTCAAGGGATTTGGGATGGGATTCTGGGTGGAAGGGAGGTGGTGCAGACTGTGGGATGCTGGTGTGCACAAAAAGCAGAGTGGTCTTGTGATTCAGGTGAACAAGTAGTAACCACCTGTGGTCATTTCTAACTGGGCCAGGTCTTGAGCCACAAATCCCTTCTTTCCATGGAAAGATCCCTTCTAAGTAGAAGGAGGTAGAAATGCAGGTAGAAAAGCCTCTGTCTCATTTGCTATTTACCTTACTAACATAGACAGGTATAGATTTCCTTTTATAAGAGGACAGCTTTTCAAAGCTATTCCTCTGTCTGCAGAGTCTGAAACTCCTCTGAATAACCAATTCAAAACATGTCAAAGAAATATATTCAGAGTGGGATATTTTACTTTCTCACAGGAATCTGTAACAACTATTTCTTGGCCTGGAAGACTGCATGGAATTCTTCAGAAAAAGTCAGCTGGCATGTGGCTGGCACACAGTAGGAACACACAAAGGGCATTTCAGATCCTCTAAGGAACCAGACAGGAACCACTCTTGAAATGCCTTGCAATGATATTTCCTTTAGCCATGCACTGCCAGCTCTGACAATGCTATTTGGATGTGACCTTCTGTCTTGAAAAATAGCTCCAAGTGATAAGTATTCCTGCCTAATTTGTTGCAGTTGACACAAAATTCTGACTTGAATACAGTTAATTTGAAAGGCTAGTATTATACAAGCATGTGTTTCATCGTTAGAACATTCTGGGGAGAAGCAGGAGTCTTTTGCTTACCTAGTTGGTTGGGCCAACATGGAATACAAGTTGTTAAGTTGGAAGCAGGGATGTCTGTGATCATTGCTGACCCATGGTACTGTGCCCTGGGGAAATATGTCCACATATACATTTCCTTTCCAATGCAGTCAAGAGGGAAAAGTGGATCATTAAAAATTGAGCTGCTTCTCCAAATTTCCTCAGGTTGAGAGTGTAAGCTGCCAACCTGAGCCTCTCCTCAGCTCAGATGAGTGGACAGAAAATAAACACTTCTGTCTGAAAGAAATGTGCAGATGCTGGCCCTGGGACACAAAAGGAGGATCAGTAATGTCCTTGTCTATTGTCTTATTCCATCTCTCCCTTCTCATCTTTACTCCTGAATAAAATGAAATGAAACTTTGGGTCAATGAAAGGCCCTTCTGTCTCCTTCAGTGCTAGCTTTTCATAAAAACTTTCTCATTTTCCACCAAAAAAAAATGGCCTCCTCTGTTTCCTGGGGACTGCTGAGTCATGCGGACCTGAGCGGCCAGTGACATGTATGGCCAGTAGCACAATCTTCTGAGTGTGGGATCCATGTAGGCACTGTGCTAGGAACGAGCGCCAGGGAATGGAATGACAGAGTGCTCATTCTTAAGATGTTCACCGAGGAGCAAGACACTAAACAAAGAAAGACAAGACTTATACCCTCTCTCACTGCTACAACGGAGAAAGGCCAGCTATTTCACATGGACTCCCTTGGCAGATTATGCATCTTAGCATGAGAAACCAGAGATGAAGACATAATAGGTGCTCAATAAAATATTGTTGACTAACAGTACAAGAATAGAACAGTGTAAGTAAGGATGCCAAAGTTAGACGTTCCAAAACACAATTACCAGATTGGGGATAGTTTACAAAAGTGTCAATAGATAGGATCTGAGAATGTCACCCAAAGAGGAGATAGGGACCTCACCTCCACCACACCCCCAAATAAGTTGTCTGTTTGCTCCCTTCTGTCACAAAAAAGAATTTCAGACACATCAGTGAGAGGCATGGAAAGGTTTATTAGGCAGAAGGATAGAAGCACATACTCAGAACAGTGTGGACTCTTCAAAAAGTGCATATGGTCCAGGGTTGGCAGCTTTGTGTGGTCTTGTGGGTGTCTTCAAGATGGGTAACTTCAGATGTGTAGTTCTACTGTCTCTCTGTTTAGTGAGTTATGTTAAACTGTAAGCCATTTGCCTGTATTTGAAGTTTAGAGATACAATTCACACTTCATAGAGCTGCTTCCATGAGGATGCATTTCCTGGAAAGGAAAAAGACATTGTAACCTTGGGTAACTTGCTGTTCTGAAACTATAGCTTTTCTTAAAAGTACAATTTTAAATTATGATGTTCCTCATCTCCATCCTACTGACCTTTATTTCTTCCATCCTCCTTGAAAATGAACCTTTACTTGTTCAGAACATGTGCCCTGTGATCCGTGAAAATCACCTCCACTCCCTCACAATGTTAAAAGGGAAGGGGGTTGTAATGGCTGTAACAGTTTTTAGGAGTCTGGCAACTGGTAATTGGAGCTCCCCATTCAAATGCGGAGTTCAAAGCCATGGTGAGATTTAGTAAAAATGTGTATGCATTCTTTCACTGTGAAACAAGGAATCAACCTTTCTGGGGAGAGCTGTGTCTCCTATGAGGTTTTTTGTTCAGAATGGCTAGAATAATGGTTAAATCCAAGGCATTGTGGGAAGCAATTGCAGCCCCAAGAAAAGGGTAGGAAATCAGCAGGTTGACACTGACTTTCTTGCTGGGTCAGGTCCAAGGCTGCTCAGTTCCTGGGACCCTGCAGAGGTCACTTAAGTAGGGAATTTGGGGCAAATTTCCAAGATGGGGGCCTACTTTGTAGTTTGGGATAGAGGCCAGGTTCTTGAACATCCTCTGTTAAGATTGCAAAGTGAGTATGCCAGTTTCACACTGATATAGGAAGGGGAGAGTGTAAAATAACAAATATAAGCCCCAAGGAATGTTGATGAATTGAGCAATTAGGAACATATGAATGGATGCATTATAAATGACAGAAATAATTAGTCCTTGAATTTATACAACTTATATAACTTTGCATTTCAAACATATTATCTCATCAATTCTCATTTTTTTAAATAATTTAAAACTGAATTTGTGTGTCTGCAAGTTTTCACTGAAGCTTCATAACCAGACGGGGCTATTTTCACAGGCCCATAGAGGCCTTTGAAGAGGCATTGCAAAGACTTGTCTTAATTCATGAACCAAAGAAATAACATAGAGGAAAAAATGAACAAAATGAGGTCAGTATCAACCTGTTGATTTCCTACCCCTTGTTCCCCAATCCTCACACCCAGTACCAGGAATCCATCTTGCCCCTTCTAGCTATGCTGTGCTTGTATCCATTTTCCATTGCACCCGTAAATCTAGTGACAAAGTTCTATGTGTGCTTCTCACATCCTCAGGAACCCCTCTCTGTATAATCTCAGGCCTTGTCACTCCTTTCTGACCCTCTTGTGCCTACATCAATAAATGAACAAGTTACTAACTAGTAAATGAATAAATACTAATATAATTAGTTGTGTGGTATAATAAAAAATATATTTGGTGTTTTTCCTACTTCGTGTCACAGAGCAAATTAAACTCTTAGAATTTCCTCAATGATACAAGTATCTTTTGTCATTCATAAGGACGCCCTTCCATAGTACTTGGTTTTTGGTGATGAGATGACAGATTGTGACCCTTAGACAGCCTCATGGTGAAGCCATTAGCCAAGACCATGTCAGTAGAAGCTGGAACTTTTAATACCATCTATCTACCTCTAGGAAGGAATGGGGATGGGGTAGGGTAGATATGAGCTGTATTAAAACTCTTCAACAATATTTGGTGAATTTGAGGGTGCTCAGGGCCTAGGAAAATAGCTAGTTAGGACATGGCTGTTACACTTATAACCACCCCAATACCTTACCATTTGTGTCTCTTCTCTGGTTGTTCACCTGTATTTCCTATGACCTTATTTAAAATTATATCAGGTAAACATAACCATTTCTCCAAGTTCTACGAACTTTCCTGGTAAATTAATGGAATCCAAGAAGGTAAGGATGAAAACCCTAATTTACAGTCACCAAGTAGAAGTATAGGCGGCAACCTACCAGCTGTGATTGGTGTCTAAGGTTAGGGACAGTCCTGTGGGCCTGAGCCCTCACCATCTGCAATTTGATTCGAACTCTACAGTTGAATTGTAGTATAGTCAATTGGTGTCTGCAGGAGTATTACTTGGTGTACAGAGAATGCTTCCCCATCATCTGGCCCCAAAATTATCAGTGCTCAGTGTGAGAATAGAGAGGAAAGTGGTTTTTATTTTCCCTTACAAACGTTTTTGCAATATTTCTTGTGTTGGGCAGTTGTTTCACCTTTGAAGTGCCCGATACATACATTCCCAGCTAGAATGAATACTCAGAACAACCATAATGATGTCTTTTTTCCCTTTTTTTCCTTTTTGCCTCTCTCTGTATTTAATAGTGTTGAATACTTTAAAAATATGTTAGATTAACTCAAAACTTCCTTTTGACTTGAATAGCAACTATTAGAGAACACAGAAAAGGGAACCTCCATCCTCTACTGGATCATCTCAGTTTGGGTTCCTCAGAACCAGATCTTGAGACAGGAATTTACGTACAAGTAGTCAATGGAAAGAAATAAGAGGGAAAAGGCAAAGCAGCAAATATATTGTGTGTTATTAAACCAGTTTCCCCCATTGCAGAGGGAAATGGAATCCCACTGGGTCTCCCATAGATAGTTTAGGACTTTCAGTTTTCCAGCTAGCCCTGCCAGTAATTTCCAGGCAGCTCCTAAGGGTACTGAGTCCCTAGCATATCAACTATGGTCCCAGCAGGCAGAAAAGGCTTGGAAAAGGAACACAGGTCCTGTCTGTTGGAAGTCAGACCAGAGTGTGTAGAATACTGAACACTGAGGAAAGCTGAGTGAGTCCTGACTACGTCTGTTATGGTTGCTCTATAAATATGGAATCAAGTGGGTCTAGACCTTCACTGTGAGCGCTGGATTCTACCTGTGGATCACAGTTCTTAGGATTTCTTTCTTTCTTTCTTTCTTTCTTTCTTTCTTTCTTTCTTTCTTTCTTTCTTTCTTTCTTTCTTTCTTTCTCTCTCTCTCTCTCTCTCTCTCTCTCTCTCTCTTTTTCTCACCCCAGCATAAACAGAAAACTCTTCAATATTTTGTCATTCCTCATATGCAGAGCTCTGAGCTGGAAAGGAAGTGTGGGAGGAGTCCTAGCTACATGGAGGAATGAATGGTTGGGGCCTTCTGGGCTACTACCAAGGGCCATGGGCCTGGTTTGTAAGAGCCCCATCACCCTGCTCTGGTAAGGCACTGTCCCTCATTGGATGCCAGTCTTTTTTTCCTTCGAAATTTTTGAGCTTTTTTATATATATATGTATATACACACACACATATATATACATATATATATGGTGCTCATCATAGCATGATTAGAAAAATGTAGGTAACCTTATGACACAGAGAAAACAATATTTTGGTACACATCTTTACAGATATCCCTCACAGATACACAGAAGAGAATTATATAACATTAGCATGCTTGTATGTTAGCTCAATAACTAGTCTATACTCTCAATACACCAAGAGGAACTAAGCAGACAAGCTGCTTAGGGATGCAGTTGAGGCCACAAAATTTAATGAAACAAAATGAAAAAATTTGAATAATACTGGTGCTGTCTTAGTCACTTTTCTCCTTGCTTAAACAAAATCCCCAACAACTCAAGTTAAAGGAGAAAAAGGTTATTATAGCTCGCAATCCGTAGAGGTTTCAGTTCGTAGTTGGCTGGCTCCAAGGCAGGGTGGTGCAGCACACAGGCATCAAAGATGAGAAACAGTTCATGGCAGGCAGAAGACAGTAACCAGCCAGGAAAAGGACCACAGCAGCCCTCTTTCTGCCCATTATATTCTACTGAGCTCTAACTCTAAGGGCAATTAGCACTCACACCCAGGGTGGGCATATCCATCATCCACTCCTAGAACTGTGCTAAACCAATCAATGGACAAATGTAGTAATCACATACCCTCAATCCCAGTGTCATGCACTTAATCCCAGAACCACACACTTTAGATTCAACCACCTCTGAAAAGCCCCACCTATGACTACATGAGGTTTTGGAAGGACATTTAGACACAAGCCATAACAGGTATTTTCCTTCTTTAAAAAAATAAAAAGGTGATATGATGGGACATAAATCCCAGTTAAATAAGTAGCTATGATCTGCCATTGTCCTTACAAAAGAAGGAAATTTTTAGGATACACTGAGAAGAATTCAAGTGGAAGTTAGACATTCAAAGCCTATTACACTAATTTTTGAGTTTGAGAATATTTTACTCTTAAGTTCTCAAATAAATTTCAAAACAAATTTATGTGGCATTTGCCAACTGCTACATACAAAGGTAAACCAACTTACAGGGATATTTAACAACCTATGGCTAAAAGCCATCCTAAATTCATGAGCAGAAGTGAGCAAAGTCTGTTCTGTATACTTAGAGTAGCCTTAACCTGCTGCTTGTAAAACATTCCTCCACCAAAACACACGCCCACCAGCACCAAGCTCTTAACTGTTCTCTTTTCTACAATTATTTGGTTGTTCCATCTCCATGGAACACACCCTCTCTCACTATTTTGGGTCTTAACTCAAGTATCATCTTTTCAGAGAGGTCTTTCCTGGCAAGAGCATACAACGTATAATACTCTGCTCACTACTCTGCCTGCTTCATTGCCTTCCCAGTCTCACCCAGTATTCAATCGCCTGCCCATAATCAACAATTCTCACAAGCCCAGAACATGCTAGGACATATGAAAAACCCTCAGTAATGACTTTATTATATTATTGATGGAGGGTAGGCATGTCAAGTCAGGGGAAGGACACTGCAGCAGCTTGAAAAAGAAAAGTTTCTATGAAATGTCAACAGCTGAGCTAAAACGTGAATGATAAGAAGCAGCCACACAAACGTAGGTTGAGGTTATGTGTTGGTAAACTTTTTAAGTAAGCATAAGATAGTACGTATTTCTAAGTCTGTGGGCCCTATGAGCTCTGCCACATCTTAAAAAATAAACAAACACAAACACTTTAAAATGTAAAAATATTCTTTGTTCTTGGGTTATAAAGTAGCATGCCACGGGTCATAGTTTGTTGACACTTGGTGTGTGGGGCAAACAACCCAGGGGAGGCAGCAGAAAATGCCAAGTCCCTAAAATGATGTGCACTGGGAGTATTTAACAGACAGGAAAAAGAGCGGTATGGAACATGGGGAACATGTTCCCCAGGGGGAAGACCACGGAGGAGATCCAAGATACCCCTAGAGCATGGGAAGAAACTCCCAGCAAGCTATGGGAGGTGGGAACTTGGGAAAGACAGGAGGCCCCATACTTACAGAGCTTTGGAGGTTATAGTGAGTTTCTGTTCAATTCTTAATGCAATACAAAGACATTTGAGGAATTTGTGTAAAGGGATGAGATGATGTAATTGATGCTTTACAAAAGATCACTCTACCTGTCGTGTGGAGAAAGGCCTATGGTGAGAAGAGGTGGTGAGCCCTGGTAGATGCTGCATGGGTGGCGAGTGAGAGGAAATGGTACCCACAGTGATGAAGGGACATAGTCTTGCATGGGACACAGAGGTACTGTATGCATAATTTTTCAACCTACTTTTTTATTTCACAAGACTATTTTTCTGTGGCACTTAATATTGTCTTTTTAAAAAATCCCTTGAAAAGGTTGCAGAATAGCACAATGTACTATAATCTACTTCAGTGATCTCAAAAGGTAGACACTGAGGTGGTTTCCAGTTATCCAGTGTTAAGGATAACCTTCCAGCAGCAGCACCTGAGTTGTTCAGCCCATCAATTTTACCAAGATAATCTCTTTGAAATAACTTCCAGACCTCTCCGAGGGCTCCTACATGTTTTTTCTTTCAGGAGGAAACAGAAAAGCAAATAAATAATGACACTCCCCCTTTGGGGGCCTAGGACCTCTTGTGTGGTCTCCATCAGCATCCTCTCTCCATTAGCACCCCCTTTTCTTCTCACCATTCTGCTTCCATACAGAGCTCCTTGGGTTTTGCTACCCTTTCTTTTCTTAGGACAGCTCCTTTGATGCTTACCTCCCCCCAAATTCTTATCTCTTCCTATCAGCCATATTTTGCTACCTGGGAGATTATTTTTCTTCTCAAATCAGGAGTAGTAGCAGACTGGAGACAATGCAAAAAATAGACTCAAGCTCTAACACTGTGGTCCTTTCTAGCAATTGACCCCTTTCTGTATCCTTTTAAATAATCTTTCTCTGCGATTGGCTCTCTCTAATCTTTCCTCCATAATTGGCTTTATCCTGTGCCTGACTCATCTATTCTCTGTGACTGAACCTACTCTAGGATTGGTGCTCTAATAGCACACTTTTTCCTGATACGTTTTCCTTGAGGACGTGGTCCTACATGAGGGCAAACCTGCTTTGCCTTTCCATGATGTGGCTCACACTGTGGTCTTCCCTAATGACTGGTCTTCTTCCCCAATAGCTATCCCCATCTATATGACTCTCCTCTCCCTGTGCAGTCTTTCCCCAGGACATGGCATCCACCACGGAAATCCTCAGAATCTCTGAAGATCTCAGAGAGAAAGAAATCCATCCTGGCAAAGGAGGAAACCATGACTGTCTGCTCTGTAAGTCACGCACCTTTGCAAAGACAGATAAAAAGAAACTCAGGCGTGGAGCTAGTGTGTCCACTGCCTCCCCATGAAATCTCCCTGGATCTTCTAGTTGGAAATCAAGAAGCAAGATTTCTTATCCGGAGGGATTAATTAGAGGAAGGAAATCCAGTTATCTCTGAGTGGATCAAAATTGATTTTCTCTCTTGCTGTCCTCTGTTCCCCTCCTGGGTTTCTTCTGCTCATTCAAATTCTTTTTTGTGGGGCCAGGGATATAGCTAGAGGCACAGTGCCTGCCCAGAAAGTGCAAGGTCCTGAGTTGGATTCCTGGTACCAGACAAAAATAATAATCTTTTCCATCCACTGCCCTTTATGTAGAACACTAGTCTGGGTAAGTTGTGAGGGCTGAAGAGAGCTAAGGAGAAAAATATGTTGATACTGGAAAGGTCTCTAATGTGAGAAAATGAGCCCTTGATCCACCAGGAAAGGAAGTAGAGATTCTAGGAAGATAAGGGAATCTAAATTCAAAGGGGACCTATGTGAGTTTCTAAGTGAACACTATAAAATCTTTAGAGTTTCCACACATATCCCTGGCACTGGGTCTAAAGAAAGGTCAGGAAAGAGTCATGTAAAACACTAGGACAGTCACTGTCATCTCTTAAAGTTCAGGCTGGGCAGAAACTGCAGCCACCGACAACTGAAAAGTGTGCACACAAAATAATCACCTGCAGCTCAGGGTTAGCAGACATTACAGTTCCTCTAGACTGGGAAAGTGCAAGCATCATAGTCTCACACAGCCCAGGACATTGCAGATATATTCTTTCATACCATAGAATTTGGGCAGATGCCACAATCCCTTATAAACCTGATATGCCTGTGCTGTATTCCCTATTACCCAGGTCGGCAAGGACACTGCCTTTCCTCATAACCCAGGACAGGGCTCACAAGTGGTCAGATGCTATGTCATCTCCTATTTCAAGACTGGGACCTCATCTGGACATTGGAGCTCATATCTGTAATCCCAGTAGTCTGGGAAGCTGAGGCAGGAGGATCACAAGTTTGGACCAGCCTAAGAAATTTAGCAAGCCTCCAATTTAAAATAAAAGATTTTCAAAGAAAAGACCTGGGGGGTGTGATTTAGTGCAAAGGCCCCATGTTCAACCCTGACTACTACCCCATACCACCAAAAAAAGAAAGGAAAGAAAAGGAAAGTGTTCTTGTTATCAGAATCTTGGCTATTCTGAGACAGTGCACAATAATTCAATAATTGAAGATCAGTGAGAATCTCATTGCTCTGCAGATGTAAAACCTGCCCGAAAGTCTAAAAAACCTTCTTTCCCTAAACTGATATTTAAAAGTCATATGACTTGCATATTTAGATACTCCTCTGGAGAAAAGAATTTTTTTGGATTAAATGTATCAGAAATTATGGCAGCTGTTTCCGCAAAGATTGTGTTATAGAAAAATGCATGTATATCCTTCTATACACCAAGGAATTAAAGTAACCAGGCTTCCACATCTTCCTAGGTTCCATATTTTGCCTCCATGTTAGGAGACGATGTCAGTAGCACATGGAGAATAATGTCATGGATACGCTTTTGTGCCATCCTCTGGAGTAACTGTCCCCATTACCAGGAAAATTTGAACTATTTAGCCTTTGTTATTGAAATGACAACCTTTCCAGAAATCAAACTCCCCTCCTCCTACCCAAGCCTCTTCCAGGTCTTTGTGGGTCAGGCAGTATGGGTTACATACTGATCAGGGCTAGACTGTCCCCAAAGATGTTTCTTCAACCGCCTGTTTCCACCAAGCAAAAAAGTCCAGTCCTCATCTCTGCCTTTGACAACAGAGCCCTTCATGGTAAGTGTTGCCGTGTTGCCCCTTTCTTCTTACTGTCTGGGCTCAAATACTAGGTTTGCGTTTTATTAAACAATGACAATCCCAAGAAAATCAATTAGCAGGCAGAGTGATCAACAGGAATCATGATCACGACCATTTACAAAGCTCTCATTGTGTGCCACATAGCATAAAATACCTCTCATGCACTGTCACACTTCCTCTCTACATGGCAAGGCAGGTAGTATAGTCCTTTTCACTTTACAAATGACTTGAAGAAGTAGATAGAGGATAACCCAGAGCTCCTAAGTATTACATCAGGGTTTGAAAGTAGGTGTTTGTAACTCTGTAGGCTTTCCACTGAGCTGCTGGGACTATAGCCAGAAATCCATCCCCTGGATTAGGGGTGTGGGAGTAACCGGGAACCATCTAGATGGGACCCTGTGAATGATTTGTGTGCCTTCATGCCCACAAGTGTGTAATTTGTTCTCTTTCTTGTTTCATTTTTTGCTTTTGTTTTTTAATTTGAAATAACACCATCCAGTTGGCAAAGCCTGCAGGGAGAAGCGTTTTATTACTTTTTCTAAATATAATGTGAAAAAGTTGCTGACCCAGAGCTCTGCAGCAGGAACAAACCGTGCAAGGTCTTTTAAGAAGAGAATAGATGGCCATCTGGGATTGCAGGAAGGGGGCTTTCCAGAATAGGTTTCTGTGAGGAGTTAATGCCCATATTTTGTTCTCTTCCCAATACAATCATCACATTACAGGGAAAATGAGCCCTTTTTTCATGAACTGTGTTTGAACTTTATGGTGTTATTTGCAAAAGAGAGGATCCAAGCTCCCATTCCAGCCACACTTTCCTTAGGAAAGGTTCCCCGAGTTTCAACTGACAAGTGATAGACATTCTGCATTTGGGGGCTTTGGTATATGCTGTCTTGGACAGTCCCTGTCCTTGTCATGTGAAGCTGTTTCTCTAGCTTGTGTCTTGCAAAAGTGGTAACTAAGTCTTGCTTTCTTTTGCCTGTACTCTCATCACTTAGCAGTAATCGGCATATGGTCAGTTCTCAGTAGTCACTTGTTTAATAATATCTGAGTCTCCAATCTTACACTTTAAATAGACACAGTAATACATATACACTCTTCAGGGTTGTTGGGAGGATTAAATACAATATGTGTAAAGCATTCATCACATTGCTTGGTAAGCAGTAAGAAATTAATTGATGGCGACTACTATAATGTGTTTCAGAATTAAATAGTTACAAATAGAACTCTTTTTTTTTTTCCTTCAGGGAGTGAGGTTATGTGTCCTGGAACTCTGTGGAGGTCAGTCATCTGTGTCGTCATTTAACTTTCTTATTGATCTTAATCCTCCTGCTGATGAGACCTTCTGGTGATGTTGCCCTGGTAGGTGTAATTACAATTAAAGCAAAACAAAACAAATACATTAGCTAGTGGAGAAGTAAGGGCTGAAAGCAATGGAAAAATGCCTGCAAGAGGCCATGTTTAAAAAGTCTCCATCTAGAAGAAGAGGGAATAACCTGGAAGCTGAGGATTTTCTAAGAAAATGTGGCATTTCTAAAGGCACCGGGGAGTTCTGGAGAGGAACTGTAGATCTGGGAAATCAAGTCTGGGAAGACCATTGAGGTGGTCAGACTCTCTCATTGTACAGGGAGTGATCAAAAATTTGTAAATATTTACCTTTTTAAAAACTTGCCTCAATAAAAGAGATGTTCTCATTAATCCTCCTGTCTGCTTTCAAAATATTCCCTCTCACTTTGAAAGCCCTTATTCTATTGTTTTTGCCACTTTTTAAAAACAGTACTGGAAATCCGTTTTCATGAGTTTCTAAGGGTTGTGATAAAAATACAATGAACATTACGGCCGATTGTCATCTAAAGGAAAGGCAGGCTTGTAAAAGCATTAGTGTGGGTCCTCACTCACCTTTTCACTGGCTCTGACACCAGACTTCTATCTCTTCTTTTAAGTACAAATGATTGTGAAAGATAATAATTTTAAATCAATTCATGACATTAAGGTAGTCACACAATGCGACTAAAGACACTAAAGAAAGAAGACTTCCAGAACTGTTTCAGAAAATGACAAGAAGGATGAGATAAGCATGCTTGAAACAAGGGGGAATAATTTGAGGGGGGTTGTATTAGGCAGTGCTTACAAAAGCTTGCAGGGCTGGGCTAAGGTTCCTCAAAAGACTGCACATTCTCTGAATTAGATTTAATGCCAGACACAAAAATTTACAAGATCAGCCTACAACGGCCACCCACAGAGTCAAATGTAGAATAATTCAAAAGATCTGTCCAAGTGCTGGAGACCCAAAGGAATCAGTCAAAGGCTTGGAGCCCACGGCCATGTCCCATACAAGACTGCATTGGGAGACCTAAGGATCCAAGAGAGAAGACTGAGGGGTCTACACAGGGACCTGGAAGGGTCAGCAATAGAAGTTAGAGTCTGCGTCCTGCACCATGGGCAGGCAGAAAGCCTAATGCTCTAAGCTGAAGAATCAGCGCAGAAAGCCAGGAGCCTGCGCCCAAGGCAAAGGCGGAGACTGGAGCTCCTCCGAAGAGAACAGCTCAAGCTCCTCCAAAGAAAATCAGCCAAAATCCTTCTCTCCCCTTCTCCTGTTCCAACAGCAATCTTCCTTAAAGTGAGTCTTCCAAGCCCAAAACCATGCTGACTCAATTCAACTGGGCATTCCCCACTCAAGTCGACAGTCAATGAATCACCACAGGGATTAATGACAGTGTGTCTTACTGTACTATTTTCTTTAAAAGTTAAACATGCACTGTATATTTCAATCACTCCTTGTATATAAAAGGCGAAAGAGGAGTGGAGAAGTACTGGGACTTGCCCAAGACCGCACAGCAGGTAAATATCTATTTTATGTTGTGTTCTGTCTCCACATCACATTTATACCCATCCGGAAAATCACTACCACCCTCATATGTAGTACATATGCCCAGTTAGGTTCCGTGCTCTTCTAGCTTCAGGGACATATCTGTGATCCAGGCCTTCAAATATCCCTAGAAATGGCGATTAACTCATGATACATACTGTGACCTACGCCGGTCCAGTGAGAATGTCACCCAAGATGAAATAGAAGAGCATTTGGTAGCAACCAGTACTTCCCCTTGGATTTGATAGAAGGTGGGAAGCGTACTGCCTGGTGAAGTCATTTAACCACAAGGTGGCGCCTGAGAACAAAGCATGGGGAGAGGGGGAGGGGAAGCAGAGCTGAGATGGAAACGGTTCCAATGAGATTTTTTTTCTTTTTGGGGAGGTGGTCTCCTAGATCAAATTACACGTAAAGATAACATGCTTGTTATTTTTTCAGTTATATGAGACCGTAAATTCTCTCTACTCTTGACTGGTTTATTTTCTTTGAAAAACTACAAACTCCTTGGAGCTGCAGCAGATTGGTTTACTCAGCATCTGTTCTTATCTCTTTACAGTGGATGTCACTTTACTGCAGGAATGGGGAGAAGGTAAATACAGTATTCCAGTGCCAAGACTGCTTAAGGTTAGGGTCTGTGTGTGACTGAGGTTCCACCCATCAGATGCTTTCATGTGATACTTGATTTGAACTAAGTTAAATGAGGATACAGATGAGACATCTGCCTCATAGCTTTGCATGCAGTAGGTGTCAAAGCGCTTCTTCATCTCCACATCTGGAGTTAGCCCTTAGGACAGAGATGCTTAAGACAGAGACCTTTACTCCCCAATCCAATCCATCCTACTCGCACCCAGTTACAGCAAGCAACTGCCATGGTGAGTCATTTCTAAGGTAGTATTCTGGTCTCAGAACTGCAAAGCCTGCCTCCTCAGCCCTTCCAGAGATTTTACAAATACCACATTTCAAGTATTATACCCTATTCTGCTTAAAATAGCTAGAGTGGGTTGCTATTTCCTACAATGAAATTTGACTGATAAAAGTCAGAAATTCTTTGGTTAGGCATTAGCATCCCATGTTCTCCCTGGCTTGTCATCTTTCCACTACTGGGTAGCAGGAAGCTGTTGACAGCCACCAAACTCCCCACAGTATGGATTGCTTGAGTGTGTGTGTGTGTGTGTGTGTGTGTGTGTGTGTGTGATGTCCAGCTCTCAACTGATCCAGATTTGGGGTGGAAAAGCAGCGATAAGGTACGAAGGTGGGCAAGGGGATAAATGGACTGAACTCAAAGAAAGACAGTGACACAATGGGTGTGGACAATTGCCCCACAGAGGATTTCCTTAGGGCTTCAAAACAACTTTTGAGCTTTTTGGGGTATCCTCCACAGAGATGCCTTAAAATAACATTTCTCCAATTGTCATTGATCATGCTGCATCCAACCTCAATTCTGAACAATAGGGCTGGAGGTTAGTAGGTTATTGGTTATTTCTCAAATGTCATGACCTGTGATCACTGGCATAAAACCAACTGTCTTAACAGTTTCACACCAAGTGACTGGGTCCATCTCTGCTTAAGTCATGTAGCTCAAGGTGTATTCAAGCTTTTTTGCTATTTTAAGAATAAAAAATAATAAAAAAGATACAGAATTTCAAAAACCAAGATGATAGGAATTCAGCAATGGTTGTTATATTGCATACTGTTGTCTTCAAAGTAGTTGTTCAGATTACCAGAAACAAGCATGTAAAACTGGTAAAAATACTAAGCATTAACTGTTCCTTTCAGTAAACCAATAGAAATTAGTAGTATAATTATGTTACCTATATTATGTGTATACATAAACAAGAAAGGAAAAATTATATATATATATAATTACATATATAGCCAGAAATTTTTGTATACATATATATATGTATAAAACTGTTCCCTTGCTTGTTTCTTTATTTTCTCCTTTTCCTCACCCAAGTTGCTCTTTCTTATTGAGCAGTTTCTTTCCCGTTCACAATATCTATTGTACCTTTCAGGTTTTATTTAATCTTTCAGTTTCTGCATTGTTATATGAAGCACAGGACATTATGTTCTTACAGTGTATTTGGGCCCTAATATTTGATATTTCAGTTATATTTGATTTCAGGCCTCAACTCAGATGCCTTAAATATAAAGATTCTGCCCATCTACTGGCTCAGGGCCTTCTCTGACTTCCCCCTAGCTTACCTGGCTGTACTCTCTAGAAGAAAGATTACTCAGTGTGGCCTCTCGACCAGTAGCAGCAGCATCACCCTCAAACTTGTTAGAAATGTAAATTATTGAATCCTACTCCAGACCTACAAAACATAGGCTTTTTCATAGGGTGGTTGTGGTAATTACATTGAATATATATCTTTTCAACAACATGCAGGTGCATGGATGAGACTCCCTCTGTGTGTTTGTGTGTATGTCTATGTGTCTGTGTGTGTGTTTGTATTTAGATCTTTTTCATAGTCTCATTTCTGCCTGTGATAACTCTTACTGCCTCAGTGTAATGGGCCTATACTCACTCAAATTTTAAGTCAAGCATACATCTACACATTTGGCCCTGAACTCTTTTCTATCTTCTTCCCTCCTGGTACTAATTCTTCTCTCTGTTGAATTTTCACCTTCTGATGAATAGATAACACTTCAACACTCTTTTGTTGCACATTTATAGAAACTGTCTATGGTGGAAAATCTAGAATCCATCCACCCTTCTTCTATTCATGGTATTCTGATTTTATTTTGGAAAATCTTGTCTCACCCAATCACCATCCATGCTGTTTGGGTGGAATTGATCCTACATGCACCACCCCCAACAGCACATATTTTAGGACCAGCCAGTCTTGCTCTACTTCACTTGTGAATGACTCAAGGAGGCTGAAAATGTTGACGTGATTTTGGCTGACCCAAAAGAACTTTGTTGGTAGGATAGGAAAAATCCTTACAGAGCAAACTTTGAGGGAAGTAGAGGGACAGCAAAGGAGACAAATTCTGTTACTTAAATCTGCTATAGCCTACACATCAGACCCTGTGAGTTTGCAGCTGTATCATTAATGACATTTTTTGTTTGTTTTCAGAGACAGAGTTTTATCATTGCTGCTCTTTCCCACGTTATTGTGAATTTAGTGTCTACCACATGGAATAAAAGAAGTTGTTGGATTTTCTGATTCTATAAATGGACTTTTCTCACACAAGCCTTACCAGTGCCACATGCTTTCAAGCTCCTAGGTGCATGGTAGGTTTACAAGAAGTATTGAATGACTGGATGAACGTCTCCAAAGGTAAAAGGCTAAATTCTTTTTCTCAGAGTACCTGCCTATCTGCTCTTTTCTCATCTCTTCAGCATATGCCCACTGGGCATACCCTACTATGTGCCAAGAACCTCTTCACTGTGCAGTGTTTCTTGCTGAGCCTACCCTCTGCTGACTAGCCCACTCCATGCAGTATTGGTGAGATCTCTTGAGAAATGGATGGCAATGTCTACACCCCCAAACCCAGGCCATAGCTCCTCCAGGGCTCCCTCAGTCAAAAGTCATTAACCTCAAAGAGCCATGCCAGGCAACAGTTTGTTGATTGTGCCTCACAGTGTGAAAAAAAGATTTCTGCAAAAATGTCTCTGAAACTGGCTCCATATGTCCCCAGTGTGAATTAATTCACTATTGTACATGAAATTAATTAGTCTGTCATTCAGAGGACATTTGTCTGTCAAATACCCAAGTGAATGGTGGCCAGCCTACTGGGGGGTACTGTGAGTGGTTGCACATTCCACAGAAAATAGGCTCTTCTCTTCAGTGACTCTCTTTTAAAATATGTTCCTTTTCTACCTAGGAAATGATAGCTAAAGCTTGCAGGCAGCAGTAGGATTGCAGCTGGGGTACGGGGTCTGAGAAACAGTGGCTCCTTACAAGGATGGGAAGCATCTCCTGTTGGGAAGCATGTTACAGGATACCTAGTCCAGGCCTGTTTCTCCTGAGGAAGACTTCTGCCCACAAACTGTGTGGAGGTTCTTTTTCCTGATATGTTCATAAGGAAGGAGTTATTTGCCCAAAGGTGAGTCCCACAGTGGATCCCCTGCAAAACTTAGATATGAATTCTAAGCCTTGGAAAGCTGACCAATGGGTTTCCACTCTATCATTCCTTGAGGGAGGAATGGAATGAAAGGAAAGGTAAGGTGAGGCAGTGACAGAAGGAGATGGTAAGAGGAGTGGAGGCCAGAGATGCTCTGAATGTTTTTTAAAGTAGAGGCTAAACTGTGAGTTTCTTTTCTTAGACGAGCTCTCAGACTGACTGGAGCAAACAGTACCTGCAGGCTCAGGATGGGAGCCAGTCTTTTCTCTGTGCCTCTGTGGACTGGGTTACACTTCCAGCAGCGATGAGGACAGGATCACACTTGACGGAAAACTCAGAGAGAATTCTGGCTCATCCTCTCCTTTCACATTTGAGGGCCCACACTGCTCGTTATTAAGATATGTGCTGTAGTGAACACAGAAGTACTGGAGTTGAGCTGAAGTTAGAATCTGTCTCCGGACTTTTAGCCGAGTTAGTATTCTCAGCAAACTGACTATATCCATGGGTTCTATATCTGTGGATTCAAAAAACTGCATATACACAATATTCAAAAAGAAAAATTACATCTGCACTGGGAATGTACAGACATTGTGCTTGTTGTTATTTCCTAAACAATGCGGTATAACGACTATTTACACAGCATTTATATTGGATTAGGTATTCTAAATAATCTATATAGAAATTTAAAAACAGAAGGCTGGGAGTGTAGCTCAGTGATAGAGGACTTGTGGGGCATGCAGGAGGCCTTGGGTTCAATCTTTAGCAACACAAAACAAAAGCACAAAGATAAAAAATCAAATTAGGAGATATGATAGACTTTGTGAAATGAAAGGAAACTGCTCAAAAGTAAAGAGCAACTGAGATGAGGGAAAAGAGAAAAGAAAGAAGGGGAAATTATGCACGTATATTTACATACAGGATCACTAACATAGTTGTACTTGTGACTTCTTTCACTTCACTGAAAAGAACAGTTAATGATTACTTATTTGATCAATCTTGCATGTCTCTGATTTCCTGGGAAACCACTCTGAAGATATCAATACATAATACAACAACCATTGTTAATTTCCTACCACTTTGTCTGTAACTCAGTATTGCTTGTTTTATTTTTAAGCTATTTTGTAAATGGATGTCTATTTGTTAATATGTTTTCCTTTTTTTATTTTTAAAATACATTTAAAAAAATTAAAAAATAAAAAGTCAAAGAAAAACCCAAAAGGGTGTGTCTAGCTTATATACAAATATTCTTTTTATATAAGGGACCTGAGAATCCATTGATTTTGGTATGGGGTGGAGGGGTCCTGAAACCAGTTCCAAGGAATTATCAAGGGAAAATTAGCATTAGACTGCCCTGAACCTCTGGTTTAAAGAATTTTTGCTTTAAATTTTATTTTAAAGAGAATGAAAAAAAGAACATTAGCAAAATAACATCAATATAGACAAAACAAAGCAAGAACAATAAAATGATAGAAGGTTTCAATACAAAATGATAAGAATTAACAATGTTATATTACATATTATTATCTTCAACAGAGTTGCTCAGATTACCAGATGTAAGAATGCATGAGTGATCAAACCAATAAAGAGAATAAAAAATAATAAAAAAATTTAAAAACATTCAAAACAATATAGTTTCACTAGTCAAGATTGTAAGATTTCACCAATGGTTGTTATATTGCATATTGTTGTCTTTAAGTTAGTTGTTCAGATTACCAGATATAAGCATGCAAAGTTGGTCAAACAATTGAGCATTAATTTTTCCTTTCGATAAACCATTAGATATCAGCAGTACAGTTATCCCAGCTATCCTTCTTAAAGAACTTTTTCACACCATTCAGTTTTAAGGTCTTTACTAATATACAAATCATGGTCTTACAGTGGATGCATGAGTTTTAATCAATAAGTTATCCTGTAGCTCCTCCTGGTGGCTTGTTAGAATATATTATTATTAAATCTCTAGGTAGCCCTGAAGTGGCACGATCCATCTCTATTCTGACATATTCCCATTTCCTCCAAGGCTGTGAGATCTCATTTCTATCCAGAGCACCCTTCATCCCAGCCAACCTGTGTCAAGCACACTTTTTTTCTTTCTGAGACTGACACTGATCTTTTTCCCCACGTTAGTTTTCTTTCTCCAGCCCTTTATTCTTTTCCATTCAAACATTTAAGAATGTGGGTATATAGAGCTGTAGGTATTGTGTGTAAATATTGGTCTTTCCCCTAGCTGGGACACCTCACCAGGGAAGGCACTTAGCTGTTTTATGTTTCAGCTTTGTTACAGGATAGGGCCAGATAAGTAGTAGGCACTCAAATATATCTCAGAGGAAGGAAAAAGGAGAAGCGTGAAGGTCAGACATATTTGAGCTTTTTTGTTGGTGCTAGGAATTGAATCCAAGGCCTTGCACATGCTATACACACACTCTACTGCTGAGCTCTACTCCCTGAGATGCCTTTTGATGACTGGTGTGGAGCCTAATGGAGCAGCATTGAATCATGGATGGATAAATAGATGGATGAAGGAATGGCCTTCTCTCAGGACTTTCTTCTCATCAAACCTCTCCTTCTAATAGGCAGTAGGCTTGTGTCATTTTGCAAAGGTGTCCCTGTGATTACTATCCAGATTCAAAGAGAGTGAGATCACAGAGTCCTGTTTTATCTTTCATTATTATACTTTTTGTGTTCGTTCAGATTTATTAAATTATTCTCCGAGCAACATTTATTACCGAACAGGGATATAGACAAGATGAATGAAGCACTCTCTGAATTCAAACAGCTGCAGTGTCTTTAGGGAGAAACGGGGAGACTGGAGACAAGACAGAGTGTTAACATATCTTTCAGGCCCAGAGACTCATACCAAGTTTTCAAAGTCAAGCGGGCTATTAAAGTGGACAGTCAAAGGTAGATCTGAGTAATATTGCACAGTGAGGCAAATCTGAGGATTCACTGTCGGTTGTCTTCTGGTATTTTCTGTGTGTTTCTATGAGCAATACAGCTCACAGTTTAGGTATTTTATTCACTGATGTAAAATCACAGCCAACTCAAGTTCCTTACAGGAAGTTCTAAAAGTCCACGAGAAAACACTTGTATCTGATTGTATCAAGATTTGTCTAAGCTAACCCGGGCATTTTAAAATTGTCTTGCGCCATTAGGAGGGTTTCCTTAATTGACAGGAGATGGTGGAAGAGCTGATGATGTTCACCTGCCTTCTAAGCAAATGTATCTAAGCCTGTTCCAACATGGAAAGAATGGACAACTCATGAAATTAAATGCAAGGCAGAAAAAGGGCTCTGCTAATGATTTATGTTCAACTTGATAGATCATCAGGACAAGCAGAGTGGAGCAACTGCCCCAGAGGGTTCCAGTCTGGTGACCGTGTAAAGAAAGAACAATGAAACTAACAATTTCAGCTCCCCCACATCCATAGCCGGTCTCCAGGGAAAAACCATTATTAATTGCTCTGAAATGTCAATTGTTTCACTTTAAAGTAGCCATGTTCTCAGCCTCTTTCTGATCTCACCCTTGGAAATAACTTCCAATGGGAACATCCACTCTTCTCTTTGACGTGAAATTTGGGGCCTGGCACCTCCTCCATCTGTACACCGGCTTTATAAAAAGTGACACATCAGCTCTGCTCAACATTTGGGAGTGAGACAATGCTATAAGTTGCCCTGTTTTCAAAGCAGATAGAAACTCGTAGGGGAAGAGAAGCCCAGGCCTTTAGGAAGCAAGATGTTGGGGGTATCTGAAGAAAATGACAGAGAATCAGAAGGTTCTCAGCTCAAGCCGTGCCTGTGGGCCAAAGGAGACAGCAACGTTTTGTTGCAAGAAAAGGCTTTGGGCTCAGAGTAATGGATGAAATGGGAGTGGGTTTTCTACATTTTCTTCGCTAGGTGCAGGTGGCAAATAGGGAGGGTCCACTTCCCACTGACTCTCCCTTTAGGACATATTTCTTCCCTGCTCCATCCTTTCCTCTCTTCTGCTGAAACTGCAGGAAACAGAAATACTAGAGTTGAACTAGAACAAGAATGTCTATCTCTGGACAACCAGCCTCATCCAGTCTTTTCAACCATTGCGGTCAGCCTTCCATACCATATGGAGTCCTGGATGAGTGCCAAGCCCCGGGACAGCTGAGGACACGAGGCTGCAGGCCCTGCAGTTCACAAGAGAACTGAACTACAGGGAGGGGACAGCTGGGCAGTGAAACACCAAGAGAACTCGGGGCAGGCAGGCACAACGGCAGCTAGTGGGGAGGGGACTTTGTTTGTCCCCAGGGGCAGACATCTGTGTGACAGCCGAATAATCCCCCTATTTTGGACTTGGTTGTATTTAACTCTGCAGTCTTTAAAATAATGTAATCTCTAGGACTCTGAGGCTTCCCCAAATCCTATTGACCTGTGAGTCGGATAAGAATTGATCTCATTTGTGTCTGAATGAATGAATGTTGTCTGTGCAAGCAGCAGACTTCAGGGCCAGGCTGGTACCTAGCATAATAAAAGCAAATGCATGCTTTGTGGTTACAGATTGGCACAAAAGCAATCCGGCTTGTCTGTCTTATGAGGCCTGCAAGGGTCTGGGGGCGATGGGAGCAGACACCATAAGCCTGTCTCAGTGCTTGTTTGCTGAATACCTCATGACCTTGCTAGGAGTGTGTCTGATCAGCCATTTCCCCCGTGACTAAATATTTGGTCATGGCAGGAGGAGAGAATTCCATGGGTGGACAGCTCTATTTTTAAGGCTGTGGTTTTGTTTTCTCTGTCCTGTGAGGCACACTTGAGCATCTCTCACTGATAGCCATCCTTGCAAATGTTAAGCAGGTATCTCGTGTGAGCTAGCAGGCACAGAAATGCAATGAAAAAGGATGGAGTCAAGAGGTTGTACTCCGTGAGATGATGCCAGTTTCTGTACTACTGGGATCTGTTTACCAACTCAGGATGATCTCTGCTTCTTGAGGTCAAATGGAGTACGTGCGTGCACATGCATGCATGCACATAAATGTAATGTGAAGTTGTGTGCTGGCCTCCCTTAACCACATGAAGCACCCTTTCACCCATTCCAGCTAATCAGCTCATGCATCCACCTTCCCTTATTAGTGTAGCTCAGCTCTACTCATTTGCCAGGCACAACCTGTCCACTTCATGGCTTCTTCCCTTTTGTTCCAAGTCTAATGGAATGTTCTGTGCTTTAGCAGCTAAATTGCAGCCAGGCCTCCCGCTAGCTGGAACTGTAGTCTTTGGAAATCATTTCATCAGCAAAGTTCTGTTTCTTCATCTTGCCCCTTCCTCAGTATTGCCCCTTCATGGGGGTTGTTGGAAATGCTGTGTTCCAGTGTGACATCCGTGGGTAGCTTCTGTTACTCTCCGGCCTCACCTGGGATATCACCGTTGTTCTGCATACACCTGCCATTCATGATCTATGGAAAAGATAGCCTGAGACCAGCAATGCTTCTGGCTTCTAGGTGAGAAAAATTGGCCCACTTTCATCCTCATCATTTCCTACAGAACTTTCCCTTTTACCATAGGGCAGAGGAGCATGACCGGATATCAGCCTAGTAGATATTAATTCTTGATCACTCCTTAAAAATGACCCTTCCAACTGTGCCCTTAGGGGACTTCCAATCAGAAGATCCCACCTTTTGCAAGACAAATGATCTCACCTGTTCCTATTAGGCTGTCTGACATGGGATCACCCTATGTCTGGCCAGAGTTGTTGGTCCACAAATGAGTGTTTCAGCCATCTGAACCAATCAGAGTTTTCTCGAGATGTTTGGGATGGAGCTGATGATAAAAAATACAATTTTGGTGCTGCAAATCAATTTTTTTTAGGCTTAGGTAGGGGTCCACTAGGAAAATGAGGCTGCCTTGCAATAGGTAATCAGAGAAGAAAAATAAAACATGTGTCTCTGTTGATCCCTGGGTCACTGAGCCCTTCTTACTGCCATCTGCTTGTGTACTCCTAGATCCCTTTAGGACCACAAGGACAAAAGGAGATAAGAGAATGGCTCTGAGAGAGCCATGGAAGAGGGTGCAGTAGGGAAGTTACAAGATTTAGCCACATACTTTGAAATAAATCCCAAGGGAAAGTGTCCTTAAGAAAACAATAGGAGAACCTTATCTTTGCAACTGCTCTTGCAAAAATGGAGAAACAGGATAGTGGGATTAAGTAAGAAGCCAATTTCTGCAAGGATAGAGCCTGTGAGGCATTAGGACATTGACCCAGAGCCTTCCCTGCTGTTCACGGAGTCCTCATGGGATCTAAGGTGAGCAAGAAAGAAAAACAATAGGCCAGGGCCATGGGAACCGAGAAAAGGTTACCTTCCAAAAGTCAAGATGTGGCATGGAAGAGAACCAGGCTTCTCTAGCTCACCTGTACAGAAGAATTTTGACCAAGATGTATCTAGGTTCAAGGAAGCCCTCTCCATGATGTACTTTCATGCTGTATTTGGTAACATTTGAACTAAATGACACCTCTGGGGTTTTTTTTGCTGTTGTTGCTAGTGTTTTGTTTTGTTTTGCTTTTGCTTTTGCTTTTACTTCATCAAACTTCTGTATTCAAATCCAACAGATCCCAAATACATAACATTGATCTCCCTAGAAGGAGCATGGCTTTTTCTGGGTTCAAATAAAAGAAAACAAAATGACTAACTCTAAAAGTAGATAAGATTGGTAAAATAGAGGCAAAGGTAGGAATGCTTAAAATCTGTAAATAGGTGTAGTTACAGAGTAGTGGTTTGCTGACTCTATTCTCATGGCATTTAAAAAAGCAAAAATGAAGAAAAGACAGACTGAATGCCCTATGAATGAGCTGGTGGCTTTACTACCCTGTTCTACTGGCTTAGTCCAGTGCCACACTTGTTTACATTTCCCTGTGACTCTTGCAGACATTTGGATGTGGTAGTGTTGCAAATCTAAATACACATATCAGGGCATTCAATTCAATATTAATTGAATTAATAATTTAAGTTTTAGGAATATATGTAAAGTGAGAGAGCATCCCACTGTATTTTCACTCACCTTCAAAGTTCTCTCAATTCTATTAAATGCAAGTCTCTAGAATACTAATTCATGCAAGCAATCCCCATTTTACAGGTGAGGAAAACTGAAGGTCTAAAATGTGAAGACAACCAGACTAGAAGTGGGCATCAGACTCCTATTTTAGTGTCTCCTATTTCTTTAAAGGAAGTAATAGAAATCTTTGCTGCCAGGGGTGGTGGGAGATTGTTTCAAAGAAGGTTTGAGATCGATTTGTACACAATTCCTTAAAGGAAAGGTCACTAGAATGCAATGTAAACTGCAGGGAATTTTGATTATAAATTGGTTCAATAGCCCACACGTGTCAAAGTGAGGAAGCAGCACACTGGTGCCTGTATTGTGAACAGGAATTATACAACTTCTGGAAATAAATTATGTTGCTCTAATGGAACTTGGCTATGAATCAATCTGATTCGATTTCCCCTTTGGCCAGCTGTGAGCTTTACCCTGGTAGGAGCAGTACCACAGTTTACACAGGACCTCAAGCCTCTCTCAGAATGCTGGACACGAGGTGCCAGTGCACACAGGACTTTACACTCCCTCAGGCTCCTTGCTCAATGCATTGCTATTTGTTTTGTATCCATAACTGTAATCAGAGAAAAGCTGAAGAACACAACAGGGGTCAGGCGTAAGGACCATAAAGCCATCCCATTGTGGACTTGCTAACTGCTACCTAAAGGCACGTGCAGAGAGCAGCCATCTACCTCCTTGGTTTGAGGGCACCACCATCACTGTAGATTTGGCCACCAAGGCTCTGCTGAACTTCACACTAAGTTTTAACTGCATCAGGTTTTCTCTGAGACCTAAGGACAGGTGGAGACTTGGGATGAAGCAGCGTTCCGGGAGATCAGAGAGAAACTTTGTAATTTGGTGGAGACACTGCTTTGGGCACAGAGGCCTTAAAAAGCCTACATGAAAGATGTAAGGAGCTAATCAGGATGCCTAGGTTTTCTGCCATAGTCATGGAGACTCTGTAACTAGGAACTTGCGATTTTATCTGGCCTGGGAGGAGTTCCAAAAAGCCAGATTCCTGTCCCCTCAAGGAGACTAGAGGGCCAACCTGCTATTCCTGGGCAGGAGAGAGATGAGACACCAAAGATGCCCTCCTACCACATTCTGTCCTTGAGTTTCTAGAAGCATGAGTACATAAGCTTCCAAGAGGACACTGGCAACTACAAGCTAAGAGCCAGGGCATAGTTCTCTGAGGGTCAATGGGTGCCTTTGCTCATGTCTTTGTTACCTTCTTGTTTCTGAGACACAATGCCTGACATCCACAACTCTGTGAACAAAAGGTTCACTATGGCTCACAGTTTGTAGAGGTCTCAGACTGTCACCTGCTGGCTCCAAGGCAAGAGAGCACAGCAAAGGGGATGGCAAAGGAGAAAGCGTTCATGGCATGGCAGCAAGAAACACAGAGAGATCAATGGAAGAGAGAAAGAGCTATATCCTTCTAGGCCATGCCCCCAAAGGACTGCCTTCTCAAACCAGACCTTACCCTCCAACATTGCATTTGACTACAAATTCATACCCCCATGATCCAATCACCTCCAAAATCTCCACCTATAAGCATATGAGGCTTTGGGGCACTTATAGATATAAACCATAACAGCCAACTTTCAAGAAAACACTGACACACTTAACAGCACCTCTCTTTTCTACTGCTGGTTCATAGGGCACGAAAGTATGCAATGGGTTTGTAAAGTCCATCTTGTATTCCAAGGGGGACTTCTGGGTCAGATGTAGAGTAAAGGGCAAATGACCTATGCTGGAATAGCCAATCACTGTTGTTGGGGTCTAAGGTGATTTAACCAAATCTCCCTATGTGGAGAGCAGCTCTCTTCACAAATCAGTTATGTTCCAAATGAGTTTTTCCACCACAGCTCACAGAGGCCATTCCTAAATAACTACTTAATTTCTATAATGGAGCCTACTACTGTTTCTAAGATAAAGGCAGGTGGCAAAGACTGAGTGAGCTGCTGTGTGTGCGGCATGTCTCTCAGGCATCAGGGCTATTTGTTTCTGCTTACAGGCCTAGACTCTCACTGGCTCTGGATGGAATGCTAGCTATGTCCAAAGGGAAGGGAGCCACAAAAGGAAAGATTTGGAGGACAAGTCCCCCACACAGCGGAGGACACAGGACACGGAATGCATGCGCCCTGTGAGCAGAGGCTGGGAGCACAAAGGGGAGGCTGTCTAAGGCTGCACAGAAAAAAAGACAACAGCAACATCACCTTGATAGCTTTCTATCTGAGGCTCTTAAACTTTAGAAAGGTCTCCCTTTGGGAGATTCATGGGTGCAGGGACTATGGAGAGGCAACGGGGTAATTACCTCAGGGGATATAAGCAAGGCTAAGCTTTGTCAGGTTTGGTGGAGAGGACTTGGAAAGGATTTGCATTCATACATTTTTTTCAGTTCACACATTTTAAACAATGAGTTTCTAAAACTGTTCCAGGCAGTGCTAGTGCCTTTTATGGGAGGAAAACATCTCCAACCAGATTTCAGGAGCTAGGCTGTGACAACACCAACATCAATAACTGAAATAACACCAGGCAGCAAATCAACATGGTGATGTCCTGGGGATTCAGTCCTTCAAATGTCCTCTGGGAGATGGCCACTCTGCAGAATTCTGCTGTGCTCCATTGAGCTTTTTCTCAGCATTGTCTGAGAGCAGAGAGCAGAGCACATGGTTCCACATACTGCATCACCACATGGACTTAAATGCAGTGGTTGTAGTGGTTTCTCCAGTGCTGGAGTTCAGTGTAGAGCTCCCTGCTGCATGGCTGTGTCTCTAAGCACCTGTCTCCCTGGAATAAGCCATCACGACAAATCTAAAAAGTATGCAACCAAAACTACATGGTGTTGATATTTGTAAGCAAAAAGAAAGTGACAGGTACTAAATAGTGGCTATTTGAGGAAATAATAACAAATACCATTGGCAGCATCAGGCAGGTGACTGCCTGAGTCTCCATGGCTGAGGCTTTGTCGGCCTTTTTATTATGAAACCAATTTTTCAAGGTTTATAACTTGGAAGTAAAAATGTGCTCCAGGCAGAAAGCTGGCATATGAGGTCTCTGTCCAAAAAAAGAGGGACTTGAGCAGATTTGTTCAGATCAATTTGGGAGTTGTAAAGGACAACTATCCTATGTGTGCACATAGGCTTGGCGCTGTGACAAATCACCCAATTTGGGCTGCCAGAAGCCAGCGATGGAGGAAAGAATGTGGGAAGCTTTGCCTGGAAAACACCTGTGCAATGCTGTTTACTGAGCAACATTTACAGATGAGTCAACTTGTAAGGGCAAAGAGTACTTTCCCAGTGTTTGCTGGGGAGTAAGTTAGAGATCCTTCCTTCTCCAGAAAGAATTCAGGTCTGAGGTCCTAGTCATTGTCTCCAGCTTCCTGGCCTGAGAGAATTCATCAAATCTGATTCATAAGGTTACATAGTGCTGATTGTCCTTCTGACGCTTTAAGCTAAATTCATTTTTCTAAGTCATAAAGGCCCCCAAAGAACCAATTTGCATAATAAAGGAAAACCCTAGTTCCCCATCCTCAGATGCTTCCATTCCATTTCCCAAAGACCTTGATAAAAGGTTAGCCTCATTCCTGCCCAAACACTGTTTTCAAGGTCTAGAAAATAATCAAATGAAATGAAATCTCATCCCCTTTAATAAGACCATCAGTATCACTAATGGGCCAGGGGTGTCTTTCTGATAGAACTGTTGATTCCACAGTGGATGAGAATGCCATTCACATCGATTGCTTATAATTAGAAGATGGTGAGATGAATGGCAATGGGCCGAGGCAGTGTTAATGCTGTCAAGGCAGTCTCTGTTCTAAGATGCGAGGCTTCATCAGGAAGCACTATTGTGGGAGCAACACAGGGATCAGGTTAACAGCTTAAAAGCATTCTTTTTTTTTTTTTTCTGCAGGAAACTTGAGAAACATAAGAAAAACTGAATATGAAAATAACCAGTACTTCTACTACACCATCTTCCCATCAGCTCTATCTATCCAGTGTTAAGAATTTTTAAACTTCCATCCAATTGTTGACTAATGATACAGATCTAAAATTTAACGAAGTTTGGATTATATTGTATATTTTTATAATCATTTCTTCAGTGTTACAGTAGGTGTATTTTCCTGTCTCATTAGCATTGTTCATAAAAAAGATCACTTAAAAGTGCATTCCATGACACTCCCTTGGGTGGATATAAATATCATATTTGTATAAGTTTTGCTCTTCTTATTTTTGGTGATTATAGAAACTACATCAATGAACATATTCACACACAAGTATTTTCTTATGCTGCTGATTATTTTCTTAAAATGGCCTCTTAGAAGGTTCCAAATATGCTGCCAAAATATAAACCATCACAAATTATCAAGTTTCTTTGATGAAAAGTTAGACAGTGGCTATACCATAATGACATAAATACTTCTGCTCCCTGTTACGACAAGCAGAGTGTTTAATCAGAGCAAAAGCGAAGTTCTTGGGCACTTCATGTGGCTAGTGTCTCTTTTTATTTTCTAGTTTCTTTTTATTTTTGAGGTAAAAATGTCAAAAGGCTATTACTGATTCACTTTTATTTGAACACACTGCTAGGAACTCAATTAGTCACTTTTCTGCGTGATTTTTGCAACTTTATGAGAAAAGCAATTTTCTTTGGGCTAGTTTGTAATACTTCTTCATAAATTTTCCTTTCCTTCTTTTCCCTACTTTCTGTAACTTAAGGCACAATATATATCTCTACCCTATCACCTTTGGCCATGACCATGACTTGCTTGACTGATGTAACAGATACATACCAGAGGCTTTAAACCCATCTGTGGGATTACTGTTTATTTTCTTTCACTCCTTTTTCTGTGGGTACCAGGAATCGAACTCAGGATCTTGCACTTGCCAGGCAGGTGCTTGTGCCGCTAAACTATATCCCCAGCCTGTATCTTCTTCCACTCTTATACTCACTGACCACAATAAAAGCATGTCCCAGAAAGTTATTAATCCCAGAATGAAAATACTTATGGGGTACCTTAGCTCAGATCTCACATTGGAGCCATGCCAGTCAAAACCAGCTATGTATGTGCACATTCCTAACTAAAATGTAGATGATTGTTATTATAAGCCATTGAATTTTAGGGAATGTTTGTTACCCAGTATTATCACAACGTAATCTGACTAGAACAGCTTTGTTGTCAGATAAGAAATATGAAATTTAGAGAGATAATCTGTCCAAAATTATACAGAAGAAATGAAAGCACCCTATTCAAATTTAAGTCCGCTTTGATTACGGAAGCAGTATGACAACATGGTCAGTGCCCACAGGCAGTTAGGATATATGTGCATGGTATTAGACTTTTCTGGACACTCGCCAGATTTCTAGGGGTTTCTACTAATGCTTGAAGTTAAAACCCTGAGATCCTGCTTCTCTCTAAAAAGATGTCTGGTCAGGGAAGAACCCAGGTAAAACTACACTAAAGTAGTTTGTATACAATAAATGGCTCATTTAAATCACTTATTATGATGACTAATGTGGGCTGGGGATATACCTCAGTGGTATAAGAGCCTGCATAGCGAGTGCAAGATCCTGAGTTCAATTCCTGGTACCACCACCAAAAAATGACTAATGTATTTATAATCTGAGAAAACTAATCTCAAACTTGATACATCACATACACACAAATTTCTTATGTATGAATATGAACCAGAGAATCTTGCTGCTCGGTTTTAAATTCTAGCTTCCCATCACTTACTAGCTTTCTGACTTTAGATAAATTATGGGACATCTTTCTCTCTCAATTCTTTTACTTATAAAGTGAGATAACAAGAACATTTACCTCTTACAAATGATGTAAAGATTAGATTAAATAATGTTCAAAAATATATAGAAGGGTAATTGATACATAGTAAGCACTCAATAAACACTAGGTAATATCTAGTATTATTTTCTACCCTTCATATTCCATGAGCCCAGTGTAATCCACTGGTCACATTAAATTACTTTTTCTGACAATTGAACCAACTCACAGTCCCAGGGTTAAACTATAAGGATTTCTGGAAACAAAATAAGCCATAATTATTTAAAGTTGCATTCTTTTGGTAAAAGTAGAGTTAGATATCAATATTAACAGATGGTTCAATAGGGGACTTTGTCAACCAGCAGGATGTTTAAAATCCTATATCAACTCCACCTTAGATTTTTTGTTTGTCCAATATCTCTCATTATAATTTCACAAAGTATAATACTGATGCATGTCACATATTCTATCTGCCATAAAATTTCTATAATCCCTTTCTGTCTGGACTCCACACATGAAAATATCCCATTTACATCTTTTGATATTAAAATAACTGTGAAGAAGTAGAGATTAGATAGTGTTTACTCAAGGTTAGAAAAGGAGGAGGAAGAAAGATTGTATAGCTGTTGCCCAGGTACATCTAGATAGGAAAAATAAGTTCTAGCGTTTTATGTCACTGTAAAGTGACTGTAATTCAAAATAATTTATTATACATTTAATAAAGAACTAAAAGAGTCTGAATCTTCCCAGCACAAAGAAACAATAAAGTTTTAAGGAGAATAAAATGCTAATTACCCCAATTTAATTGTTGCACTTTGTGTCAATATATGGAGTTACCATGCTGCAACTCATAAATACAAGTGTGTAAAATTATTATGTGAAATTTTAAAATGCAATGGAAAAAGTCAGTTTATAAAAAAATAAGCAAGAGTAAAGAAATGCATTTGTTCCTGGAGATGATTTGTAATACAGATTTATGGCTGTGACAACATTGCCAGAGTCAGCCAGGCATTAGCACAGCTGTCAACAGAAGGTTAGCTCCCAGTCAGTCTTTGGGAATCTGGGATCTAGCTAAAGGCTAGCAGGTTCCATGTGGGAACAGAGTTGGGAAAATTGGCTCACTTTGCTGACTGGGTCAGCTGCTTGGTCTCTACTGTGAGTTAGTTGTTGGCATACTTGGAATGAATGATGTCACTTCCTGCTGACAGGGACTTGGCTTGCTACCTTTCTCCACCTCAGTGCAAACTCCATTGATTGTTGAGAATTGAGGTTCAGCCATGGACCCTATCTCAGGTCATACCTGGGTATATTCCATGAAACAAGAGAGTGGGAAAGAAAGTGCAGAAGGTGAAGAATCCCAGAAGTCAAGAAAAACATTAGTGCCCTGTATCTGTTTATAGGGACAGAAATAAAATCTCTCCATTGGTTGCTATCTTGTTGAGCCCTGAGGGGCTGTAAATCTTGTAACTATCCCTCTTTCCTATGCTTAGCAGAGTGTTTACTGTACCACAGGTTCTCAATCATTGTTCACTTCTATCTTTTTCTAAAACTGATTAGTCTGCTGTGCTCAATGATTCCTAGAAAGAATCAAATAATCATAGACTTTCTGAGTGGAAAGGGACCTCAGATGACATTTATTGCCTGTCTTCCATAATGTATTTAACTAGTCTCTGTTTGCATACTGCTCATGGGAGAGAGCTTTCTACATGCTAATGCAATTAATTCCATTGACAGATAGCTGTGCATATTTAAAAGTTCTTTATTAGATCGAATGGAAATTTCCTTATTGTTGGGTTAAGTACGGGGAAGAAGGCATCCTGGATCTGGTAGACACTATGTAATTTACTCTTCTCCCTCATTCTTGATCAAATCCTTGGCTCGAAAGATTGGACTAGATGAAACTTGGATTAATAGACAGATGTTCCTTCCAGCTTTGTTAACTGGAAAAAGCTTGGTTTCCAATAATTTCACATAGATGTCGAGGATATATTTCAAATATAATTAGTCAGAAAAATGACCCAATGTAGTAGCACCACCAAAATCAAAGTTTTGGATAAATATTTTAGATCCCCCATTATAAATCATTTATTGTGGAAACATATTTAGCAGTCGTCGAACAAGATGATGAGCTTTTCTTAATGAAGATTTCATATAAACATATTTCCACTTATCTTCGTGTTAAATTGTATGTGAAGTGAATGGCAAATAAGGTAATAAATGTGCAGATTCTGAAATGCTCACATCTCCCCAATCCTGAGGGCCAGAGCAGACAGGGTTCACCCCTGTTGCCTTTAGTTTTTTTTTATTTTATTTTATTTTATTTTATTTTTTGGTTTTTCTCCGGTACCAGGAACCGAACTCATGACCTTGCGCTTGCCGGGCAGGCGCTTTGCCGCTGAGCTAAATCCCCAGCCCCCTGTTGCCTTTAGAAACCCGAACCCTGAACAGATCCTTCTCACTCTGACTCAGTACCACATTAAACAGAGTGACATTTGATGTTGGTTGTGCCATATTCTGGAGGCCCTTCCTTATTCAAGGGGTTTGATGAAAGCTGGGGAGGTTATACATCTCTGGAAACTGATCTTAACTACTGAGAAGAAAACTGAGAAACATTCAAACACAATCTGAACTTTAACTTTTACACTTATAAGTTAATCTATGTCAGTTTCCAGAAAAGGTCATGGGTCAAAACATGTGCTCAAATCAAATAAATACAGTTGAGAGTTGACAGTAATCCAACAAACCTGAGAGTTCCCTGGAGACTCTCCTGCACTCATTTATAATCCTCAAACATGTGACATCTTAGAAAATGGATCACCAAGTTTGCAGCAACTTTATATCAAATATGAATTTCAGGTCAGGCTGCTCTAATTTAAATATCTTAGTATTAAGCATTCTCCACTTCACCTTGTAAGACAAATGTAATGGAACCAAGATTAAAATATAAGGGCAACAGGGAGTGATTGTACCGTGGATATAATAAAAAGCACATGTGTTCTGAGGTTACACATTTAATTTTAAAAATCTGTGTCTTCTGTTCATGGCATGCTTGCAACTTGCTTCCTGTTATATTTACATTTAATAAGCAAATTTAAATGAGTCAAAATGCTTTGCTCCTTGACCTTCTACAGAACTACAGTGTTCTTTGCTATAATTATTTTTCCTTTATCTCTTTCTTCCACCAAAATGGGATTCACATAGGATCTTGAGAAAGCTGTTCCTCTTGACTAGGTTCCCAATTCCACATAAAACTGTGCTCCTAAGGCAGGGAGTAGGAACTATTGTTATCATAGGCCCCATTTTATAGAGAAGGGAAATCACTAGAAATCATGCAGAGTGTAAGTGGTCAAAACAGTACCTGTACTTGGGCAATTACTTTGCTATGCAGAGTCTTTTTCAGAGAAGTGTTTTTGGTGACCTTCAAATACCTTAACAGCCTTCTCATCCACTGGGCCGGGGCCTCTGCTACTAGCTCCAATGGACCCTGTCTTATACTTCATAGAGTTGATTGCAGTTTGTAAAGTTTATTATCACCATTAGCATTGTTATTTCAAGTGTATTTCTCTTGCTAAGTTACTAAGTTACTATGAGCAGAACCTGCCTGTCTTGCTTATTGTGTGTGTCCCTGTTGCCTGGCAGAGTCTCTGGCCTGTAATCAGTGACTTTGCTGAACATTTGTTTTCCCACTGGGTGAACATTTCTGCTGCTTGCTAGTTATGGGGAGGGGAAGGAAGTGCCACTTCCAGATGTTTTGTCTGCACTTTTGAATTGTTTCCTCTCCATGGTTTTGTGTATGGAAGACAGAAATGACAGGACTTTTGACCTCAGATGGTGACTCACAGTCTGGAGAACAGGTGAGGTTACCCAATGTTGTGGTCTGAATGTGTCCCCCAAAGTTCAATGCAACAATGTTAAGAGATGGAGCCGTTAAGAGGCAGTTAGTTCATGGGCGCTCTGGGCTTGTGCATGGGTTAATGCCATCACGATGTGGTGGGTTAGTTATTCAGGAGTGGTAGATGAAATCGTGAGTCCAGTCCCCTAATCTAGACTCCACTTCTCTCCCAATCTTTCTCTTGGAATACTCATTTTCCCTGCCAACTTCTGCTGTGAACTGATGCAACAAGAAGACCCTCACCAGATGTGGAGCCTTAGACCTTGAACTTCCCAGCCTCCATGGGAGGAATGGTTCTTTGTAAACTATCCACTGTCAGGTACTCTGAGACACAGAATACCTGGGACATTCTGTATAAGCATCTAGCTGATTCTTCCTGTTGAGAATAATAGAAACTACCAGAGCAATAGAGAGGCACAGAGAGAGAAAGGATCAGTGGGTTTTTTTTCTCAAATTCTTTGTTGCTATAGTGTTTGTTTTTAAAAGCAAACCCTGACTTTGCTCTCCTGACCCACTAATGGAAAGTGAGGCTGTTTTGCCGCAATGTGCACCATCAGAGGACAAATAAGGCATTTCTGCTCTCTGAGACTGAGAGAAGCTTCTCTGCAAAGGACCTACTAATGCCAGCGTGCAGCTGCCTGGAGTATAAATGCAGCTGCAAGGGGCAGCATTAAGGGAACACTGATGAGCAGCTAGGCATCCGGCAACAGGCAGCCATTTCCACACATAGCTACTTCAGAGGAGGCTCCCCAGAGACCCCAGGTTCCAAACTCAAATCTGCCACTTTTTGTCCTCACAAAGAAATTGTGGGAAATGACACTGTCCTCCCAGAAATGTTAGGCAGATTAAAAGAATCTGATTTGGGGGACAATTTAATGCACGGTTCATTCATTCTCTCATTTATTGTCAGCAACTGGATTTTGTATTGTATACATGCTTGGTAGATACAAGGTGAATCCTATTTTATAGAAATAAGTCCACATCTATGAGGCCATATCTTCTTTTGACTTATATAAACCCTTTGAGCCAGCTAGATTTGACAAACTGCTTGGTCCCAAATCTAAACTTTCTCCCATGGAAGATATCTGGTATTTTTCACTAGTTAATAGAGATTCTTCCTTCTAATGAAACTTCTGAATTACTCTTGGGTAAATGACATCATTTTTATTCTAATTCCCTGATAACCGTGCAGGATGTGGTCAGTTCCTAGCTCTAGGAGAATTCCTGCAGCCAATGTCTGGCATTCAGTGACTTCCATTTCTTAAGCATGATGACTGATTCATCAATGGGTAAGAGATTGAATCAGACCATTTAAATTGATGGACACCACTGAAAAATAATGCTTAGGTAATAAAATGGAAAGACTGAAGCTGCTGGAGGTCACCATGTGACCAGAACCAACCTGGAAAGGGAGCCATAGGAAGCAGAAGAAAAAGTACAGAAATAAACTTTGAACTGCTAGGTTAGATCCAGTCCTCAACCTGTCAGTTATATGAGCACAAATTCCCATTTTTTATTAGATAGTTTCAGGCAGACTTTTAACTCTTGTAGCCAAAAGTGTCCTAATGACATATTTTTTATTCATGTATTTGTTGCTTAGTTAGTAAGTTTGACTGCAAGACTCTGTTCTGGGGAGATGGGGGTACAGCTCAGTGGTAGAACACTTTTCTATGTCTGCAAGGTCCTGACTCTCAATAGAGAATGAAAGACAAACAGACAAACAGAAAGACAGAAGACAGAGAGACAGAAACAGAGAGGGATAGAGACAAAATCTTGGAAGATAAAGTCACTATACCTGTCCTTGAGGATTTGTAACCTAGTGAAGCAGGTACTACCAGACCCCAGCCAGAAAGTGCTGTGCAGTAAATGCCCTGAGCCAAGTGTGGAAAACTATGAGTGCAGTGAGCCAAAAAGGGTGAATCAGTCTTTCAGACTGATAAAATGAATGAAGACTTGAAAATGAAGTCACACTTGATTAAGAAATGCATCTGACACCCCAGCTATGACCAATATGGTGCTTCTGAATATAGGTTTTAGATGCTGCCATGTCCTATCTCTCATACCTTTGAGTTTCCAGCTCCCAATAGTTCTCAAGATCCTGATGGTCACCGACCACTGATGAGCAAGTGGTCACTTGGATCCAGGGACAGGCAAGAGTAAAAAGAAGACACGGTATTATAAGAGCAAGTTAAACTTTTGGACAAGTTTTAGATATTGTAATCCTTCTGGTCCCCGAACAGGAAAATAACCAAGGTTGTAAGGGGTGACCAGCAAGCTTTTTGAGGACAGCACAAATATTTTTCTTTTCTTGCTTGTGGTTGTTAACATTAGGACACACACAAAAAGACAAATAAAATGTATAATTAAGATTCTTTGACTGTGTTTTTTTAAAACTCTTTTATAGGGGCTGGGGATATAGCTCAGCAGCACAAGTGCCTGCCTAGCAAGTGCAAGGTCCTGAGTTCGATTCCTGGGACCAAAAAAAATAAAATAAAAATAAAACTCTTTTGTAATATTTCTCAGAAGAATAAGCTAAAGATACGAAAGAAAAACAAAAATACAATATCAACGTTTTTCCAGATATGGGCTACAGGAAGAAAGACAGTATAAATTATTGATTAAGTCTGCCCCCAGATGTTCTCCTTTTTAAGTCTTACATATTTACTTACTTGCAGTGTGGTCTTAGGCAAGTTATTTCATCTCTGTGTGCCTCAGTTTCTCCATCTCTAACCCTGGAATAATTGTACAGCCTAGCTGAGAAGATGGTGGTTTGTGTTAAATAAGGGGATGCATATAAAATATTCACAGTAACATTTAGTCTATAATAAGCATCGTACGCTTGGCATATTATTATTATTATTATTATTAGAGGAAATGTTAAGAATGGAATCCAGAATTACCAAGGCATCATGTCCTAATAGTAAGCATTAATTCACAGAATGGGGTTAAAAAGAATTTCTAATCAACCTTTCACAGTGAGGAGATGGAGGCACGGAGAAGGGGAGTATCTCACCCATAATCCCAGAGCAAGGCAGTGGTTGACCATGAGAAATGGCAGAGCTCTTGGTTTCCACTTTGGAAGTCTTCTTGTTCCTGTTCCCAGATTTTGTGTCTAACTACTAACCAAATATGCATGGATGCTGACATGTTACTCTTTCAATAGATATCTGGAGCCAAATCCCACGCCAAGATTTCCCCATATGAAAGCAACATGCACAAGAGGCAGACTGTGAGGAATGCTAGGACTGCCTTCAGAAAGCAAGAGAGTCATTTTCAAAAGAATATAATTCTGTTAATTGCCAAGGTCAGTTTCATATTCCCTTGGCAAATGTACACTTTGTGCTTATGCAGCTTTGAGGCAAATATTTCACAAGAAAGAAAATTTCTTGATCACATTCCTTAATGTTTTCTAAGTGAACGTTTGGTATTTAGTGGCTAAGCAAATTTACTTTTCGATAATGAACAGAGCGGATGGTTGAAAAACATTTAATATACTGAGGTAAGGGTGCCTGCTGTCCAAAGGATTACTTAACTCACAGTTTAAACTCTCATATTTTTATGAAAGGCAAACAGATTCTCTCCATACTAGAAAGCCTGGGATTAACTGCATTGTTCCAGTATAAATTTAACCAAATTTGCCAATTACATGTTTTTGCTCATGGGCTCATTGGAGATATATAGACGTAAGTTTTTCAAATATTGGTCATATCTGGTATTTTGTTGGGATTTCCCTTTGCAGGGAGTCCACTGTCTGTTGGTGCATGGCTTCTGGGTGGAGCTGAATGGAGATGAATTTGGTTGAGTGCCATGATGTAGGCAAGAATCTTGGCTTCTACTGTTCCACTCAGGGTAAGAAAACCTTTGGAAATTGAGCTCACATAAATGCATCCCAACCTTGTGTTGATAGTAAGCAACAGAAGACAAACTTTGACTCTCTTCATTAACTAATAACAGCAACAAAAAATTTTAGTACAAGAATATGAAATGAAAGGGAGAAATTGAACAACCAGAATACAGCAAGAGAAAATAGGAGATCTGTTCTGTTCTCAGCAGCCAAGTTAATGGACTCCTTCAGAATTCGCTTACAGTAACTTCAGTTCCATGTGTCATTTTGTTTCAAGTTTCAAATTCATAAGAGAAAATTTGAGTGGTGCAGGTTGAGGCAGATGCTTGCAACTGGATTCATCACTGGAGACCAGGGAGGCAGTATCATGCACAGAGGCACGGTCACAGGCCATCCTAAGGGTGATTGAGAGGTAGGCAGCAAGCTCAATAAGCATTTATTAGTCCACGGTGGAGATACAAAAAAAAACCTTTTCTAATTTCATGCTGTTTTCCTTCTGTAACAGACACTGCCAGAGGCCTATCAATACCTTCCACTCATAACCCTTCTGCGCTATTTCAGTGCATGACTCTCCACTTAGAGAATAAATACTTTAGATTCCTCACCTCTTAGATGCAATGATTCCAAGTGCTTTCACATTATGTCCTGTAATTCCCCAGTGGAATGAGCTCTAGTTGTCCATAGTAATGACCTGCTCATTAGTCTCATCCTGCATTAGCTACTTCTTTTTTCTTCTATTATGTCCTCATTCCCCTATCAGTGCTTTTAGGGATCACTTACCAAGAGAACCATTTGTCCCTGAATTCTCATTGCAGGATCTGCTCCTGGGAGACAGTAGCCTAGGACACATTCCATTTCAAAGAACGTGCCAATCAACTTGTGATTGATAGCTATTATTTCTTAACAGACTTAACATCACCTCCCTGGATAGAATATCTAACAATTCTCTACTTTCCTAGCTACAGCATGACTGGTGAAGAGGCTATTACCTAAAGAAATGTTCTTGCACCACAGCTAATTGCTGAGAAAGTTGCAATTTCCTTTGTTTGGAAAGAGGCTATCTAGCCTGATCATGGTCAGTTCTGCAGTGGAGTATCTGCTTCCCTGGGTGTTGGGGTCTTACATGTTGCCTCTCTAACTGCATGATCAGCTGCTTGAAGGCAAGATCATGGCTTCCCTTTCATTTATTTCTCCCAGGGGACAAAAACATGGATGATGTTCAAAGAAAGCCTGTTGCTTGATTAAGGAACCACAAAATGATCAGGCATCACAATTTCCAGTTCTCTGAGGCCCGAGGAGTTTCTCATCTGTGTGTCAAAGGATAGCCCAAATGGTTTCAAAAGACTGCTCCAGGCAGCGTCTGGATCTTGTCCCCTTCCTCTTGGCACTTCTTGTTTCTGTGTATAACAAAGGCCTCTTATGAATTGCCAGTAAATTGCCTTCTCTGTCAGCGGAAGCATGCTTAATCCCGCACACAAGGTTAACCACAAAACAGCCTTCCACTAGCAACAAATGTAATATGGCAGATAAAATCTCAAGCTTCCGTGCCTGTCTGTGCTTGGAAGTGTGTCCCACAGCATCTCCAAAGGTAATCAACCAGATTGAACCCATTTCCAATAAAGTAAACTACTTTTTAATACGCCTTGCACTGGCTTCCCTTCCTTCCTTCTCTTCTCTACTCCATTCTCTTCTCCTTAGTTGGTACACCCTGGAGTTCATACTAGCCCCCAAATCTCCATCACAAGGTGCTTCTGAAACAATCTCAGGCCACAGGGAGCTGGTTTCTGCTGGGGCAGAAAGTTCTTTCAGAGTCCAGAAAATGACTAAGGAAATATAATGTCAGTAAATATTTACATTGGATTAAACTTACCTACTATGTGGACCAGATTCTGTAGAAGCTTCTCTTTTTCCTGTTCTTTCCATCCTCTAGTATATATGTGTCTCTATTCATGCAGAACATTATTTTACAAGATAGAAAACATTTTCCCAGGCTGTTGTAAATTGCTATAGAAAAATGGAGCCCCTTCTCGAGCCATCATTCCTGTGCCACCTGGCCAGACTCAGATAAATGGCCCCATCTGCAGGTGTGTGGAACTGGATAAATGATGAGGTTATCCTGGGAATGTGGCAACCCCAGGCACGGGTGATGGAACATCCGCACGTGTGGCCCTGTGATGGGTTCCTGGAGTGGAGGGCTCCACCATGATTCAAGCCCATCCTGCTGCTGAGTCTGGATAACTCTGGGCACCAGCCCAGTTGCCTGAATCTGGGTTTAGATAACATTTTCCTCAAGGCCTCATTTCAAATACCACGACTTTCATGAGGAATAAGCTGCTCAAAATCTAGTTAGTAAGGAAATGAGTGGCATAAATGTTATAGTTTGTGTCAAGATGTCCCCCCAAAGACTCTTGCAATTTTAGATGGTGTTTTTTAAGAGGTAGCTGAATCTAGAGTTTGTGATTGATTCATAGTTCAGTGCTAGGATTAAAGGTGCTGGGATTAAGGTTGGGTGATTGCTGGATCAGCCCACTGATTGGATTGGCACTGCCTGAATCTTGGTAGACTGGACACACTACCAGGGACAGAAAGAGGCTTGTCTCTCCATCTTTTGCTTTTGTTGCTTTTGTTTCTCCAGCCACCATGAACTGTTACCTCTCTGCCATTTGCCACCCTGCCTTGGAACCAGATGATTATATACTGAAACCTCTATGGATTGTAAACTAAATAAATTTGTCCTCCTTTAACCTTGGGTGTCCGGTATTTTGTCTCAGCAAAGAGAGAAAAATGACTATGAAAAAAACTTCCTAATTTCCCTTTCAAGCTGTACCAAAATTCATTTGCTGAATTTAACCATGCTACTATATCATACCCTTTCTTAAACTGAACTTAGGTAAATTTACAAATGGAAGTCCCATTTGACAATGGTCTTGGATATATTTTTGTTATTTTATAGTCACAAAGTCTTACAACTTTTAACAGTTTTCCTTAAAGGTCATTGTTATGGTTGATACATTGTGTCAACTTGGGGAGTCTAGAGGTTTGGCTAAGTGACTCTGCAGGAAGCCAGGGTGCTTACTTTGTATACATCCTGAGCCTGTGGAAGAGGAGGGCATGGAGATTATGTGACAGCTACACGCCCCTTAGGTGGGGGTAGTCTGTTTACAAACTAAGGCAGGGAAAGAAGCTGCTTGCCGCCATTCCTCCGGTTTGTTCTGGCTGTTTGCTGTTCGGCTGCCATTCTCCCCTTTGCTCTTGTTGCATTGCTATCTTCTGCCTTCGAGCCAGCCAAGTATGGACTGAAACCTCCACAAACTGTAAGCTAAATAAACCTTTCCTTGCTTCATTTTGGGAGTTGAGTATTTTGTCTCAGCAACGAGAGAAAAGTAACCGAGACAGAATTTGGTACCAGAGGAATGGGGTTGTTGCTGTGACTATATCTGACCATGTGGTTCAACAGCCTTTGGAAATGGCTTGTGGGAAGTGTTCAGAAAGGTTCAGAGATGTCGCCTGAAAGAGAAGCACTAGAACAACTTTGGCTGTTCTGGCTGGGATATTCTGGTCAGAGCTCAGAAGCCCAGAAGGCTGATAGAAATCGTGCTGGTAAAGACCGGGTTCAGGAGGTTTCTGCTGGGAAGAAGGACTGCATTGGTTGTTGGACTCCAGACCATGTGTGTTATGGCTTGGCAGAAAGTTTGTCTGCATTTTGCTCATGTCCAGAGACTTTGCCTAAGACTGAGATTAAGGGCAGCAGTGGACTGGTTAACCTGGCAAAAGAAATTTCAAGGCAGTC